>NC_047056.1:32580115-32881849 GCF_000738735.6 Corvus cornix cornix | reverse complement strand
GTGTTAATTGTATATGTTCAGCTGTACCTGCCACTCACTTTGAGACACAAATATGAAGCTGGTTTACACAACCTATTTAGAATACACTATAACACTCTGTGCTTCTCAGTAACTGTAACTCATATGTTCAGAGAAAGCAATAGTTATGACCTTAATTTGCACACCAAATATTTCGGAGATATACAAAGCACGTTGAACAGCAATTCCAATTCCCATTAAAAATACAAAAGCTACATATTATCACAATTATGATTACAAGCTGGTATTATTTATATCATCATAATTTAATGTAGATGAACTAATTTTGTAACAAAATCTATCTAGTTAATGTAAACTGAGTTTAAATGGTAAAGAAGATCTGTACTCCTTCCAGGTACGTAAAATTCCTGTAGATATGTTTATTCAGAATCAACCCGTCAATCTGGAATAAAACACAGACACATAAAATTCACTTTCCATTACCTTCTCTCAAGTAGCACTTTTGTCATCACTGGAAGAAATTGTTCCAGATGAACGAATCCACCCGGTTCTTCTACTTCTATCTAAAAATAAAACTTAAGTGTGGCAGGGTATATGACTCATTAGCAAACTAATCCGAAAAATAGAAAATTGGGGTGATCCCTCCATTAAAATTACAGCGTTAGGCTTTGAATATTTGTATCAGGTCTTTAATATCACATGGTACCATAAAATATCCCAGGGAAATACAGGCCTGCTATTATAGACACTTCCAACAACTCAATATTGCCCTCTTGTGCTTCAAAATCATTCGTGCAAAGGAACCAGACACCGAGTAACTGATCTTACCTCCCACAATAACTCAGCAGAGGTTTAAACATTCAGGCTGAAATCATACTAGTACAGTTTATCAGGGTCTGGAGCATTCCCAAGCAGTGTAATGTGACTACCCGTTACAGCAAACCATGAGCACGTCCCCTTGGCATGATTTTGAACTGTGCCACCCAACATTCCCCCCAGCAGATGCTGGCTTGGACCATAAGGACTTTTCCCCAGCAGGATGCTTGGTGCAGCCACCCTGCGTAAAACAGTTACCAGGGTGGGCATGAACTGCTCTGCGCCAGCTGGCTTCAACACCTAAGGATGTTTCTGGGCATATTTCATTGGCTAGCTTGGATATAGCTCCAGTCAAGTACACCTTAATGATGGAATTTGTTGCTTTCATGTTTCATAGTCAAAGAGAGTTGTCAGGGGAAGGACCAGAGAGGCAAGCAGACTGAGTCAGGGCAGACCAAAACAGTCATAAGGCAGCCTATAAAATGCTACCCAAAAAAAGCTTCCTTTTGCATCCCAAATAAATTAACAAATTAGTCCCAAAACACTGGGGACTTCTAGCAGCATTCTCACTGCATTCCTGTACTTCCACAGGAGATAAGCAACATGATAAAAACTGCTCTCTCTCATTGGGGTGCATCTCTTCCCTGAAATTTTCAAGTTTTGCTCCCAAAAGGAGCCCTGTTAATGGAGCTAGCCTGCTCCTTTCTGTGTTGAAACTGGATACATGCCTTGAGGTCTCACATGGCAGCAGCGACACCTTGCTAGGCCCCTGAGACACAGCCCAGATTGAAAGAAAACTCAAACAGGCACTGATTTGAAATCTTCTAACTGAGTCAGGAAAAACTTAGTAAGGAATATTCCTCCTGGGAGCTGGGGCAGAGCTGGGGCAGTTCCTGATACATCCAGTTGCTTAAATGGAAAGCTGCAACTGCTGCTGCATGCTCTTTTCCAGTGTTCTAGAAGGGGTTTGGGCACTAAGACAAGACAGCCATTACATCTTTCTCCTTTAGACTGGAAACGGGCTTGAGAAAACACATTTTTCCGTTCTGTTTGGTGAGCCTAGCAGAAGGGATCTTTAGCAAGGAAATGAAGATGTTGAGTGCTTCATTCTAAACTAAATGGAACCTTTTACCATTACAGAATCACTTGTTTTACTGCTTGCTTGATTGAAAAGATGTAACAAAATACGTGGCAAAACCTAGTCCTGGGTGATCAGCAACCTCAGCTTCCTCTGATGTGGAACAAACAGCTTCCATTTCAGAGTCTCTATAGATCCAGCAACATCCTGAGCAGTTAAAATTAATCCCATTTCTAACACTTCTTACTCCTCCTCGTGCTCACTCCTGTTCTACACCTCATTTCTCACTGATGTTTTTTCTTCTGTATTTCCTCCTCTTTTCACAATAACAGTATTTGCTTGTTCAAACTCTGTGAGGTTTGCCCTATTTCTTTCCTTTGGGTACATCCATAGCTCCCATAACAATTGTATTGTAACACCTATTATGTTTTGTATCTCTGTTTTCCCAGCCATTACACCGGGGTACTTGAAACACAAAGAAACAACATCTTCCAGAGTTACCAGGCAAAGCACTGTACCGAATTCCAGGCATTGTAGCAACCCTTGAATTAGCTTTCACCATCTCTACATTTAGATTTTAATCTTAACTTTGTAAGTAGGCCTAAAGATATGATATTAAGTAAAGAACTGAGTATAAGGCAGTATAAGAAACATTATATGATAATTTATAGAGCTACCATTATTACATGAATGCTGATTTTGCAGATATGAATAACACGATGGCAGCATATGCTAGTTTAGCAATAAGGCTAATAGGAAGATGATATGAGAGAGAGAGACAAGTAGTGAGAAACAGAAATGAATCACAGCTCACAATGGGCAATACTGGGGAAATAGCTTGGTTACAGCTGGCTAACAGATACAATTTTTACCTTCTCTAGATCAAGATAAAATGGTATTACCACAGCCAATTATAGTGGCATCTTACATAAATTAAGATATGTTTGTGATTATCATAATATATGAAGGGTTCCACAAGAAGACAGTGTTCTTCTGGTACTAAACCTATGCCAAAGTTTAATTTACAGGCACTATGAAACATTCTTTGCTATTTATTTTCCAGTGCAGTGTTCTTTAAGGTTAACCATTACTCTTTCTTCTTGCAGTATTTATACTCTAATATTCTTACAATCAACATTTTCATACATGTTACACTGTCGTATCTCAAGAATCTTCTGCCTCATGGCTATATTGCATTGTACTTTTTATGTATTACTTATCTCAAATTTTCAGTAATTTTGAAAATTGAAAAAAAAAAGGCCAATCTCTTCCAGAGGAAGAGGCAGGCCTTAAATTCTCCTGGTTCCCCTGAACTTGAAAGGGGTTTTCAAGGCATCCCCTTTTCACAAATCTGTATCTTCAGTGAGTTGCACTGTTCATTTGCTGTAAAGAAAAGTCACTGTGGGACACTAAAAGTATCTATATTAAGCACCATAATTTCTCTTTCCATTTTGTCTTGTTTGTCAGTGTGATCTGGGACAATCTGGTTCTGAAAGTACAGAACCAGAGCAGACAGATTGCAGTATCATGTTAAAAGAGCTTTCTCCTCTGATGGTTCTTTGCACTTCTTCATCTGAAGCAGCTGCATCATTTTCACAAGACTTAGTACAAGATTTCTCACACTAAATTCTGATCTACAAGAGACCAGACGAGCCTAGTGAGGGGAGACTACTACTGCAACTATCCAAATTTTTGTTGGTGCAAGAAGAAAACAGTAGGAGACATCAATTCCCAGTATCCTGACCTACACATGAAAAGGAGAAAAAACCTTATCCACCTCTCAGCTCCAGCACTGTCCACTTCTTAAAGCAGCATGGCCATTTGCAAAAAGAACATGAAGTCTTTTTCCTACTTCTTTGTCCCATTTATTAACCAACCATGCCAAGGCACCAGCACACCACTTTTCTATTACAAGCGTGATGTAAGGAGACAAAAATTAGTGTAGGAAAAGACTGTGGAGAAATGTGATTAATTTCCTTACCTTACCACTGCCTATCACTGGGAGAATGGGAGGACCACTAGGTCTTGTGAGGTTTTATGTCCTGAAGCCTGATTTAAAAGCTTAAGAAATCAAGTAAGAAAAGATTCTTACCTATAACTGAGAAATCTCAAGACTGAGAGAGACTTCATGAAGGACAGAACGTTGAAAGGTCTGGATATAAGATAGCAATAACAGGAGAGAGTTCAAAAAATGGCAGGCCTTCTCTCTGGGTATTTTTGGAATGTGATGTATAATTTTAGCACCTGCTCAAGAACTAATTCTTATTACCTAACCCTACAATGTGTTTCCATGGCATGTCCAGAAGAGTGAGATGGTTAGAGTTTGGATATCCTAATCTGACTGAGGTTTAGGACATTCTTTTTCATCAGTCAAAACCAATTTTTCCTCCATTTTCTATAAATGCCCCTCCACCTTGGCACAGTGCCACAGTGACCCTTCGGGGTAAAAGAGAGTCAAAGACTCCTCATTTTAACCCATCAACGTTGTTACCTCATCAGCCTGCAAGACTGTCTGTCTGCCAGAAACACTTCCATGACACTTCCAACATGTGGGAAAAGAGCTTAGGTTTCCCACTCAGCAAGGCAGAAGGAGCAAAACTGTGCGAGTTGAAGACTGAAAAAAGTACAACAGATCTAAACATTTACCTGTGCAAGCAATTCCTGTACTTCTGCCTCATTTGGGAAGCAACCCAGTGACCTGACAATGCAACCAATCTCTCTGAAAGAAAAGGAGAAGAGAGAGAAGAGAAGAGAAGAGAAGAGAAGAGAAGAGAAGAGAAGAGAAGAGAAGAGAAGAGAAGAGAAGAGAAGAGAAGAGAAGAAAGAAAACAACTTTGTTAATAAATCTGCAATACAAGACTGTCCATGGAGAATCCAGATACCAGTTCAGAGCTTGCACATAGGAGTGCACACATACAAGCACACAAGCAAATCTATGTGGGCTTTTAAGATGATGTCTCAGTAAGCAATGTTTATTTTATCAGACATTAAATATTCCGAAGGTCCTTGAAATTGTTCTTGCAATTTTCCCCAAAAATTCTTTACTATTGTGTTGCAGTGTACTGTGTGCAAGTTACTTTTCCACTGCTGTTCTCTAATTGTTATGCTTATTTTCAGTAAAGTCTATATTTATAAAGTTAATAAATCACTTAGAAATCAAGTGAGATGCAATGTAACAAATAAAATATATGCTTATATTAAATGCTATAAAGATACAAATTCTAACTGCATTAAAGAACAATTACAAAAGGTCAGGAAGAAGGCAGCCCTGCTATGTCCATGCTGTGCTCTGAAAGAGTCAAACAGAGCAACAACGTGGCTTATCACCACTCTGTTTATGCTGTAAATATATTCATAGCTTGCATTTACTGCTGAACCTGGTGCAGCTGTTCTGAGGCTCTAAATAAAATTCTGACCAAACTGGCAATGCCTCAAAATAGTCTAAGATGAATAACATCACACACTAGAAACAAAAGTATCCTAAAGCTGTAATAAAGCTTTAATGAGACTTATGGTGTGATTAAAAACAAAATAACAGAAGCCTTAATATAGCTTGTGATTTACAATTCAATTCAACAACACAGAAATTTAAGCACATTTGAATATGAATTCACAGTGCTGGTGGTTACCATGATCCACACCCTGTAGTTCCTTCATCTTGACCAGTGGTGAATTTTTTCATTTGGCGCAAAAATCAGATTGCCTAATAAAAATGGTAGATACAAGGAGGAATGACCTTTGTAAAATTTTCATATAACTGTAAGGCCCTGGATGTAGCACACCAAGCATATGCAAAATTTTATGTATAAGTCTACGACCTCCTCAGACAGGTCCCAAGGAGTTCCTATTCTCATTGAAAACATGTGAGAAGAACTACAACAGAGAGAAAAAGGCTGGCTGCACAACACTAGTTACAAAGCAAAGCCCAATCCCACATATCCACGTGCTATGAAATGAAACCAGCTACTCAAATGACCCTGCCCCTGTGGGTGTGAATGGCCAGTGGCCTCAGGGAGGTCAGTCACTTAGACATAATCCTTGTCCATGCATCCTACTTCTAGTATGGATAATACTGTATTTGTTGTTCTCACTCCTGCACTCCCTCATATTTTCCAGCTATTTCCACTATTCTCTGCCTCCACCAGAGCAACATCCAACACAAATCCTGCCTCCTTGCTGTCCCACACTATTTCTGCTCTCACAGACTGCCAGGGATGGGAATGCTACCAGCACCCTCCTGCCTCACCTCACTCACACCCAGCAAAACTGTGACGTGACAGAGGTAAGCCATGCCCTAGAAGAGTCAGCAAGATCTGGCACTGCTGGATGCTGTATCTGGCAGTCTGCATGCGTGCCAGCATGAGGATGTTGCTTGAAGTGTTTGTGGTAAAAAAGTCAGGTCCCATTTGGTAATAACATGGAATTTAAAGGACCTGATAGGAAACTGTATTTTGCTCCCAGCCACTTCCTCTCACTTAATTCAGCAGCTGCAGTTTCTGCTGTGTAGTTTCTAGAATACAAAAATGATGGTTAAAATCAAGTTTATGATCATACAAGTTTTGTAACACAGATGCAATGAAAATTTTGGGTCATGGTTTTCACCCTACATATAACACTTCCAAATTACAAGATTTGCAGTATCACAAAAGTCCTTGACTGAGGGATGTGAAACATGCATAAAACAATACCATCTTCCTCATGCTTAATTTCTTACTAATTTGTATTTGCACTAGGAGTCTTGGAATACCAATGTTGGCCTGTCAAACCAGAGTAATTTTCCATTCTTCACGGGTATCTGATATTTCAGGCAGTAACACTGATACAGCTACAATTGTGGTTAAGAATTGTGCTGTGCTGCCACCTTCTGATACAAGATAACCGGCCATTAATAATCCCATTTGTGATACAGCCCTGCAATATGAACCTAGGAATAAATACACAATTAGTTTTTGTTCACTGTCTGTATCTGTACTATGCCAAAAATTAATGTAAAATTGTGCATTTACTATGTTACTTTTGGATGTCCCCTGTCTGAATGAATACATTTTAAAAAGAGTCTATTTGTATCATTTCATTGTTGTAACATGCTCTCAAGTTGTATATCCATATATAACAGAGTGAGAAGTGGAGAAAACTCTACAGCTGTTTAGCCAAGACTGCAGATGTCAATGACAAACAAGCAATGAGTATGCCATGATGCAGTGAGGGCTGGGGGCCCCCAAGGCTGGAGGGTGGTAGTGGTGGGGACTCTGCCCCAGACCAGGCAGCCAGGACCCATCTTACTGCCCAGCCAGGAGCAGGGCACCAGGGGGCACCGGGACAGCACCGGGCATCAGGCACCTCCCTGGGCATGGACCAAGAGATTTAAGTGATGACTCTCCCCTAAAGAGCCCTATGGACAAGGAAACAGCAACTATACTGAGTGTGGAGACATATCCTAAAACTCTCCCCATGGAGCATAGCTGAAAAACCATTGCTTCTACAAAATACCTGCAATTTCTTAAATTTAGAGGCATTAGTAAGCATGCATTGCTACAACCATCACATAAATACTCTGCACATCTCTTTCCTCTCTATAATGTAGAAAAGGTGTTCAGAACATTTATTTTTCAGTTTGTCTTCATGAGAATGTCTAATGACAACAATTTCACCAGTTCTCACACTCCATTGTAGTGTTTATACTCAATAACTGATTTAGAATTAAAACGATATTCTTTTGAAAATAGTAACTGAAAATATGAAAAATTACTCCAGTAAATTTTCATAACAACAGCTTATAACCTCAGAACCTGCTCCCTGAGACATAAACATGTGGTTTATGTATTTTATATCAAAAGCCGTATTGTCATGTGTATGAATGTTTATGTTAAAATTAAGTAGCACTGTCAAATATTCAAACTTTACAAATGCCAGAATTAAGATCATCTAGAAATTTTTTTATTTGACACCCTTTAGCCCTGTATCTTGCAGCCAGTTATGCCCCGATCAGTCTAACAGTCCAAGTTTTTATCTTCCACTGAACTTCCACCTCCTTGCTCAGACATATATTTTGTCTGTTTTTCCATAACATTGCAAGGTAAAGGTACAGTGCACGCAGTTCTCCCTCCAGACTCCCATGTGTGCACCATTTCCCCAGTTCTGGTCATTCCATTTCAAAAAGGAGAAATCTGAACAAGAAGAAGCACCAAAAAGAATGGCCAGAACTATAGAATAGCATCTCCTAAGTGATTAAGCACATCCAGACTCTTCAGGCTTAAACTACTGTGATAGAAGATGAATGCGACAGCCAGGTACAAATTCATTAATGAGAAGATTAGTAGAGAACAATTCTTCACTATTTATCATAACATAGAAAAAAATAAACCAGGGGCCACTCAAATCATGATGTAGCAGATGTAAAAAACCAACAAGAGTTTCTGTATATTTGTTCAATTTCTTGTGACCTTAGACCTCTTGTCTATTTGCAGCTTCCTCTTGCCCCTTTACTCCCCCAGTTCCAGCATCCCTCTCTCAGGCAAGCTTCAGTCTTCAACCACTGAACAATGCAAAATGTCTGTTAAACAAGCAAAGACACGCTTCTCCAATCAGGGCCAAAAGGACAGGTTCAATTACATTTTCTGGTAAAGTAGATGCCAGTTTAGGGAACCCATGGAGAGAGGAAACCACGCTAGAGCAGGTTTGCTGGTAGGACTTGTGGCCCTGCAAGGGACCCACGCTGGAACAGTCTGTTCCTGAAGGACTGTGTCCCATGGAAGGGACCCAGGCTGTGGCAGTTTGTGATGAACTGCAGCCATGGGAAGAACCCATGCTGGAGAAGTTCATGGAGGACTGTCCCATGGGAGAGACCCCACGCTGGGGAAGAGTGTGAGGAGTCCTTCCCCTGAGCAGGGAGGAGTGGCAGTGACTATGTGTGATGAACTGACTGTAACCCTTACTGCCCATCTCCCTGCGTTGCTGTGGGAAGGAGATAGAGAATCGTGAATAAAGTTTAGCCCAGGAAAGGAGGCCAGGGGAAGGTGTTTTTAAAGATTTGGTTTTACTTCTCATTATTCCTACCCTGATTTGATTGGTAATAAATTAATTTTCCCAAAGTCAAGTCAGTTTTGCCCATGATGCTAATTGGTAAGTGATCTTTCCCTGCCCTTATCTCGATCCATAAGCATTTTGTCATATTTCCTCTCCCACGTTCCACTGAAGAGAGGAGTGATGGAGCAGCTTCAGTGGGCATCTGGCATCCATCAAAGGTCAACCCACCACAAACATACTTGTCAAAACAGGGCCAAAAGAACTGTTTCAATGACATTTTCTGGTAATGGGATGCCAGTTTAGGGAGCTATTTATCTCTATGTTAGATTCTGTAATATTTTTGTGAATATATTTACAAACCTGACATCCACAGTTTTATTGGATTCACGGTCAAACACCTCAAAAGCTTCTGTAATCTTTTTCTCAATTTCAGCTACTATGCCATCTGCAAAAAGAAACATAAAAAAAAAAAAGATTCACTGAGCTGTTGCAACTAATTTATTTCCAATTTGAGACTTACGACAGCAGAAGCACCAAAACTGATAAAGGGCAAACAGGAAAGGTACTTTGAAAAAGCAGAAGTTATTAGGAAAAACCCCCACTCTAAATGCAGGATCTGTCATTTATATTACTAATATTGCCTTGCTAAGGCTCTGCAGCTACATCAAGTCAATGTAGCTGCATGAACACACAGCTGCCCAGGTGTGGACCCTGCCCAGAGTGTGCCACAGCTCACTCTGGACCACAAGCCTGAGCCCTCCCTGGATGCCATTGTGCCAGTGGAAGTAGGAAGACAAACATGGGGCCAGGCCTGCCCTGAGATGGGGTTGAGTCACTTCATGCAGGTTCCTGCATCCAGGGAAACAAAAGTGCTCTCATGTCTACTCAGTTAGTCATAATGTATGAAAAGCTGGGAACCAGGCATGAAGAGATGTATAAGATATGTGCACAGTGAATGTGGCTCATGGTAAATAATTCATAGTAAGAGTTTGGAAAGGAAGACCATCTCAGCAAAGGGGAAAGAGTAACTTGCTGCATTTGTTTTTTATATCTCAACCTCAAAGAACAGGGAAAGAAGAACCACAACTTATCACAGATGTATCTCGTATAAGCCAGAAACTGCATTCTTGGGGCAGGCTAAGAACCAGGAAATAAATTCTGAAGAAAAAAATATAAGGAGAGGAAAGGGTCTATCTCAAAAGAAAAACTCCCTGGCAAGAAAGCTGAGGTAAGAAAAATAGTGAACTGGTAGCCCATTTATTAGTTTGACTCCAAATGACAGAATATAGGAAGCAAAGTGACATGGAGATGACTTTTTGGTCCCTGTGGCTAAATACAGCCCCAAAATCCGTTTTGCAAACCAGGTCCCGGGAGGCAGCATTTTTTAAGCTAGCCCCCAAGCCTCCACAGAGGTTCCACAGGGAAAATCTGAATGACGGCCAAATTGCGATTGGTATGAGGGATACTTGTTTTCTCATTTTCATACTTGTCTTCTGTATTTTCAATACAAAAAGCAAAACGTAGCTCTCCTGTAGTAGACAACATACTTCCTTTTTTAGCTGATGTGGTGTTAACTGCTGTTGAGCACCTCTGGCCAACATTAAGCCACCAGATCTTTTTTCTGCAGGCATAACAAATTCATACCTAGTTTTCTACAATCCCAATTGTTTGGGAACCCCTGGGGCTGTAGTGTGCAATCATTTTTTCATTTGCTTTCTTGCCCTCGCGACAGAAATGTCATTTTGCTGACAAAGGGTATCAGAACTAAACATAGCTGAATGATACATTGGCTTTGTGATCTCCCTCTCTTTATCTTGACCCATGAGCTTTTTTATTGTGGTTTCTCCCCCTGTGCAGTTGAGGAGGGCAGAGAGAGGCTGGGTGGCTGCCCGGCAGCTGGCCAAGGCCAGCCCATCAGGCTGCAAGCACTTCAACGCAGCAGTGGATTGACCCGGATATGAGGAACCTCTTCTGCAAGTAGAAGAGAGGTGCATCCCCTCATAAAGCTACAGCTGCCTGCTGCTTTCCATCTGTGTTTGATACTGAACTCCCCAGAGGATACACAAAGAGAAGATAGGTAGGAACATATCCTATATTCCTCTCTGTTACTTTATTCCCCTAAAGCATGGGCAGGTATGTGTGCGATGGATTGGAGACTGGAGCTCACTGAGGAAGAGGAGCCCTGTGCAGTCCCCAGGCACAGGACAAGCTGTATTCTTTCCACAGCCTTGAAACAGCCTCAAAAAAACCCACAGTTAAATCTAAGTGGACCTGATTCCTTGCAGAAAAGTTCCTAAAGACTCTCAAACTACAAATTTGATGGGTTTTTTTCTGGTTACTTCAAAGAGTCTTGGATCTTGTCTCCCATGTAGACTTGGAGTTTAGTTCTTGACATCAGGCACTTCAATTGTACACTGCAACTTGCAATAGAGAAATGTTGAAGGAATATTTATAGCTGTATATTCTTGGCATGATGTGTGAGACTTCTGTAGAAATAAAAATTAGCCAAGAGAAGGCAGAGAGAGATTTTAAGTACTGGAACTCTGTAGGCATCCAGCCTTTCAAAGTTTTTTTTCATGAAAACAGTATACACTAATCTCACCTGTTTGAAGAGGCCTGACAAAGAAAGGTCCTGAAATTGAATGAACTTGATTTAATCTAGGTACAGATAATCTCTATCTCTTCCAAGAACTGAGAGGAAATTGTGGCTAAGAGCCATATCCCTGGAAGAAAACATAATATGTTGTTGTCCTCTCAAAGACTCTCTGTGAGATGAGTAAACACCTAAAAAGCTACTGGCTAAATCTGTCGTCTTCCCTCCAGGAATGAAAGCCAAAGATGTCCAAGACAGTTCAGGATGGCAAAGCTATTTATCTGAAAAATCCAATAATTCACTCTAAACCTCTCTTTGCGATGGAAAAGGACATGGATTCCAACTCTAGAATAAGAAATGGGTGAAGCTTTAAAATTACCCCTTCAAGAAGGGCATTAAGAGACAAGACACGCAGTTAACTCAGCGGATGTGATGTTCCAATGTACTGAAATGATTCTGTACAAGGAGACTCTCCACCACAGGTAGATCAAAGTTCCATGTTGCCTTGTGGGCAGTGTTCTAGCAGTTTTTTGGGACAGAAATACCCACACTCTGACAGAATAAGATTTCACTCACTTATTCTATTAACTAGAAAAACAATACGCAGTATCAAGGATAAAATTATCTCACTACTTGTAATGGTTTAAATAAATAAACATTGAAACATACCATGCCAAAAAGGACTCCAATACCTACATCTACTTATTCCCTCAAAAGAATCCTGTTAGTATGATGTATTATTTCCATTTTTATGCTGTTAAAATGATTGAGATACTCCTCATTGTTGTCCCATCCTAATTTATTTTCCTACCACATATGCAATAAGAAGAAAAAAAGTCTTAAAATCTGTTTCTCAGATACATTAAGTGTAATTTCTAGTGTACTCACTAGCAGTTTTCTTTCCTGTACTATCCTTTGCTATTTTCCCATTTTGTTTAGTGTGAAATAGATAAAAGCTCTAGATATGCCAGGTAAGTACAACTGACAGAGAGCTGGGACTCCCAAGTCAATTCTGATGGTTCTTTCAAAATGAATTGTTTCTCTTCAGCTTGTCCAGACTGTTCCCCAGCACTCGGAAGCCCATTTGAAGCCATCCCTTAAGCAGAACACCTGCCTCAGTTGTAACATTTCTTCTGCAAAGACCACACTTTCAGCCTTTGTAGGGAACAGAAACCATTAGGTAGACGTGGCTGTGCCAGACTCTTGAGTAATAAGAATTTTCAAAAGGGATTTCTAGCTGATGCAATCTGCTAGATTCTACCATTCACTTAATGTATGAGCTTGCTCTCTTTCTTTCCTTGGGGCCAGTTGCTCTGATGGTTCAAAAAGCCAATCCTTTCTTTGACTAAAGAGAAATTATGTGCAGAAAAAAAGAGTTATCATAAGAAGAGGTAGTCCAGCATTAAACAACCACCTAAAATGCTGGGGAGCAGCATCTGTCTGTTGGTCACAAAGAAAGATTTAGACCCAGTGCATCCTGATAAACCTATTTACACTATGAAATACTTTTAAACTCTTTTTATGCTTCTTAAAAGTAAAATTAAGGGCTGATTTGTAGAAGTTCCAGTGGACTTGAGTTTATTACCTACTGTTACTGCTCACACACCTTCCACACTATTCTTTATAAACATAAATTTAGGTGTATTGTAATAAATATTGTCAACTTTATATTTAAACTCCTATATGCATGTGGATATCTTATTAATTACTCCATCCTCTTTCCATGGTACTACAAGCACATGTAAGGAAACCCCTGAGGTCTCTGCTGACTGGAACTCTTTCTCACATGGGGCTGCCTTGTCAGTCTGAAGGGACAAGGGACATAACCAGGTAACCCCAACTCAGTGACAATTTCAGAGTCATTTACATGTTCTTATTCCAGTTTTATTTAAAGTGCTGTTATCAACAGCTCTTTTGTAGATTTCCCCATCCGGTAACTGGGGCTTATCAGCTGGAAGTACAAAATGTTATCAGTGGCTTTATACTCCAGCATCATTGCTTTTCTTTTCCACTAGCCATTATTTCAACCAAAAAAGTAGGCAGCAACCTAGGTCCTGTCAGAGGAACTGGGAATGAGATACAAAGACTGCCATGAAGAAGAAGGAACATTTTGAAGAAGGTAATGGACATGAGAGGGGATGTGTCTGTGCAAGCAGCCACATAAAAAAATGTGCATCTTTTAAATCCCCTGCAATCTGCACTCAACTTCAGTCAACATCCTATTTCTGCTCACAGATTCAACTTACTGTTTTTAACCACCTTCTCCTCTCTACTCCAACACTTCCATAAAGCTCCTATGACCACTCTTGGCATGCTTTTAGGATGAAAGAGATGAACCAAAAACCAAAAGAGATTTGCCAACACTGTTTTACGTGACCTCTCCCAGAATCCTTCACAAAACCACAAATGGAAATAAGGGCATAAGAACTGGAAAAAAAAACCCAACAAAAAACTCAGAAACTGACAGTAGTTCTAAGGAGAAGAAATGTACAATGTATATTTGCTTAAATACAAAGGAAAAAAAAACCAATAAGAGACTTCACAATTCAAACTCTGAGGAGGTTATCAATAAGCTCTTATGAGATCTAATCAGGCTTTTAAGTAAGTTCTAAATGGACCATCAGCTAGGTCAAGATATTCAAAAGCTGTCACAATACTCAGCATCACCTGTACAGGTGAATTCTCAAACATTCTCAAATAAGCTCATCAGTTTTATCAAGGCATGGTGTTTCCAGAATAAAAATGGAAAGCCAGTATGGTCTCATATCATGAATTCTTGGTGACGATATAAGCAATCTGCCACAAACATTTGGGTTGCATTCATATGAAGTGTGGGAAGCTTGGCTGACATAAAAATAATTCAGAAATCTTGCCCCACCCCAAAAAAGAAAACCTTACATCATTTAACTAATTCTGTTTTAAGGAAATTACTGAGGAATGGGAACATGGAGAAAACCATCCTGAGGGCACTTGAATCTGACTTATTGGCAAGATCCTTCTGCCTGCAGAGGAAAAGGCATGAACTAACTTTTTTCCTAGTGACCTTCTCAATTCCAGAGGAAGCTAAATGTACAGTCAGCCTAATATGCTGAACCAGCAAGTGTATGCCATGCTCTAACAATATCAAGCTAAGAGAAATATTGTCTTCTCTACTCTGTACCTCCAGAAGCATGTATAATATTAATATATTAGGTATCAGAAAAGAAAGGAATAGGATTAAGCTGTAAGCTTGCAGAATAGGCAATGTTGTTCAGTTGTGTTTTGTGATACCTAATTAAATATTTAAGACATGTAATCATTGAATACTCTGCATTCTAGAAAGACAAATCAAGAAGATTTTGAAGCAAAACAAGAGGTGTATAGAGCTTGATTCCTCCAAAGAAGGGGTAAACCTCTTCCTGAACTGCAATCCAAAGAAAACAGATTGATGCAAAGTATGGATGGCACCAATGAGAAAAGTGTCACCTGAGTTTAGACATTCAGATTAAGTGAAGAGATAAAATACACAGCTTTGTGACATTTCATATATGTCAGTTCCCAAGAATTGACCAGGCTGATGTCTTCACTGGCTGCAACACCTACTCCAGTTTGGGATGCAAGCTATGGCCTGCAGACTTGGGAGAGGGATAATGCTTTCCCTCCTACAAAAGAAGCATCCTATGTTATCACAGATTATACTCAGGCAATCTGAATTTCAGTCTGTTTTAAAAAAAAATCTTAACAGGTTTATGTAGAGATCACTTTCAAGCATTCCCAAAGAAGCAAAAATGAAAACTCAAGAACAGCAAAAGCTTTTTCTTTCATGTTTTTCAGAATTGTTGAGAAGTAGCCGTGTCATTGCTCCCCATTGCTTATGTTTGTCCCAGCATACACCATGTGATATCCAGATAACAAGCAAAGCTCATCACCAGTGTGAACAAAACCAAAACCCTGCACTCATCATCGTGAATGCGAGCAACCTTGGACCAAGAGCATCACCTCACGCTGCTGTCATACCTCTTCTCCTAATGGCAGTACAAGTGAGAGCTGAAAAGTTACCTGGTTGTTTCCACCATAGTAACTGCTTTATGGAAAACCAACAGAGAATAAAAGTAAAGGGACTACATTTAAAAATAGAGACAGAATGGAGCTTTCAGTGTGGAGCAATCAGAATGATCTTTGCACAGACCCATGGCACCTCATGTGAACAGCCACAAGAAGAAAACCACCAACAGCAAATAGACTTTTTTAAAAATCAGGTAAATAATTTGATGTCTGATATTAAAATACAGGCTGTCAGTTTGATGCCTGTGGAAAAAGTTAACTGCAAAAGCTACTTCATATTCTGACAGAAAAATATTAAACACAATTTTTCCTTTTTGTCTTCTTTACATAAGACAATTGTAGCATGGGCAAAATAGTGATGTAAAAAGAAAGCACTATCTTGACTCCAGTCTTGGCTACAAAAATGAAATTATTTTATAGAATTCTGATAGCAATAAAAAAATTAAGAGTTCAGATCAACTCTGGAAATATCTTGTTCACTTCCTTTAGAAGTAGACAAATTCATTAAAGACTTGTAAAAAATTACACAGCAACTGTTCATTTCAACCTCAAAGTTGAAAAATGTACTAATATACCAATTTGCAAAAGGTATCTAGGTTGTGGTAGTCAGTTGACAGCAAATCCCGAAGTTACAAGTTGCCAGTAACTTTACCTAATGAAACAAGATATCCTGAATATAATCCTGGGTTTTGACTGTTCAGTAGATGGCATTTTAAATGCCATGGCATTCTAATCTACCATTGATTCAGATGTTTCAATACATGTGGGAATCAAAACTAACTAAATTAATGGGGCAATTAACAACTCATTCAACTGCTGAGAAAAAAGTACAGAAGCTATTGCTGCCTTGATAAGCAGTCAAACTTCTAGTTGCTCAAAAAATTCTTAAACTACTTGACAGCGTAACATAGAACAAAATAGGCCATGGAGAATGCCACATCAAGCTGGGAAAGAAGTCATAAATAGTCAGTGTCTTCCATCACCTAGAATTTCCAAAGGTGTTTAAACCCATAGTTCACACTACCTCTTAACACAGCTCATATTAAAATGTCATTGAGTTGAAAGGGAATATCTGCCACTGACAAAGTTCTTGTCCCAGCTATCTCTCCTCAAACGTGATGGAGTCATGGACAATCCCATCTACTGTCCTCTCTCCTGGATCAGACATGATTCTTCATCAGCAGAAAAAGCATTTCTTTCCCTCATGGTACACATTCTTGTCAGTTATCAAGGCCACTTTAATGCTGTCACTTCTGGTTGCTCCTGCAAGATGCCATTATTTTCCCTGGTCTTTGCTGGGCAGACAGTGCCCACAGCAGTCCAGAGAGATCACTCTGTATCCTCAGTCCTTGATAACTCATACCTGTCTGCCCTGAGTCATTATGATATAACACCTTGAACAGCTGCTCTATTAAACTTGACTCCCACATCCTGACCAGCATCCTCTTTGCTTGCTCTGTCCAAAGCTTACATTTCTTAATTCTGTGTTTCTTAAAGCCGGAGGATGCAGATGGCAAAGTATGTCAGCATGAAGGCCCAGTGGAACTACAACCACTTCCTGGGCTTTCTGCAGGTCATGGAGAAGGGCAAAATATGAGGGATACCCTTGCTACCTCTGCAAATTCCTTACGAGATGCTTGCTCCAAAACAAAATTGTCTATTTGTTGGAGGGGACCAACAAACGATTATTCTCTGCATGTTCGGCTCTCTTCATGTGCCTGCCCTACAGGCAAGAAAATCCTTCCTTCCTGCTGCTCAAAGAGTTCCTGAGCACCTTGTTGGTGAGGGCAAGCTCAGTCTACACACTCCTGGGACATACTGAGGCAGAACACAACAGGGAAAAATCATTCCCTTGTAGGCAGCTAGTCTGAGTGATGCAACACAGGTATATATCAATCCACGCACTTCACATATCCCAGGAAAAGCTCAGCAAAATATGCCCTGATGTTTTGACTATACACTGTGCAGATATGCTATATCTGCATATATATCTACAGATGCTGAAGCATCAGTCTTCGTAAGTATCAGCAGAAAAGCCTGTAATCCTGGGAAGTGATCAAGGAATACTACCTGGCTATACTAAGATAGAGTTCAGTCTTGTCAAACCTAAAGCACTGAGGTTTGATGAGTGAGCAATTTCTCTGTTTTTTGGGGGGTTTTTTTGTCTGGTAGGATGATACAGAAGGACTCCTTCCTACTTTCACTGAATGAATTCACAGAATGAATTTGTGATTTGATCTGCATCAAAGAGGAGAGCTGGAGGTGCAGTGGCTGGTTTATTGGTATGACCATGCATCTGGGATGTAGAGTGCATCATGTTCCAGGTCAAAGCAATTAAGATGACAGAGACTCTGGCAGGGATTCCTGAGTGGCCCATAGCAGCAGCTAGCTGAGATAGGCTAGCCCAGGTCTTGGAAGTGTGTAGGCTGGGGCAAGAACTTGGCTACAGCTCCAAATTCTCCGGCTGATTAAGTGTTTTGGGCCTACTAGCATGTCTAGGAAAAAAATCAGAAAAGAAAAAAATAAGTTGGCCCATTTGCAGTTAAAATTGCAAGACATTCTGATACATTTTCTAATGAGTAATTTTTAAGCCATTCTAGAGCATTCCTTTTACATCTACAAGGAAGATATTCCAGTGGAGGTCATCATCCACTACCTTGCTGGTGATAGCGGGCAGAAACCCTTCCACGCGAAAATGCAATGCAAGTTGGATTCCCACATACATAGCAGCACAGGCAGGTTTTCTGCTCTCTGTTTTGACCAGCCAGGATGACACTGGGCGGGGAGATTACTATGATTACCACCTTTAAGCAGCAGGGAAATGCGCAAGCAAATACTTGGCACCCAACCCTTCTCCAGCTCCAACTTACTGTTGCTCTGCTCCTGCTCCACATCCTGGCACAGCCCTGAGCTCCTCCTGTTATCCCCCGTGGTCCCTTGCTGGGGGTACCACAGCTTATGCCGTGATAAGCACCTCTCTGTGTGACTTCATAGCTCAGTCTTGCACCTTTCCCTGTAGCTACAGCCTAAAGACTTTCATCGCCACAAGTACAAAATCTTTCTGAGCTCTGAAATACTCAACAGTGAGAGCTAATGTCCTGACCTGATCTTCTTAAGCACCTTACTCCTTGTGTCCTGAGCCACTGTCACCGACCCCCCACTGTAAATAGTGCAGGGTCATGCTGTGAGTTATAACACACATTTTATTGTCTATACCCTCTGGAGAATACATAACACTGGGAAGCAGAAGGAATGCATGCAGTGGCTGCTCTGTGTATGCTCAAACCTCAGATAAAAATTAGGGATAATCTCTTAGAGCTTGAAGGAATCTGGAGTCATCCTTACTTACAGTAGAAACACTTGACAGGCCTCCTGAGCATCTTTCACAATACAACAGCACCTACCCTGGTCCTGGGGGTTTCTCTCTTCCCAGATTTCACGCAAGTCTGCTTGCCCACACTTTCTACATTTGTTGTTGCAGAGTCCTTGCAGAAAAGCCAGTTTCTTCTTTTTTCTACCTAGTATTTGGTCAAATGTTGAAATGGATTTTTTTCCTCAAGCCCATTTTAGCCTTCTTGCACTTCTTGGAAGGAAGTTTGATGAGATGGGCCTCAAGACCCTGGGATAGGAAAGTTACAGTGGTATTACAGGACAGAAAAAGCTATTGACTCCTGCATCACAGCAACACACATTTTCATTTGATAAGCTGTCAAACATTTTACCAGAAGTAGCTGTAACATTTTAAAGCAACAATAGAGGCATAGCATGAAATGTTTCACTGCAGCTCTCAGGACCTGGCCCTGCCTGTCTTCCCAAGTAGTCAGCCATAGCCACCGTCCTTTAGTTTCACAGGCCTCACAACTGCTGCAGTTGTGCAGTTACTTCAGAAGCAGTGTGCAATAAGGACTCTTAGGAAGAATCATGTATCTAAATTGGACTTAACTGGTCTCAATCATGACCCGAATTTCAGCCAGCGAAGCACATCATCATTTTTCAGCTAGTCAGCTAGTGGCTAAGTCTGCCTTCACAAAGCCTGGAGCTTCATGAGCCAAAGCAGCAAGCTCTGACTAATACCACTCACCTTAATCATTTGCACAGGTCCAGCTCTAACAGCAAAGCTCTCCTGCTACCTGGTGTCCACAGACAAGTTGCCAAACACTTGCTATTGCATGCAACCAACACTGAGGGCAGTGAAACAACAAGCTTTGTCACATTAACTTGCAGAAATCCTTTCCTTTTGATACAAAAGATCTTCTCTTCTGAGCAGATGATGTGGAGATGCGCCTCTAGTCATCCAAAGCAAGCAAGGAAGTCCAATCTATGCATAGATCTGGATTGCTTTCTGCATGCCTGTGATTCACAGGTAATATTCAATGATTATCTTATACTTCATGATGTTATCCTTCCTTCAGTAGAGTGAAAGAAATGTCAGCACTTGACAACTGTTAGCCTGCAAAAAATAACTGTGATACTTTTTTTAAAGTCAATACCAGCTGCATGCAGTGTCCCTTTTCATAAGGCAGAGATAAACTCAGCATAAATCTCCATTAGGAATGTCTTGCACATCCCTGAAATCCCAACTCTGGCAGTTGCACCAGCCAGCACTCCTGTGGCAGCTCAGAGCTGGCAAAAACAGTAATCTCATTGCAATTTGTTCTATATCCCTCATCTCAGCCACACCTGGGATATAATGAAAGAGCTATGTCTAGCCCATAGTTATATCCTCTTTCATCACCAACAGTAACCTGCTCTGCGAGGATATATAGCTCTCCTGGTGATGCTGAGTCTTGCTGTATCTCCAGCTGCTGCTGAAAAAGAACAGCTTACATAGGCTGTGACATGGGCAGAACGCAGCCCCGCTGCTGTGCTCTGGGGTCACAGAAGGCATCTGTCACCTGTCTCCTTGGCTCCGGGACTCTCCACAGTGCTGCCTCCGCAAGCGGATGGCAGAGCCACAAAGGACAACTCCGACACCCACATAGGCACCACACCAAGTTTCACCAAAATGCAGGGATGCACACGCTGCTGTGGGACCCACAAAAGCAGCTCACTCTGACAAGGATGTGGGACAGTCCCAACAGAGCACCATGTCACTTGTCACTGACAATGTACACCTGACTGCATGTGTGGCAGCAGCAAACATCTCATAAACTGAATATGCCTCCTGAACTGCCTCTGCACACTGCTTGCTCAAGTGGTCCAGAACCAGGCACCAGAATCAACTGGATACGAATGCTCTGAGAAGTAATTTATTTCAAACATAAGACGTTATGAAGTTTAACTGCAGTACCACAGTACTGCTGCTAGAACAGAGCAGTATGTAAATGTTCTTCTTTTGAATCTACAACATAATGGGAGAATGAATGGTTTAAGTATGACTTAATACAGGCTGTTATTATGTAATATATCAGAAGCCCTTCAATTTGTCTGACGGTGTCTTAAATGAGTTTAAAAAATTAGTTTCTAGACTGATTGCAATTCTATCTGCGCTAGTCTGTCTTTGCCCAAGCAAAGGAAGACTCTTAGAGTGAAACAAAATGGCAAGGGATTACAGGGGTTTGCTGCAGCTGCCTGGTTTTCAAGGCACTGCCTCGAAAGTATCGCTTACAGTGCTAAATCACTTTCTTTACATACCATGAATGGATACAAACCCCCAATTTTCTTTTTGTTTACCTAAGAGTAACATTCTGAATTTGAACAGCATTTCAGCTGACAACTGACATATACACTTAACATCAATGGGGAATATGACGTTTCTGGCATCCATCATTTCAGACAGGCTAAGCTAAAGAAGAAAGTTAGCAAACTTGGAAAAAAAGGATACAATGTGTTCAAAAATGAACTTCAGAATTCATGTCTGATTTTCAGCCTGACAATCAGCAATAATGGTCCAGAACCTCCTGTGAGCTTACACCAGTGACAAAATAATCCTTACCATTTTTAAGATGGTGCTTGGAAAGCTTTTGAAAGTTATGATTCCATACAGCCCTAGGCTGGACTCAAGAAAATCCCCTCCAATCTCACATTCATGAGGCTGTCACATCCTACCTGCACCTATGCAATATTGAACAGTAAAGACAACACATTTCCAAAAAGTTGTGAGTCTGTATTTTCTTAAAGGCAGGCATTTACAATTTAAGGCCGTTTATAAAAATATTTCTGAGACCCATCAGGTAGCACATAATCCTGAGGTTGGTTTGGGACCTCCAGCCCCTCCCCGTGCCAGTAGCTTTTACCTTCCCACTGGATATCTGCGAGCTCCGCTTCTCTGGCCACCTCTGCAGCACCCCAAACCCCACCAACTGACTGTGCCATTCACTTCCCATGTTACTGCCATGCTGAAAACATGGCCCACCCCTCCACAGGCTGGGCTGGGACATCACTGCCGCAGCTCCTGCTTCCCTCAGGTAACCTCACAGGATGTGTAGGAGTGATTTTCAGCTTCTTGCCCCACCTCAGCCATTATCCCAAGGCAGAAAACAGCAGCACAGCTGGACCCCATGGCAGGATTTGGCCAAGGCAGAGCAATGGTGTGACCAACACTCCTGTCTGCATGGTCACCTCCCAGCTGGGGGCTAAACACTGCCTGTGACAACAGGTTCATGTCATATTTCTGTTACCCAAAAGACCATTTTCCTTCCACAATCTTTTGCCCAACACATTTTATTTCCAATAGCAACAAAACAGTATCTGTTCACACAAAATACAGGTACTGCTAAACTGAAAAAAACTCCCAACCCCTCAGATCCCAGAGTAATTAGTATGTAGACATGGAAATTCTTAATAACACGTTAACTATTGTTGGAAAGATAATTTGTGGGAGTTCTCGAGCTCACTGGTTGGCATTGTTGAAAAGACAAAGTTTAAAGCTGTTCTTTGCACACCATCCAATTTTTTATGCAATAAATCAGCTAGAAGTTGAGCCAAACTGAAAAATTTCTGCCATTTTATGCACCATGGAAACAAGAAACCTGTCAATCTGCAATTACCTATTCTACATCCATTTGAGATCAATTTCTGCTGTGGGAGTATAGCCAACAGGATCAGATCTACAACCCCTGTTTGTCATGGGAGATGGACATGATTTATTTTTTGTTTCACTCTCAAATAAGTACAAATATTAAAACATAAATCAGATTGGTATCTGGGTGCATGTTAAACTGCATTACAGTCTAATAAAGGCTATAAACTTTTCTCCTCATGTAATTTCTTACAGCAGTGTCAACAAGAGGATATAAAAATATTCAAAGTGTTCATCTATAAATTCCACTGTGATAAAACTGCACACTGATTTCCTAAGTGATCTCATATATTCAGATTTTTGTCTAGAGCTGAAATATTGCTTGCTTGAGCCCTATGAAAGCTACCTATTTTTAACAGCTTATGTTAATTTTGGTTTTTTTCCCCATAAATTAAACACTGCCACTTTTTAAAGTACAGATAATTTGTCTGATGGACTACTTTAGCCTGAAGATTTATTGTGTTTAATTCATAGCTTTTTTACCTTTCAAATGCTGGCACTCATTTGTGAAACTCTAAAAAATACATTTTAAAATCCTCAATATAGCAAGACCTCTAAAAGAACTCACATGCATCATGTGCATCATGTTATCCTTTTCAGCAGGATTCCCCAAAGTCATGCATGGCTTAAGTGCTTTTCTGTGTCAGGTTTGAAACTCTCATGTTAATTAAGTGTGCTCCAAGCAGAAGTAATGGTTACAACTGCCTACAGTGCTCACGGCAGCTACAAGGCTCTCCCAGCTTTGACTCAAAACTTCGTTAAAACAGAATGAGCAGTGATAGCACATTTTTAGTATCTCTTGCAATACAAAAGGCAGGCAAAGCCAGGTGAGGTGATGTGGACAGTGCAGGTTTAGAACCTACTTCCAGGCATGAGAAGATTCAGCAGGGCAGGTGATATAGGTGTAAATCTGCTCTTTGCAAGGAGGTAGTAGCTGAATGTGTAACTAGTTCTCACCGAATGCTATCTCCGGTATCTCTGACTTCACTGGCATGCCAGGCAGCAAATTGGGGCAGGCAAAGAGCAGACATATATGTATGACTGAACACACTGTTACTGTACTTACACACTAAAATAGGAGTGAAAACTCTTTCCCAAGATCCACATGACGGTATGTCTTCATCCGTGGCGGGAAGAGGTTTTGTGAGGCCTGATCACAAATTGCTACCCAGAACAACTACAAATCATTTACCAGAGAAAACCATCATTGCAGAACAGTTACTCTCCATAGCTCTTCACAGCAGAATCAAGCAACTTTCTGGGGACACCTGTTATCCACAACCACTAATTTGGTTCCATACAGGTGTAAGTCGGTGATGCAGGAGCTCAGACTACTCAATATACTGCCCTTTGGATTAAAATTCATGACTTATTAATTGGGTTTTAAATATGCACTATCTGGCACAAAGAATATGGTCTTTGACAAACTGTAATACCGATCAATTACATAACATTTCCATAATGATACAGGAACACTGAGCATTTTCTCCTTTATGTACTTTCATGCAATTTCTTAAATCCCAGATGGAGAAGAATATGTCTTCAGTCTAGTTCTACTTGAGGCACTACCAGTTTGACATTTTGCTTTCAGGTTCTAGCAACATCAGTATTGAGATCAGAGGTATTAAAACTTAGAAAATCTGTCATGTTATGTCAAATTACAAAGACAGTATCTGAGAGCAAATTGAAGAACAGACAGACTGAATTAAGTAACAGAAAAAGGGGAAAGAAACAGAATGATAGGAGGGAAGATAGGGACAAATGCACAAAAGTGAAAGATTAAACAAATACTCTAGCATAATCAGATGGGTGTGAAGAAAAAACACTAAACATTGTTGAAAGCACAAATGTAGGGATAAATTCAGACATAAAACATGTAGCTACATATAGTATGGGCATGGTCCCCGTAACACTTATGCACATACAAGATTTTATTCACAACATTTGCATAAGCTAGAGGGTAATACTCATGTGAGTAACATGTACAACAGGAAGCAGGATTTGGCCTTTCACTGTTTTTGCTTGTCTACATCATATATATCTGTAAAACATTCAAGCAGGCATTTCAACTTTGAAGAAGACAGAACTTGAAAATAATAGGACCTAAGGGAAACCTTTCCAGGAAAGCTGGTAGAATTGCAGTTCTACAAAGCACCGAGAGGAATGCCCTAAGGACTAATTATTTGACAATAAAACTAATGCTATTACTTTGAAGCATAATACAATAAAACCTGCAGCTTTGGTAGATGTGGAGTACTTGTTGGAGGAAAGGATAATCCACGCATGAATCTGGCATCGGGGAATCCTAATTAACCCTCTAACTGCTATCAGCAGGAAGGCTAATAGCAGCTCTGAAGTGGTGTAAGCAACTTAATCCCAGGGGATTGCTTCTGTTAATGAGACACTGACTGTTAGCTCTCCTCAGCCGTGTTTACAGTAATGAGGCACCTTTATAGGGCAATAAGCAACCGGTTTGCCTAATAACAGGCTGGGATTCTCCAGTGACAGAAGTTCCTGTCCATGTGACCCAAGTTATTGTCCTCATTCTACAGATAAGAAACCAAAGTCCGGCGTGTCACTTTCCATGATCCACTGGTCGGGCCAGAGATGGAGTTTATGGGTCAAGGTCATTTAGGGTGGTAGTACAATTCTCGTCTAGAAGGTGACATCTGATGCTCTACTGGGAATAGTGTTTTACAGGATGTTAAAAAACATGAAGTGCATGAAAACCCAAGAGAGTCTGTCTTTAGTAATACAATAATTAAACTTCTTACAAAGTATTCTCACTTTGGACCTACAAAAAAAAGATGTTAAAAGTCTTTAATCGAGCAATCAAAAACCGACGACCTTCCTTCTCCAAGAGTTTCTGGCTGTGAATTGACAAAATGGCACAAAATCTCAATATTATACATATGGGTGCCCAAAATATATGGAGCCAGGCTTCCCAATACTACTTCCCTCATCTCAGATCATTTGGCAGACTTCTAGGCTATTATCCTATAATTTCTATCCACCTTTGCCAGCACCATGCCACAGCTTCATTTGCAACACTGGCAAGATGTAAAAGATATGCTTCCACAAGACTAAACAAAAATTAAAAACAGTGTTAAAAAAAACCACTTTAAGAACAGTCCTCAAGGAAGTTGCATCAGTCTTATTATTTAATTTCTGCAAGATATCTACGCTGCAAAGTGCAGATAGAAATTCTTGTACCAAAATCAAATCAGTCATTTAGCACCATCCACAGCAACTATTTATACAAGACTTTTCTGTGGCATACATTGTTTCCTAAAAAGTATTAGATAATCCATTGATTATTTCAATTACAATGTTCAGACTTGGCAAACTATTGCAACACACACAAGGTTAGTTACAGAAAGGATGGGTTTCAGAAGTCACTATATTGTGGGCTTTACAGAAAATATATTTTCCTTGAAATGATACTTGAATATCCTTGAAGAAGGAATTACCTTTAGCCTATAAAATAGAATTTCTGGCAACACTCCCTAAAGTAGAACACACTAGCCTCTAAAAATAAGCCATGGTGCTATCAGCAGCACAGATTACTTTTTTCTGGCAGAGAGAGCCCAGTGCATCCAGAAACGACTGTGAGGGGCCACAACCAACCAGCAGCAGGTTCAGCCATCCCAGCTGCCCTGGCAGCCACCCCATGCCAGGACGAGGGGGGCCAGCCTCGCCACCACCCAGCCTGGATGCACTCTGTGTGGTGGCAACACCACCGTAAGGCTGCCAGCACCAACAGGCAGCTGGTGGCATCCCCTGTGGCAGGGAGTGCTGGAGAGCAGCCCCCTGCCCTGCGGTGGAGGCAGCGGTGTGGCCACCCTGAATGGGATGGGAAGTCAGGGGTGTATTTGTGTGTGTGTAAATATGCACGTGTGTGTGCTTTCATATACATGTACCTACATACACACATCCATGCACACATGTGCACGCACAGATATACGCACACGCGTATCTCAAATCACAGAATGAGCTGAGTTGGAAGGGACGACAAGGCTCATCACGTCCAGTTCCTGGCCCTGCACAGGATCCCACCAATGGCCTGAGAGCATTGTCCAAGCGCTTCTTGAGCTCTGTCAGGCTGGTGCTGTGACCACTTCCCTGGGGAGCCTGTTCCAGGGTCCAACCACCCTCTGGGTGAAGAACCTTTTTCTAATATCCACCCTAAACCTCCCCTGGCACAACCTCAGGCCATGCCCTTGGGTCTTGTCACTGGGCACCAGAGGAGAGAGATACTGATACAGAGGCACTGGCCTGCCTCTCCTCTTCTCCTCGCGAGGATGTTGCAAACTGCAATACACACGCACACACACCGTGTTTATGTATATAGATGTATGTATGCATGTATGTAAGTATGTACACGTGTATGTATGTATCTGTGTCTGTGTCCCTCAGAGCGTGTCCGTGCGCCACCCTGGCACCAGCCCCGGCCAGGGCTGCCCGCACAGCCGCCGCGGCTCCCGCCGCCCGAGGCCCGAGGCGGGCGGGCCTCCCCCGGTGGCGCCCGGCCCCGTCCGCACCCCCCGCCGGGCGGGGAGCCCCGGCCCCGGCCTTACCCTCGCCCTTGTCCTTCTGCGCCATGGCCGCAGCGCCGCACTGTCGCCATGGCGACGCGGGGCTGCCCGCGCCCTCCCCGCACACCCCGCGGGTGTCGGGCGTCGCTCCCCGCTTTGCTCAAGAGGCGGAAAAGGTGCCCGAGCCCCTTGTACGCCCCCGCTGCACCCCGCCGCCCGTCCAGGCAGGAGTCGAGCGAACCCCGTGAACCTGCCGCTTCAAAGCACTCCATTTCTCTTAAAAACACAGCTTTCCCAGCAATTGTGGAGATTTCCATGTGTCTGAGCTTTAGAAAGTGAAAGAACATTTTATTCTAAATGCCATCACGCCAAAACAGCTAAAATATTCTGTCTTAGTGATATTAAATAAAACTGTGCGGTTTAAATTTAGCTGTGTGTTTTAGCAGACAGGCTTGCAATGCCTGGTTCTTCTGACTCTAAAACAACTGTGAAAGTAGGAAAAAAATACAAATATTAATATTCTGGCAAGATGCAACCATATATTCCTAGAAAATAAATATTTATGAAATTCCTAGAACTAAACTAAACGAGAACTAAAACTTTGTCCTCACCACATCAGGTGCTTGTTTGTCAGATGCTAAGTTTTGCAAAGCCCATGTGGATGACTCCTTCTCACAAACTCATTTCCACCTCTCAAACAAACAGTTAATGATGTTCTCAGTATTCATGGAAGCCTGAAATTTCAAAAAACACATTGAGCCCAAACAGGGCTTCTTTGCTTTAAAAAAAAAAAACAACTTTTTAATATCATTTTAACATTTGCTATTTGCCTTTCAGCCACTTATTTTTGCATTTTTTATTGAACATGGCTCAGAGTAAAGAGGGTATAATAGATACCCAAGAGAATACATCTTTATTGGGAAAACAGCTGATTATGCTCTCTAACAAAGCTGATCCCTCTGAAAGGTTATCTACTGACCTGAACAGTTTATTAAAGTAACTAAATATTTCAAACTACATGTTTAACTACAGGAGGAGTACAGATTTGTTTCCTCTCAAATTGCTGACAGAAACTTCGGTGAGAAGAGCATGGCAGCTGAATTTAGAGGATGCAACAGCAGAAGGAAAGGCCTTTATCTTTCAGTCTTACAGGGGTCCTATTTTTCTTCCCTTAACCCCTCCACACAGAAAACTTGTCTTTCCTGACGGTAGATCTATGGTGGTGGGTCAGTCACATGTTTGAAACTGGAGAAAAGTGCAAAATACATTGCTTTGACAAGGATGGACCTCTCTTATCTCTTCCTTCCCCTACCCCAAATGTAGAATTTCATGTTCTTGACTATTGTGCCCAGCATTAGATTTCTTACAATATTTTCCCGATCATTCATCATAGAACACTTACAGCTCTTCTAAAAATGTTACACTAATTCAAAGTATTTGCTACATATCCCTAAAAAAAAGCTTAATAAAATCCTGTTCTAGTTATTCAGGCTTTCATGACAAATCCATGCCCAAAATATGAATAACTCTTAGTTTTAGAATAAATAGAAACATTGCATATTGTGCAGATTTATTGAGATTTTTGTGTGTTTATAGTAGACTTTGAATTGAAGTGAGTCACTGTAACTGTGACATGAGAAGACACTAACTCCACTCCGGCATCCACCTTTAACATCTTCCCAGCAATTTCTCCAGGGCTTGCCCTTCACTTTCCTCATAACCCCTTCCCATTTGACAGGCACGTATCTTTGTTTCCTCCAAGAGGGATGGTAAAAAAAGCAGTGTGAAAATGCTGATGAGGAAAGGAGAAATCGTCAAGTATGCCACAGCTATGACTTGTCGTTTACACCACAACATCTACGTTCTGTTGTAGTTGCTGACTCTGGCCCTTGTGAGCTGCTAGAATAGCTCCTTGGGGAAAGTGTTGTTCTGAGTATATAAAGGCCTTGCTCAAATCCTGGATGTTTGTATCAAACTTGTTAAGTTTGATACCTTCAAACTTAACAGAAGAATCTTCAATGACTTAGATCACATAAAAAACAGCAGTTTGCACTGTCCTGCCTGTGTTGTTGAGATTCCACTCAGGACAATTACTGTAAATCGAAGTGCTTCATTTGTATTGTCTGCTCCAGCTTAGAGTTTCTTTTTGCTTCTGGTAGCTTGCATCCTTATTCTCCCAGTTCCTAACACATAGGGATTTGGTGTCTTGCCTGTCTCGAGGAGCAGAACAAAATACAGAATGAGAAAGCATTTCAAAATGAGAATTCACTGCTTTAAAATCTCCTGGCAATGTATCTTGAAAAATCTGTGTAGGGAAAAAATGTTAACAATTATAATGCAGATCAAATATTGGACCTGAACCACATAGCTATTTCCCTTTTAACTTAATGCACAGATATCTCAAACCACGGGTATGAGTGGGCTGAAACAACTAATCACATTTTGGCACAGACAAGTACAAAAGGAAACCCAGAACTACAAATTCAACAGCTTGAAATATCAGCTGCTGCATGCAAGATCTTTACAGAACTCCTCTGAAGAGAACATACCCTTTTAAAAATGTGATTTTTCATTTTAAAAATGTCATAAAATATCTCAGGAAAATTATGGAAGAATCCAGTATTATTGATATAAAGCATGAATCCACTGAAGTCTTATAGACATAAGGTTCCCTTACCTCCACTCCTAATTTCATCACATACATTCCCCTAAGCTATCAGGGTCCTGTCACACATGTTGCATATCTTCCATGCATATGTTCAGAAATGTTATTCAGCAATAAAAACCAGGTCTAAAATGGGAGAAGTGGTGTAAGAGAGAGCAGTTCAGCGAGGTATAATAATGTCCTACAAAGCTGTGTCCCCCCATAGCTTCAGGGCTGCAAGCATCTCAACACATCTTTGCTCCAAACATTTGCCAAAGACCTTCACTATAGGACTCCCTCTGTGGGTCCTTGGGCACCATGTAACTGACGGCACAAAGAAGCGTATTCATTTGTCCTTCACAGAGAAAGTAGGTGGATAGCTACGATTCTGTGACAGGATTCTTACCCATAGCTCCTCTGCAGCTAAAGGGGTACAGCTGGGCTGTTTGGCAGGCGTTTCCATGTCACCCTACCCTTTTTCACCAATGTGACACGAATGACCTAAGGGTACCTTCATTCCACTCTTCCTCTGGGATCAGCAGCTGATTTCAGTGACTGAGAAACAGACTCTTCAAAAAAGAGTATTATCAAAACATTAGCTGTTCACCCAAATGATACACAGCAACCAGATAAAAATAAGAAAAAGTCTCCATCATTCCTTGCCTATACTGTATCTTTCCCTACAGAATTTAGGTAAATTACACTGACAGCAGCTACCTCGTTCCTTCATGTGTAGGAGGGGAAGACAGCTTCTCCTCTGGCTTGTTCTCTTTGTAACTGCAGGCTTTGATCCTATGCTTGGACTAGATGAAGAGAAGCCTAACAGAGTGGGCAGAGACAGACATACAGGCATGCCCTCCATTACTTCCTCTACCACTGACCTCTTCTGGGCTGCTGGTATATTTATATTAACCTTATCTGTCATAATTTTGCTTTCTTTGAAACAAATAAGTCTTCCTGTTCTCACCTACAGAACAGCAGAAAGTAGATAAATTGCCAAGGGATTTCCTTTACTTTTTATACAGGTAATAAACCTAGAAGCCCAAAATCTGACCTCTTAAATAAAATGTCAGCGTATGATTCCCTGACAACTGTGGAGTTCACCAATGCTGAAAGGGGAAGATTCAAGTCTTGCCCTTCCTTTGCTACTGCTGGCTGCACATCTTCCTTCTACCTTGTGCGGGCTCTGCCATTAACTGAGAGCAAATATGAGTCACAGAGGTAGTAAAAATACAATCCATCAAAAAGTGAATAGAGTTCTGCCCTATTAAGAAATTCAGAAAAGGATCTGACAAGCATCTCAATCAGCAATCCAGGAAGTTGGACCCTGCAATTAGAAGAGAGGAAGAAATAGAGAGGAAGGCAGGAAGGGTGAGATGTTCTTTTAGAGAGAAAAGACTCAGTGGCTGAGTCTGTAAGTAAAACACTGAAGGACAAAGAGGGAAAATCAGGTTTGAAGGCTGTTGATAATAGCAGCATCTCAAACCCTTCTCAGTCCATGGGATGGCTTTGGAACTGTCCTGGCAAATAGCTCTTACTGCTCATGTACAGCACCAATCCTATGGATCTTTAGCTCCTCCTGTCCAGCTTCAACAAAGCTGCATTTGAGAAAAAGTGACTGAACATACATTAAAAATGAGTTGCTAGGAAAAAGGAAGCATTGCTTTACTGCAGCAATATTCTTCAATGTCAAGGAGCTGCTGGCAGTGCTTGGCCTCTGGGACTATGCCTAAAGAACCGCAGCAGAAAAAAGCTCTTTCTTTTATATGTAAGTGCCAGGATGCTGCTCCCCATCCCACCCAGGCACAGAAATGGCCCTAGAGAGCCATATATTTTAGCCTTCAGACTTTATTACCATTAATTATATCTGGAAGCGAAGCCAGGATCCCCAAGAACACGGTAGCAGGAACCAAACACAATCATCCATCTGCCTAGCAACATGGGTTGCCATGAGTACTTCTCCCTGTGCTCAACAGGCTGTGAGGGCACACCACTGAATGCAGAGCCAAGTTCAAGGGCCCCATACTGGTAAAGAAAGCCTGCTTCCTCAAATGAAGACCTTGCATTCCATCTCTAAGACCTTCCTCTGAAGCCTAGAAGCCAGCAGCCTGAAATGCGGAAATGAGGGACTTCTGGAGTACTGAGACGATGTCAGTGGAATTGCTCTTGCAAGAGGCAAAAGCAATGACACTGGGAACATCAGTGCCATCAAAACTCCATTCTTCCCTTCTCTGCTCTTTTGAGAAACTTCTTTGCATGTGTCAATACCATGCCAAAAACAATCCCCAATAACATACTATCAAATCACTGAATTTTCACACTTAGGAAGAAAAGAAGAAAAACCTGTGAGTGATACTGAAGGTATGGAAATACTCTGTAACATCCCAGCTCAGGAAATCCTTGAATCACAAAACATTGGTAGGAGAGACAGAGTATCCAAGATAGTCATTTGTGTGGTTCTCCAATGAGCACCTGCTTCAGACCTCATTAGAAGAAAGGGTACTCAAAAAGATGGACTTTTGACATGTCCCAGAAGGCTCATTTTGCTGTTCTTAAGAAAGCAAAAGATTGCTTGATAATTATTTAATATTTAAGGGAGGCCCCCTGATAATATGGTCATCTAGAAGCTGTTTAAAAATAGAGATACATGAGGAAAACACAATTTCAAGGTTTCAGACTGACATTTGGACAATTGTAATTGAATGGGGCTGTTGACTACTGGAATTATATTTATGTTACCAATATTGTGAAGCTAACTTCTAAAAAAATCTCTTACTTTGTTGTTTGTTATATCATAACATGCAATTTAAGGGTATAAAGGCCATAGCAGAGATAAATAAGCCCAAGGTGCATTTACAAAGCTGTCAGCCACGATGTAGGAGTAGTTAGCCTTGGGATGAGAGAAGAAACTAAGGTTATACATCTGAATGATCATATCAGTTAATCAGCTTACATGAGACATGATATAGTACTTTTTAATACTTAGAAAAATCCTCCTAGCTCATGAGTAGCAGAACTACTTCCTTTTCAATCATCTGTCAAGATTATTTGGGCATGAAAATGTTGCTGTACTCACTAAGTTAATAATAATCAAAACACAAATGAACCTGGGTATAGAAAATTAATCAATTTAAGCACTTGTGATTATTCTACTTTCTTCAGAATGCAAATCTTCAATTATTAAAAAAATTCTAGACCATCTGCTTGTGAAGATAATGTTTGGAGAACTGATGTAACACTATCCTTTTCAATCTACAGTAGGATAGTAAGGGAGAAAATCATCTTCCATAACAAGTCCCATTAATGTGTTCAGGATTTTACTTTACAAGTCTGACCCTGCTACCTGCTCAGGTTAACTTCAGAATTTCAGTGGGAATCAAGTTAAGGTCTGGGGGACTGATCTTAATTCACAATTTATTCATCTCCACTAAAACAAATGGCACAGGATTAAGCCTAGTGTTACAGCATAAGCACCACCTCAATTCTCATTCATCTCAGTGGTTTTTTATTCAAAGGACTAATTGCATGGCTAGCTTGTTTTTCCAGGTTAATGAATTTCATTTATTACTTAAATATAAGCTTTAACTTTGCAGGTATTAAATTAATTTCCATATTTAAATAAAGCTAACTCTGGTCTAACTAGAGATATACTGTACAGAGTATGTTTTGTTGACTTCCTATACAGACTTACTATTGTAAAATGAAAGTTGCTTTGAAATAAAAATATACTTTGTTATTTTAAGAGGGGGAAAAAAGAAACAGAACCAAGACATGCCCCAGAAACATTTTTTCTACCTTCAGAATAAGAAATAAATTGAACTCCTATTTGATTCCCTCATGAAGAATAGGGAACTTTGATGCACTGTGGCAAGAAGATAGATAGCTGTATTAATGAAAATCTAATCTGTGCTCAGATACTTTGCATGTTGGCTATAAATGTAAAATATTCATACCACAATAGACTGTTAGACTGTCAAAAGCTGAAGTTCAGCCAATTTTACCAGGAGGAGTTGACATTTTGCTGTATTCTCAATCTAGGGAACTGAGAAAATAAGCTATCAAAACCACTCCTCCACTTGTAAATTTTGCCAGTGCAACTATTTAGATATGGCATAAATCTAGAAATAGGAAGTGTTTGTCTACTGCACCATTAAGACGCAGTAACTCAAACTACAAACAGTAACAAATACTTTGGATTGGCACTGTGTTTTCATGGCACTGTGCCAGGGCAAGCAGAGGCGTCACCTCCTTTTGCATCACCTTCTCTGCCATGACCCAAGGCACAGCCATGAAAGGATCTGAGGAAGAAACTGATTCAGCTAGAAAATACTCTTCTTTTTGTGGTTGTGGTTACCAGGTTGTGAGCTGGGCTAGTGTAGCAGAAAGGGCAGTGTAAGAACAACTGACAGGGGCTGAGGGAACACAGACCTGCCACCGAGGAGCAGCCTGACACTTTAGGCACAATCCTCCAAGAAGGGGCTTTTGTTCCATCACTGGCTTGCCTTCTCCCAGCTCAGATGCCTGCTGAACTATCTTCCAGTCATGCTCCATTCACATGGAGGTGCACCAAGGAAGCAAAAGCAGGGCTCAGAAAAAGAAATATCATCATTTATTAGACTAGCTGACAGAGCTGAGAGGATAAAATAAACAAACAAACAAAAACAAAAACAAACAAAAAAAACCACCCAAAAAACAACAAGCCCCACACCACAGTGGTTTTGGACATATAATCCCTTTTTCAGCTCCGAAACAGAAATTGCATCCCTTCAACAGAGTGCATTGGTCATCATTTTTAAATAAATGTAGCTTTATTATGCTACCTCATTCGGATTGTTGGAGTGAAATGGCTCGTTGGGAGCTGCAAGGTAGAGGTGTTTGCAAAGGAAAACATGGTAAGGACATTAGCCTTGTGGGACAAAAAGACAAGCAGTTATCACATGCAGAGCCCTAAGGAGCAGGGAAAACTGCAACATGGTAAACTGATTCTAATAGATACTGCAGACAGATGCAAATAAAGGAGACTTAACAGGAAGAGGCACTTAAGCATCCTGATAAAGCCATTTAAATTGTCTTTGGTTTGGACATTCAGAGCTATACCACTTAGGAATTTATGAAACCATGCAATGAACCACACCAGGGAAATGACAAACAGCCTGAAAAATAACCAAGGAGATAGAAATAGGCCACAAAGTACTAAGGAGTTATTACTCTGTGAGATGAGATCTCATTTGCTGAATAGCCACATAAAGACTTGCACAGCATAATGTAGGGAGCAACAACTGCTTAAAGCATGGCTGATGATGCAACAGTTGCTTGTCAGACACACAGATCACACACAGGTCAGCATGTAAAATTATTCCAACATATAAAGATTTAAAGCATAGGAAAGCTGTGATCAATGACCTTCTCACTTAAAGAAGTCATGGCTAAGATTACACAGGATAGTGAAAATGGACTACTTGATACATACATAAGTTTTATCTGCTAACTGAACTTTCCAAAGTGGAAATACAAGGTTAATAATCCATCTGAAACTCTGGATATGTAAACCCTAGATAGGTAACCTCCTCCCAGTTCTACGTCATTAGCACCATGATTTACCCTCAGGAACAGGATGACTACGGAAATAAACCTAAAAGTTTATTATCCTCACTTACAGTGCAAGATTATTTTTTTCTAATTGCTTATTTAAGTATATAATTAAAACAGAACACAGTCTTTATCTGGTTTATATATATTTTCATGATACAATGGTGTTTATTCGCATTGCTGTATATATCAGTAACACCTTGACAGCTAGAGTTATTGTCAGTTCAGATTAACTCAGCAGACAGACTCCAGTTTTTAACTAAACCACAAATTTTGGAAGCCTGAAGACCAAACCTTGCTGCAGTGGTTTGAGGCAATAGTGTCTCTTGGTGACCTTACCTTCCACTACCAGCTTGCATCTCTCACTCTGTAACAGAAGAATCCGATAACAATGGGTGTGGATGTGCTGCTATGTCTCCTTCCACCTCCTTTCCCCTCGCCTTGGATGTATGACACAGCACATCATATTTAATACTTTAAATTGATAAACATAGCTGTGGCCCAGAGAGTGGTCACACATCCCATTTTGTCACTTCTCAAACAGCTGCTGGGACAGTAAAATCTTAAACCACTGTAGCTAAACTAGGGACAATCTGCCATTGAAATTAGTAAGTGTGGGTTCTCTGTTACTAGACTTCAGCTGGGACCCCGGATAAGTATTTTAACCCCCCATTTTTCAAACACCAAGACATCTAAGTGAATCTTCATCTGCAGTTATTCAACCTCCAAAAGCTCAGGATGCCCCATCTGAATAGTGTTGTCCCATATATCTGTTGCTTGTAGGCTGAGTATTAGTGATGTGTATTTTAAGATATTTTTAAGATAGTATTTGTATCTCTCTCCCCATCCCCTTTGCAAGTAGTTTGTCTTTTATGTGCAGCATGGAGCACTCAAGATGCATCAAAGGTACAGATGGCATACTCAAGTGCTGAGCCTTCTGAAAAGATTCTCCTTTTGTGTCCTGTGTGCCTCTTTAAACATCCAAAGATGCTCTTGGAAGCAGACACATACTTGAAGCCTTCCCTTCAGTGGCACCACCACTTTTCCTCCTCCCATAGTGAAATACCTGCATACTAGAAGTCAAGGTTTCACAGAGCTGTAGATAGACCCATAATCACCAGATCCCAAGACACCAAACCGACCACTTTGTACATCACTAGCCCTGACACCAGCAAGTTTAACAAGATCAAATAACAAGGTGGTGCGGTACCATGTTCTCCTTTCTAACTCTTGGTCAAATATTTAGAGCCTCCAGAATGGTTAAGGTTGGAAGGGACCACTGATGGGGTCATTTGGTCCAACCTCTCTTGGTCTCCCCAGCAAGCCTCTGTGACCACAATAGTCTTTTCATTAAGCAGTTTATCTATGACACCTTCCAAAATGGCTACCAGAAATCTGCCAGGATGCTCACGAACTGATCTGGTAGCCATGGAGATACACATGATTCTTCTAATCTACAATTTCAGAAGTCTGAGAACCTCTTGTTCTCCTAAACAACTCTAGCAGCCCATTTTTTTAGTATTTTTTCAGCAGTCCTGTTCCTAGAGGGACCAAAGAGCTCCTCAGTAAATACAACACAGTCCCAGAAAGGACTAAAAGAGGTTTTTTGTCTTTATGGAATTACTTGGATTCAGTAGTAGAAGCAAGAAGCTGATTTTCAGAGCTCTGTTTTTATCACTTTCCAACCTATGTTCAGTGACATAAAATATAAATGCATAAAGTTATCAGCCTAGAGCTATTGGCTTCCCTATAGATTTGAGAAATCAGAAACACAGAGGAGAATCTCTGATTTGAGACTTTGAAAGAAATAAATACCCATCTCTTTTTTCTCAGTAGGGACAATCTTCAGTAATATCAGAGTTAGAAAGGAGGTGGGGTGGAAGGAGCTCCATAAATTCACAGATCACCTGAAGTTCCTGGCCTGGCATCTCATCTGCATAAAGTGTGGTTGGTTTTGAAGGGGCCAGTGTCATTAGCAGCAATTCAGCGGCTAGGAAGATCACTTTTGTTTTTAAGAGAACCATTACCAAATCCTTTTCTCCATCCTCCCCACATCTTTCAATAGCCCGGTGGATTGCAGCAGATAAGAGTTGGGTGTATATTAAGCATGAGGTTTCACAGAAAAATCTAGCTTGTAAGAGCCCTTTTTTAGTCAACTTTGTGATCACAAATAATTGCATGGAATTAATCACTTATATTGTCACTTGGAAATCAAGAATAAAAGTGCTAATTTCTGGAAGCTGGAGAGAGCATACGTGCTATCTACTGAGAAAAACTGAGGGAGATATGCACTGGGAAGAAAAAGATCTGTGAGGTATTACTGTTAGAAGAAGTAGAATGAAACCTGAATGAGAGGATTTAAAAATAGAACAAAAATGAAGAACAGAAGTGAAAAAACCACAACCAAATACTTGAAACAGAAGCATCAGGGAAAAAGGAAAAAATGAAAGTAAAACTCCATATAGATAGTCAGACAGAAAAATTGTGTTTGTCAGAATGATATATTAAGAACCTTTAAGTTTTGGGGGGGGAGGACCAAACAAAAACCAAAAATAAACAAACAAAAATTGAAGAGAGGGTGATCTAGTGATCCAAAATATCAGCAGATCTAAATGGCTAACGGAAAAATCCCAGTCTTGAGGCATATATTGATACTCCATCCCAGTCACAAGGCAAATATATATGCTTAGCTTTACCTCACACAACACCAGTGAGTTCAGCAGTAAGCTCCACCAGTGTAAATCACACTTCTCCCTCTCTTACACCCCCAGTTTCAGCAGATGCAGACACAGTAAAGGCTGGGGGGAAAAAAAAGAAGACAGGAATGAAATGCAATTTCCAATTCAGATAAAACATCAGACTGTTAAAAGTACTGAAAGAAAATACTTCTTTATCCTTACAAATGTGGTTCCAAAAAGACCTAAAGGGCAGAAAGGGGAAATTCAACATACTCTTACCCAGCTTTAAATCTTTCCATTTTGAAAAAGAGACTATTAGGATTTTAAGAGATCCTGGTGCCCTGCAATAAGCAACTTTATTGCTAATTGGAGCACTGTTTCATAAATTTTCTTAATTCTAAGGAGCTTGCTCAGTTTTGATATTCTGTATAATTAACAGAATCTCTGAAGTGATTGCAGAAGGGAAAAGCAGTAAGTTAGTTTAATAAACTTGACCGAAGAAGGAAAGTAAATTTCAATTTTCAACAAAAATGCTTAAAATCCAGAATACATTCTGAAGAGCACAGTGTTTACCACTGATATTTATTACATGTTTTTTTTAAACTTTGTTTTATTCAAACTTATTCTGGATACTACCCAAGAAAAAACCCTGTAGAATCCCAGCATGAGGCAGCTGACAGCCCACCCTTGTGCATGTGTGCAGGCAGGATCCTTGCTGCTCCACCAGCCCTTCTGCTGCAGCCCATGCAGGCTGGGCTATTCCAGCTCCTGCACTTCACTCTCTTCCTTCCTGCCCTCTGACTGACAACCACAGCCTCCCAGTAAAGCCATAGTACTCATCCCAACCAAATTCTTCCCTTTCTTGTGTTATGCTGCAGACTTACTTCCAGCCTTGGCTCAGAGGTACCTTTGGTCTCCAGGTGCATATTCCTGAGCAGCCTGGGCCCAAAGCACTGCTGGCTGTGGGTGATGAGAGCATACCAGCTCTAGGCTCCTGCAGGGTTTCATTTAGCTGTCTTGCAAAGGGAAGTGCTCTGTCCCTGGGTCCAAAAGTGCAAGCTTCCAATGTGGTCCCCAATCACGCCAGTAACAGTTTGTGTGCTGGGGAGAGGAAGAGGAAGGCATGAGAGAAGGAGGGGTATTTTCACAAGTTTTGCTGCTGAGTATCCAAATGAATTTCCGTGGATTTGTTACCTGTTCACAGCAAAGAAAGTGAAAAGTGACTCAGCACCCGTGTTCATTCACTTCCTTCCCAGACTGTCAGTTTGGGGGTTATCTGGGGTAGCGTTCTCCAAAGCAGCCCTCGTTCACTTGGAAGCAGACGGAGATACTCAGCTCATTTCATGTGGGCTGCCGCAAGCTGCGATCCGCTGCCAGTGCAGGTCAGGTTCAAGCCAGACTTTTCAATATTCCAGCAAAGTTCTGCATCATTATGATAAAGTATTTCAAGTATATGAAAGCATTTGAGATACATACAAATGGGTGAAGAAGATAGGGAAAGCTATAATCAGCAAGTGAGAAGCACAAAGGAACAAAAGGAAATACCATCAGAAATATTTCCTCATAATAAGAGTGCTTCAAATAAACAATGGATTTAAAAACTTGCTTCTGATTTATTGCTGGTTGCAACACTATGGCGTTAGGTACAAACTCTCATCTTGTTAAGCCTAAGAACTTGGACAGGGATTGCTAGAGTTAGTTACTATGGAGTTAAAAAAAATGTTGGCTTTTGTGATGAGACTAGCTTCAGAGAAGAAAGAGAGGATAAAGGAAAAGAAGCTGGTTTTAAGCATTCATTTAAAGATTTGCCATCTGAATGCTCTGCATTAATTTCCTTTAAAGCTGATCAGTTATAACATTATTTTCTCACATAATTGCTTGCTTTCCAAGTCTTTTGTGGTTATTTTAGTTTGTTTTTTACTAGAGTATTTGAGACTTTCCCATATGGAACACACTGGTGATAAAAAAAATCTTTCTAGATATTGTGGACAATCTGCCTCTTCTCTGTTTTGAAGGTGTCAGATTTGTGCTTGAAATGCATGTCTGTCTTCACTTCTTTTTAATGATACTTTCAGTTGTAAATTCTTCATGTTTGTAAATGATAGACAAGCACACTATTGTCACACAGCAACCAGCTCTTATTTTATTTCAGACACACTGTCCTGTTTATGATAATAGGATTGTTACAACAGTTCTTTGTTAAGACTGGCATGCTGTGCTCATCTTGCTTCTTACTCTTAACTTTTGCTGTTGAGGATCTCTTCTTTTGCTGGTATGTGAAGCAAGAGAAACAAGTGCAGATGCTTTGTCTCACAGAGGAACTGCTAGGCAGTTCTATTTTCTTTTGTATGTAAAAGAACTCATAAAATCCAGAATCCCACTGAGGCATTGTAATGATTGTAATAATTCATTGTAATGAACTCAGCAGTCACATGGGTCTGGGGACACAGGAAAAGCTATAGGATAGAGAGGCTTGGATTGCAAATACTGGTAATTCAGGATGCTGCTCAAAACATACTGGCCTGATGTTATTTTAAAAGATAGCTTTATGTTCCTCTCAGAAAATCTTAGTTGGATAGTTTAGGAGCTTGTTAACTTTTGGATTAGCTACCTTACAGCAGAAAGCCCTTAGAAAAGTTGTGACCCTCCTCCTCCCTGACTTTACTGGCACTGTTCCCTTAGAACAGTGTGACCTGATGGGATACCTGGTTGTGATTTATAATATGTGCTGGAAAGGCTGCCTGCCTTCTGGCCAGTGTGCAGTCCCAGAAATATCCTTAGCCTATGGATGTTGAACAGCAAGGTTACATGACAGTGCTTTTCTTCTGCTGTTTATTGTCAAATGTTCTCAGAGAGTTTGTAGGGGACTGACTGAGTTTTTTGGTGCTTTCCTAGGAAATGACCTGTAGTCATTTGCTAGCAGTTGCTTTAGTGTGTTGCCAGAAGAGTTTCTGTTGCTAAGTCTTTCGTATGAAATGATGCTGGTTTCCCTCAGCCTGAAAAAAAAAGCTGAGCGGATTTGCTCCAGCAGAGTGGGTTAAAGAGCAGTCTCTGACAAAATGGCTTTCTTTCCAGAGAGCATTCTACAGTGAAGTTAACTCAGCTAAGGCAGTTTCCTAAAATGAATCAACTGACCAAACCTCTGACCTCATTTCTTTACCCTCCTTTTAAAGATGATATAGTGTACAGTCTTAAGTTTTGCTAATGGTTGTGCTGTGATTTGCTAGTGCATAGTTAGGTTTTGTGTCATTTTCTGAGCCCATGATGTATGATGGGAGGCAAGTCGGCAGAAAGGAAAAGGCTCCCTTTCCTTTTCTCATTTCCTGTGCAGAGGGGTTTTCCTTTTATTTTTTTGAGCTGACTTCATTTGGGGCTTAAAAGAAAAGTAGCTGGACTTGGGATACTGCTTCCAAAGGTAAAAGCCAAGAGATCTGTGACCAAGACTGTGGGGAAAGGCAGTTTTGTACTCTCCAAGTTACTTTTTGGTGCTTTGGAGTCTGCTTAGCAGACCTCAGGATTTTGTAACAGCTGCCTTGTAGGATTGCCAGGGCAGTGCCTAAACAGGGAAAGCTACCTGGCATCCATCTGTCTATCTGGGCTTCAGCTGTGTGTCACACAGAAGTGGCCATCTTGAAAGCATGCTAACATGTATTAATAAATATTTTAAAATAGTTCACTTACTTAGCTTTGCCTATCACAGATTTAAGATATGCAGTTGGACCATGGTAGTACCTTTAGTTAGCAAAAAATATTCTTAAAAATTCTAGGGGGTTTATGTGTTTTTTTTAGCATGGGCTTCCCAATCTGTAGAAGCCACTCTTTGTGAACTGAGGGGACAGAGGAGATCGCCTAAGACCTAACAGTACTCTGGTGCCACAAAATGTATGTGGCGACTTTTCTTTTTTGGCAAGAGCATCTTATGAGGGAAAGGAGAAAGATGTATTGAAGAAGCTTAAAGAGTAAAATTATGATAGGCATGTACTGTGTGTACTACAAAGAGTGTTAAGTACCAGAATAGGAGAGAAAAAACAACCCAAAAAGGTGATCATCTGGTAGTTAGTGGGGGTTGTTTTTTAAAGTCAGGTTGAACAGAAAAGTTGCATTAGGCAAGGGCTGGTCTGTGGCTGCCAGTTGTGAATTGTCCTGTCTCCATGACTGTTTGGGTTTAGTGACATATCTTGACCATATGTGTCTTCACATGTGAGCAGAAAGGTACACTGAAACTGATACTCAACCTTAAAACCTACTTATGATTGTTTTAGTAGTCCCTTCGAGAGATTAATTGATACTCCCTTGAAATGGTTCTTCCACATTGTCTTCTCACAGGAGAACCATATTTTTGGAAGCTGATTTACAATGGCACCTCCTCTTCCACAGACTGACTGCTGTGCAGAGGGGTTTAGTCTATCTAAATTTCCTGAGTTCACAGATCCACTCTAGTGAATGTGTATATGTGGCAAGTTACAAAAAAAATTTCCAAGAACTGCAGATGTCTGACTTGTGGAGCTTGAGATATGTGTAGTCAGTAAACTTCTGTACGGTTCTGAATAAAGCCAAAATGAATCCTGGTATTAATGTTGGAGAATGCAGCCTTTTTTCCCCAAGGCCAGGCTTAGAAACTGTGAGTCTTTGAATGCTCTGAACTGAGAAACTGTTTCTCAGAAACTCGTGGGCTTGGGTTTTGGCTTTTTTTTGTTAAGAAAAAAAGTTACTCCTTGGAAATGGGGAAGGGGGGATTCTTTCTGGTATGGGGTCAGTGAGGGTGACAAACATGGGTTGTAGCTGATATGTGATATCCCAGTGTAGTTTTGCAGCGCTTCCTTCTGCTTGGTGGGATTACTCAACTACTTCATCCAGCCCACAGGAAAAGCAAAATAGCATTAGTATCTTAAAAAGGACTAGTGCACTGACTCTGAACTGACAGCTCACCTGGAGGCCCAAAGGGTGCTATGGCAGAAAGTGCAGTAAGAGAAAGATGCTTCTGAGGAGAACTAGCTAACCAAACCAGTGCCAGGAACCTGAAATTCAGTCCCTTGAACCCTGACAAGACCTGCTTGTAATTAGACACTAACTACCCCCTAGGTCCTGAAGATGTTTTCAGACCTAACTAATATGGTTCCTGTGCAAATAACAGGCCTTATTTTGGCATATGACCACCTCATTTCTGAGATGAATTGAACTCCTTTGATATTAAAATATCATGGAGAGATTATAGATAGTAAAAGGCAAGGTCAATCTAGTTCAGCATCCTGACTCTGATCGTGAGCAGTAGTGCATGTCAGGGAAAAAGGAGCACAGGGCAAGGTAGTGCTATTTCTCCAAAACAAACTCCTGGCAGACAGATCCTAAGATAGAGCATACCTATGGAGATAAATAAATAGGGGGGTTCTTTGGGCTAAGAAATCATCAGAATTGCCCCTTAGTCATGCAACCTCACTTGGGACAAATTAGCACTTTAAAAATGTCTGAAAAATTCTCATTGGGTCTAACAAGGATTAATGAGTATTTCATGAGGAGCGATAAAAAGGGAGAAAGAAAAAGACTTGCTCCACATGCTGCCTGCTATCATAAAAAGCAGCAGAGTATTTCAATAATGATATTCTCTTTTAAAGTAATGGTGTGTTGAAGGTGGAAATCTGAAGGCAATATTAATTGAGGGTAGATGGATTAAGGACATGCAGGAGAGACCAGGAACATACTGTGATGGTCAGATGTAGGGTAAAGCACAAGAGGAGCCAGAACAGGACAGGCAAGTCTCTAAGACAGCAGAACAGGGAAAGACAAATGCCTGGGTTCTCCTGCAACACTGAAGGTGTGTGGAAAGGTTCAAAGCCCAGGTGGGACTGGACTCTTGAGATTGTTCAGTCCCCTCCTGAAAGCTTGCTCTTCTTTTTGTTACCTCTTTGTCACTGCTCTTGGCAAACAGGAAGAGGAGAGAGATTTGGAAGGACTAAAGAGTGAATAATGGAAAGAACAGTATAGGTGAGTAGAGCAACTAATTGAAGTCTGAAGAACAAACAAAAATGAGGGAAACCAGAGTAACTGATCTGTTGAAGGGCCAAGTCCCAGAGGGAGGATCCCAAATTACTTCTGAGAAGGAAAACTGGTTTGGAGAGAAAAACAGTTTAGGTTAGAAAGTAACACAGGCAGGAGAAAAATGCCATGTGACTGATAAAAAGTGCATAGGATTGCACCTGTTATATATGGGGACATGTCACTTTTCATTTAAATGAAAAGGAAGATTTTGTTTTAATATGTTTTGAGACCAAAAAAGGCAATTTTAATGGGGGAGTATTGTGGTTACCAGCAATCATGTTTTTCATATGGCCATCATCATACAAGTAGCAGCTTTGCACATTAAAGCTTAAAGTGCTTTTCTTAGTGCTTCCTTGTTTCAGGAGTTTGCATTACCAAACACTCATTTTTGATAGGGCTGACATCTATCTATCTGCATGCTCTATGAAAAGCAGAGTTGAAGGATTCACTCAGTATCTGAACTAAGAGAGGGTACAGCAACGAGAGCATACTTCCTTAAATAATTTTTCTCCTTCAAAGTATGAATAAGGTAAAGGCAAACTCCTGAAACACAGGGCTCAAAGAGGACAGGGGAGTATCTTAAGAGAGATTTTTCCCAGGGACAGATGTGTAATAAATACGTATTTAACTTACACATAGAAAAAGCTTTTTTTTTAACACTGAGAGGCAGTCATTAAGGTTACACATCTATTTCAGTTGTGTGCATTTTATTTACTTAGCTTTATGATTATTTACAACTATTTATTTATAATTTACAACTGAATCACCTGATGTCTGAAAATCAGCTAGGATTTCTCACTTCTGTAATAATAGGTAACATAACTGTAGTCTGAAAACACAGTCTTGCTACACCTGATTGCTAGTGTAATCAATTGTGTAGTTAGATAGTAAGCATTACCCTTTGTATGATGGTATGAGTTAATCTCCTTTAAAAATAATAAGTTTAGTCTTCTAAGTGGTTTATTAAACAGATAGCTGTCGTAACCTAAAAAAATGCCTCAAGTTAGTAGTGCTAAATTTCAGGAAATATGATTTTTACTTTATCTACTTGTGCCTTTACATAAAGGCTTGAATACTTTAGGGTAAGAAATCTCTCCATGTGCCTCAAAACTGTTAGCTGTTTTGTTTCTCCATGGCAACAGGAGTATAAAGCAGTATGAGCGTGTCACTGAGGTAGGGAGGCATGACATCGTTTAGGAATGGGATTACATGTGACGACTGCAGCTCTCGGGTGATTCTGAAGGAGGGTGTTTTCTAGCACACAGGAGCTGTCCATATGTGCAGATGTGCTCATTTAAGGCAAGGCTTAGGGATCCACAGCTGGCCTAAAAGAATCTATCAATCTTTAAAGTTTGCGGTGGTGGGAGGGATTATCAGACATCAGGGTCGATTAAACTCTTCCAGAAACATGACTTAACGTGTGAAGAGCCCTGTGCAAGATCAAGGTCTAACACAGGGCTCTGTCTGAGGTTCAGATACTACAACTCATAAAGAGTTAATGATGTATTTTCTGTTTAAATTTATTTACATAAAAAAAAAAAAAAGAACAAGGGTTGGATAGGTAAATGACATCCAAATTAGTGCAGAATTATCTGTAAGTCTCAGTCAGTAATCTTGCAATATTAACTAGTTTAGTTTTGTTGTCACTTTGGCAGAACAGTATGTCAGGAATCCCTCAGCAGACTAGCTAAGATGGTTCATGAAGGAATGGACAAAGGCAATGATTTATAGTGCTACAGCATAATTGCACACTGACCTCTCCTTTGCATTGATGTACTCTTACCCTTTTCTTCCACTGTTGAGGTGACTCTGACTTAATGGACTGAGTTAAAATCTACTAACTTGACTTTAAAGTGAGGGAAATGTCTGGTAACCTTTCTCACCTGTACATATTGCATCTCGTCCTGTCTCTGTTCCAACAAGCTGTTCTGTAGTGCTGGGTTGAGCTAACCTTGCCGACAGAGTCGTGTTTTCTCCAAGTACATGTAGCCTGACTGAGAACAGAGCAGTGTGTGTCTGTACGTGTGTGAAAGAGCCCTTTCCTTGCGCAGTTAAAACAGGCTGACTTCCTCGTCTCTCTTCCCCTCCTCTGGGGCAGGTAAATAGAATTTCTTCTGGTTCAGGAGGCCACACGATCTGTACCAACATAAGGCATCTTCGTGGCAAACACACCTTCCCTTCTGTTGCACTTCATACTGATCCTCTGGTGGTTTGACTTGCATTTCTTTTCCTGCAAATGAAAATTAGCTTTTTATCCGGGCTCCCTAAGGAAGCCGACTTGTAGATCAGTGCTGCGTTTCTGCTTGTGTGAAATCCTCTCCGCTGTTTATTTTCATGTTACTTTTGCTCGAACTGGAAAAATTCAAAATTCAATCACTGTACAACTTGTGAGGCTGGGGAGAGCCCCGTATTAGCGCTGTGCAGAGAGGGAGACGGGGAACAAGAGAGGGAAGCTGCGCAGTTTTGGTGAGCGGGTCGGCTCTGTGCCGAGCTCCAGGCCAGGAGTTCGTGCACCGGCGAACCTTTGTTACCCGGCTCTGGGCAAGGCTCAGCCCCGCGCGTGCCTCCCGGTGCTGCGGGGACGCGGTAGCTCCGCTCCTGCCCTTGCGTAACTGCGTTAGCAGGGCCGTGCCAGGGCAGCTATTTCGAGCAGCAGTGCCCCTTCTCAAAGCCTGTACGCAATAAACCGTGCGGGACTAGGCCCCGCATGGGCGCAAGGGAGCCAGGGGAATCAGGACAGGGCGCTGCGAGGCTGTGGCTCGAATGCGGGCCCGTGGCGGGGGCGCATTTCGGTCGGGCTACGGCCTCATGCGGGCGGGATCTGGCACGGCGGTGGTTCGCAGCCCGGAGCGGATTTATCGTGCCGGAGCGATGTATCGGCCGATCTGCCGCCGCCAGGAACGCGCCGGGACAAGGGCGGCGGGCTGATCTGCGCTCGGCGGGTATTTACGGTAATGCGGTCGTTACGGTAGCGCGGGAGGGCCTACGTGCGCGGGGGCGGGGCGGGGCGCGCGCGGCGCCGGTGCGTGCGCGGCCCCGCGAGGCGCGTCTCCCTCGCGAGCTCGCGGTGAAAGGATTTGGCGCCAGGCGGGTCCCGCTCCGCAGCTCCCGCAGCCGCACGAACCCCCCGCGCCTCCCGCCCGCACCCACCGCCCGCCGGGGCACCGACGCACCGCAGGCAGAGCCAGAGCCGCCCGCCCGTCCCTGCCCGCCGCCGCCCGCGCGCCGCCCAGGGACCGAGCCGCCAGTGCCGCCGCCATGAGCTGCTCGCCCGTGAACGTGAAGAAGCTGAAGGTGTCGGAGCTGAAGGAGGAGCTGAAAAAGCGGCGCCTCTCCGACAAGGGCCTCAAGGCTGAGCTCATGGAGCGGCTCCAGGCCGCGCTAGACCAGGAGGAGGCCGGCGGGGGCGGCCCCGCCAGCGGCGCGGCCGAGCCCGGCAACGGCAGCGTGGAGGGGGAGGCGGCCGAGAGCGGCGGGGGCGCCGCGCAGCTCCGCCAGGGGGGAGGCCCCGGCCAGGCCGCGGCCTCCGCCATGGAGGACGACGACGAGGAAGGGCTGGAGGCCGCCGATGGCGACGCCATGGAGCTGGGCGAGGAGAACGGCGAGCGGGCGGGGGCCGGGGGCGGCCCCATGGAGGAGGAGGCGGGCGGCGAGGAGGAGGAAGAGGAGGAGGAGGAGGATGAGAACGGCGACGACCAGGGTTTCCAAGAGGGGGAGGACGAGTTGGCCGACGAGGAGGAGGCCGCGGCTGGGGACGCCAACGGGCACGGTGACCAACAGGCGCCGCAGCCCCAGCAGCCGCAGCAGCCCCCGCCGCTTCTCCCGCCGCGCAGCGCCGCCGCCGCCAAGGAGGCTCCCGGCAAGAGCGCTGGGGGCGCCTCGGGGCCCGCCGCCGCCTCCGGCCCGGCGGGCCCCGCTAAGCAGCAGCAGCAGCAGCAGAAGAAAGCGGAAGGCGGCGGCGGAGGCGGCCGCCCCGGGGCGCAGGGCGCTGGGGGTGAGTGAGCGTGGCGGCGGGAAGCGCGGGGGGGCGGAGAAGGGGGGCCATTAATCCCAGCCCCCCCGCCATGACGGGGGTTGCCCGGGCGGGGGGGGCGGCTTCCGGGGCGCGCGCGGGAGGACGTTGGCGGCCCCGCGCCTCGTGCTGCCCGGCGGGGGGGCGGGGGGAGGGGCGCGGGGGGGGAGGGGCGGCCGAGGGGCCGCTGGGGCGCGCTGTGCATTGTGCGCCGAGCGGCGCTCGGGGCGCGTGACGTCACTTCCGGGCTGGGAGCCGCCGCCGCACGGGATGGCGCTGGGAAGGCCTGGCGGTACAATGGAGGCGGGAGGAGGAATCCCTTCCCTGGGGCTCCCGCCCGCGGCCCGCCGGGAGGAGGCGCACTCGTGCGGATCGCACGGTGCCCTTGCGAGAGGCCGGCAGCGTCCCGCTGCCCTCGTGGTGGGCGGGTGGTGATGGTGTTGCGGGTGTGTAGGCGCGGCGGGTCAGGAGGGGTTTTTTATCTTTTTTTTTCTTCTTTTTTTTTAATTTGTTCTGGTTTTTTTTCTTTTCCATGGGGATCTTAGTATTGAGGGCCGTACTGGCTGCTGCACGGCGTGTTGGCAGCTTCTGTCTGCTAAATCATTTCTGATTGGTGACAAGTTTTGAGTCTCCCGTGAAAATTCAAGATAGGGCGTTTTACCTTAGTAACATAGGAAAATTCTTATTTAAGATGTTACTGTTTATCTCATGCTGTAGCTTCTTGCAGTTTGCAAAGTTGAAACCGTCATATAGATTTTATTCCCAATTAAACTAAAATTCAAAATAATTAAAATAAATCATTGCATCTATTTCCACAGATGGTAAAACCGAACAAAAACCTGGCGAGAAGAAGAGGGGAGTGAAGAGACCACGTGAAGACCATGGCCGTGGATACTTCGAATACATTGAGGAAAACAAGTATAGCAGGTAGACAGACTTGGTGCTGGGCAGCATTTTGTGGATGAGGAGGAATAGAGTACAGGAATGTTATTTTAATCTCATGAAAATACATGTAGCTTTTATTATGTTTTGTTTGGTTTTTGTTTTTTCAGGGCCAAGTCCCCTCAGCCACCCGTTGAAGAGGAAGATGAACATTTTGACGACACAGTGGTTTGTCTTGACACTTGTGAGTAAACATGCTTTCCTTTGCTCTGGAAAGATGCGGTGTTAAGGCTTTTAATCTTAATGCCACACTTTCTGAAACGGGGAGGATACATTTGTTGACTTTCGTTACCAGGTAACTTAAAGAATTAGAAAAATACTGTGTTTCCACCCGTTTTTAGTATACAGAAGGATGTATATTAGCAGTAATAAGCTTGGTTTTCCTATGAAGTCTGTAGTGATAGTTCTGTGAAGAAGTCTTAACCAAAGCACTAATCTAGTCTGGAAACTTAGGTGGCCAAGTACAGAGTGAACATAGAGCACCCTAGAGACAGCTTGAGAAAACAGCTGTCCAGCACCACTGCCCAGAAAGCTCAGGGAGTCATAGGTGGTTACAAAATACAGTTTGGGAAGTGAGCTTTCTACATAAGCTCCCCTGTTCATGTACCAAGCAGTGGAGTGTTCTGTCTCCCAATAAGTTTAACAAGAGCTGGTAAGGCCTCCTCAAAAATGACCCATTTATGCAGCGTGTGAGTGTGTGGGCTTGGGGTGGTGGCTTGTGCAAGTGGGATGGTAGAGAGAATTGGTCAGCAGAGCATAGAAATCGAGGACTACCTGCAAACAGGGTTTTTTTGAGGCAGATTATAAACATTACTATTACTGTAATGTACCATAATGGCAGAGTTGACATTTGTATTCTTGAGGGTAAGTATAAGGACTCAGTGGAACATTAGAAAACTTGATCTTGAAGTAACGCTGGAACTTGTTGGATTCTTAAAGTGCCAAAAGCTTAACTTTTGGCATTTTCTGGCCTATTTGTTAGAAGTTTCAGGTGGTTTTATTCCACAAGAAATACTTTGAAATGGATGTATTAGTTTACAGCCATGTAAATTGCTGAATATGCCATCCCTGACATTTTGCTAACTAAGTCTCAAGTTTCTAGCTGCTAACCTGGTGAGTAGCTACTTCTGTGGGAGCTTTGGATTTTTCCAGTAACTGAGTAAATAGCTACTTTTCAGTATTACTGTTTCTAGTAATAATAGTACTTTCTAGTGGAAAATCTTGTTACTGGACAAACTGTGATTTAAAGTGTTGACAGACTCTTTAGAGAAAGATTCAAACATAGCTTTAAGGCTGAATTGTGTAACGAATTGGCCCTCTCTTCTGGATAGTGATCCAGACATGTAAGAGGTTTAGCCACTCCTAAGTTGCTTTTTATTACCTGTGTCTTCAAAAGAAGCTGTAACTTCAAATTCTGTTCTCATCTCCTGTTCTAAAAGTAGCCTGCAAAGGTGGGTTTCTTCTGTATGATTTTATCTGCTTTTCATGCAACAAATAAGAGTTAGCAGTACTAATGAGAAGACACTTGGATCACTAATAGTATTTTTGGAATTGGGGATGGCTGTATGCAAACAAAACATAATCTTGTGCATAGGAGTTCCCAAGTAATACAGGGCAGACTGCATTTTAGTGTATTCTGGCATCATGCAGGTTTTATACCAGAGCAGAACTCCTCACTGTTTGCTCGTTTTGCTCCTTTCTTGTAACCATCAGATAGGTTTGGAGCTGCTTCTGTGGACTCCTTGTTGTATGCTGCACCCCTTGTTAACTTTTGGCATTGTCTTTCTGAAACCTACTTGGAGATTGATTTGCAATTTCATGGTGTGCAGCTCTGAAGATGCTTGTAAAACCAAGGTTCCACTTACGTTCTTAGAGTGATAGGTGAATTCATAGTGTGTAGGTTGTGTTTCTGTGCTGAAGTAGCTTCTCTTAGCACACTCTCTTGTGCTTAGCGTATTTGCATGTACATCTGACTTAACTGCCTTTATATTAATTGGCATAATCTAATTTGACTTGCTAATTGACTATATTAACCAAAGACTATGTTCAGTACTTAAATAAAAACACTTGTGTTCACATTTACTTCTTAGCAGCCCTTAGGTCTGGGCTTGAGCTGTAAGACTACTTCAGAATCAGGTCTCTAGAGGGTACTGTGGAGAGCACAATGCAGATGGCTCTCTATTGATGGAAAGAGGTAACTGACAAAGAGGGTTCAAACAGATAAGGTGAAAGTCAGGGGTTTTTAAGCAGATGGAAAAAATAGAGGGAAATTGGGTGACAGAAGTGAAGGTGGCATCTTGAAAACTACTCATTAGTTAGCTTTTCGTAAGATTTTTGGCTGAGCTTCAGACTGCAGTTCCATCTAGACATGTTGCTTCTCTGAAAAATCCTGGGTACTTGCTGGCAGTTTGTCTTTAAAATCACCTTTGAAAGCTGGCATAATCTTCATTGCATAAAATTGGACACCTGTACTTTATTTTGTAATCAGAGTAAACAGAATGATTTTTATGTTAACAGATAACTGTGACCTGCATTTTAAAATCTCAAGAGACCGGTTTAGTGCTTCCTCTCTGACCATGGAAAGCTTTGCTTTCCTTTGGGCTGGAGGAAGAGCCTCCTATGGAGTTTCTAAAGGCAAAGTCTGCTTTGAGATGAAGGTGAGTTAAATTAATGTTTATGGGAGACTTTTGCATGCTTAAATATAATACTTACACTTGTTAGATTGTTTTGGAGTTAGTTGAAACTAATTGATGTGAACAGGACTCTTAAAAGGTCTTTTCTTACAAGAAGATGGCTCAGTCTGCAAAAATGTTTCCTCTTTTATAAGAGCTTCCATTTAACAAACAAAACACAAAACCCAACCAAAAAACCAAACACAAAACACTGTATTTGTTCTGAATGTGAGACTTTTGGTCTCATTTTTTTTAACCAAGCATTGTATTTGGCATCTCATGCGTCAACACTGAAAGGATTTTTATAGTTTCTAGTCAGAAGTTTACTTGTACTTTCTGAAGACTACAGAAAGCTTGACCTTTTTTTTTCATGGGATATAAATTATCCCAACAGTCCTTTCTGGGTCTACTTAGTCTATGAGTTTGATCTGCTCTAGACAGGGATTTGGGCTGGATGACCTCTAGAGGTACTTTCCAACATTATTAACTTGACTTGATGCATTGGATGTATTTAGCAGGTGGTTGAATTTTGAGAGCAAGAGTTCTCCTGAAGGGTAAGAAAGACAAAGAGCAATCACCCTTCTAATATACTGATTTCTCCAACTTGGTGGAAGAGGAACAAGACCACAAAACTTGAATTTATTTTTCTTACTTCTTTTTTACTTAACAGTGTTAAAGGCTTTGTTGCATATGATGGGCCTGTGTATATAAATCTGTTCTCTTCCTCTAATGATTTCAAGTTTAACTGCTACCATGAGAATTTGGTAGTGATCCCATTATCCAAGCTTTTGCATGGAGTGATTTCTGTGTCTTGATACCTATAACTTTGGAAGGCCAGTGAAGTGAAATTTATGTCACTATTTATTGTCCTGTTCGCTTTCAAATGAGTTTCACCTCAGTCACCTGACTGGAATAGTTGCAGAGGTTGATAGGATACGGATGGGTTTTTCACTTCATTTTAATAAAGTTTCTAATGACAGTTAAAAAACAAGCTGGTTGCATACACATTCCAGTGCATTTAGGTGGTTTGTTGGAGTTTCTGAGGTGTTTTTGTTTGTTGCTTTTTAAATTTTTTTTAAATCTGGTTATGTTGTTTGGAAGCTGGCAACTTGCCGAGGAAGTCTGCTTACAGTGAAAAGGGATAGTGTAATACTTTCCCTAGTCTCTAAAAACCAGGGGTTTTTAATACATTGCACATTTTCTTAGCTAAGTAATTAACTGTTAATCCCAACTTCATGGCAACTGGTTTTCTTTTATACATCTATTTATTGTTCGTGATTTTAATACAGTGTCAAAAGGACTTAAGGCTTTTGACCACTGAGAGGGACTGCTATGACAAAGTGATGAAGATTTATGGTATCTTCAATCTTCATTGCTAATTCAGGAGATAGAACTGTTTAGTCACTAGCTTGTGGTTTCATATTCTTAAATATGTTTTATTTTTACAGAAGGTGATCACTTAGACTTAGCAAAGATTTAATCCAAGCGTAAAGGTTCCAAATGTTACCTTTTGTGCTTCCATCTTGTTAGTGTATAATAAATACTGCTTACCTTTTACCGAATAATTTAAAAATAGGTTACAGAAAAGATTCCTGTTAAACACCTGTATACAAAAGACATTGACATACATGAAGTGCGAGTTGGCTGGTCACTGAACACAAGTGGAATGTTGCTTGGTAAGACTTAAGTGTTTGATTGCTTTTGTGTTAATGTGACTGAAGTTTTAAATAATTTTATTCTGAAGCAGGGGGGACAAGCTTACTGATTGTAGTCTGTGTTGTGAAAAGTGGTCTTAATTGAGTCATTCAGTGGACATGGTGTGAGAATATTACTAGGACCAAATAAAGTCATAAAGTATTCAGACCTGTAAGGGTTAGGGCCATCATTTGAGGATTAATTCTTCCAGTGATCTTGTATGGGTTGTGGAGAACATTGTTGAATACCTGAGAAGATTAATGATTTCTCCTTTTCATGTAGTGTCATAAGTAGAAAAAGGGGGGTTTCCCTTCCTTCCACTTTGAAAGGGTGGGGCATGGTATAAAAGGTACCGGTGGTAACTGCATTATCATTTTTTTGCTTGGTGGGAAAATCCTAATTTCTGAAAATAGCTGGAAAGAAGGAAGTACAACTTCATGAGATACATGGCAAATTATTATTATAATAATATTTATAACTTATATTTGACACTGAAACACATCTTTGGAGGAAATACTGGTGAGTTGGTATGTTCTGACATCAGCAACAGCTTTCTACTTAGGTTACACCTGAGTCCTTGTGTTTGACACTTGCTGTTAGCTTGTTCCTTGCAGCTTCATCTTCAGCTGTTGCATAGGCTGATTGTCTGCTAAACTCCCTTTAAAATGGGAGGGGTAAGTGCTCCTGGAGACTAACTTCAGAAAGCCTTTCTGACTACGTTACAGCAGGTATACCACTGCATAATCAGGTCTTCACAGTTTGAAAATACTGCTCATGTCTTTATCTGACAGTTCAGGTTCATTGTCAGCATGAATCTGGAACCAGCAGCATAAGGCTCTTAAACTGGGATGAGGAAACACTGCTGTTCTATCTCAAGTGAAAGTATCAAATAGAAGAATGAGCTTGCATAGCTGGTGGGGGGCGTCATAGCTTGTTTTGGCATTAATAAAAATATTCTGAACAGCAGTTACTTAAGTAGCTGTAAGGTAATTTATGTCTAAAAGGTTAGATGGGAAAGCTGGTTTGTAATTAGTTTTAATTGTTTCTTCAGGTGAAGAAGAATTTTCTTATGGGTATTCTCTAAAAGGAATAAAGACATGCAATTGTGAGACTGAAGACTTTGGTGAGAAGTTTGATGAAAATGATGTGATTGGATGTTTTGCTGTAAGTTTTGGCTTATATTTTCTTTTGAGGGGAAAACATCTTTGAATTTAGACTGCTTTGATGTTAGAAGCAGTAAAGCAAATATATAAAATCATGGGAGCAAGACAGGTTGTTTAACATAGGCAGGCAGTACAACCAGCAGCTATTACTAACAGTGACTGCTGGCAACATGATTTCATATTCATGCATAAATGTCTTTAAAGCCTTTTAACGAAAAATCAGATCTTGAACAAGATGATCACTGACAGTGACTCATTAGAAGAGAAAATTGGCTTTAGTTCCTTTATGAAATAACAGTGTTACTGAAGTTGAGTGAACATAGCCTGTATAGAGAAGTGACTAATTAACTGTGAGTTAATAATAAAGTGAGTTAATTTTATCCAAAATAATGCTTTGTCTGTAAAACAGAATTTTGATGGTGATGAAGTGGAACTCTCATATTCCAAGAATGGACAAGAGCTTGGTGTTGCATTCAAAATAAGCAAGGAAGTTCTTGATGGGCGACCACTCTTTCCACATGTTCTCTGCCATAACTGTGCGGTTGAGTTTAACTTTGGTCAGAAGGAGGAACCTTACTTCCCTGTACCTGAAGAGTATACCTTCATCCAGAAGGTCCCCCTGGAGGATAGGGTCCGAGGACCAAAGGGGCCCGAGCAAAAGAAAGATTGTGAGGTAAGTTTCTTCTGATCATCTCAAAAGTTGTTGAAATAGATGGATGGAAGTGGTAGAGTTAAGCAGACTATTACACCTCACTCCTGACATTTTTGTTTGGGAGCTTTAATATTTAGTGTCTCATGACCTGTTCACTACCATTACCTTCCCCACCCCCAACACCCCCACATCTCCTCTCAGTATCCACTAGGCTTGCTGGGCTAAGTTGTGTATTAAAGAAAATCTTTGAACTGGTATCTCAGATACAGAACTTTTTTGTCATAGGTGGTGATGATGATTGGCTTGCCTGGAGCTGGCAAGACAACATGGGTTACCAAACATGCAGCAGCAAATCCTGGGAAATACAACATTCTTGGGACAAATACTATTATGGACAAAATGATGGTAAGTGATAAGACATTTTATTTTGTGATATATTAAAAAATCCATGGTCCTTGGCTGCCATGGGATTCTTTTGTATTGAAGAAACTGGCTACTTGTTAGCTAGTGACCATTCTTGTTGAAGAAAAGACTGGATGTGGCACTTAGTGCCCATGGTCTGCTTGACAAGGTGGTGTTAGGTCATAGGTTGGACTCAGTGATCCCAAAGGTCTATTTCCAACCTAATGATTCTGTGTAAAGATTTTATTACCTTGCTGAGCTGGTAATTCACACATGGCAGGATTCTGAAGCTTTTTGTGGTAATATGTAAGAAATAGTCAGCTGTTGTTGGCTATTGAATGTATTTCTATTTCTCTATACATCACTGTTCTCAGAACAGAGCATTTAGCTGGAATTAGTATTGTGATGAGTATACCTTGAACTGAACAGTACCATTTCTCATGGAGCCTTTGTTTATAAGTCTCTTATGTTCTATGGAGGCTTGAGAATTTCAAATTACGAGTTTGCAGCAGCTGTGGCCTTGAATTGAACAACGATTGAAGTGTGGTGGAAAACATTTAGCAAAGAAAAGTGTCAGCCGCGTGTGTCAGGACTACAGTCACTAACTGTGGGAAATCTCTCCATAGGTTGCAGGTTTTAAGCGTCAGATGGCAGACACTGGAAAGCTTAACACACTGTTGCAGAGAGCTCCACAGTGTCTTGGAAAGTTCATTGAGATTGCAGCTCGTAAGAAGCGGAATTTCATTTTGGATCAGGTAGAAGCTTCAATGAAAAACGGTTACAGAAATTTGTTATACGTTGTACTGTAGTAATTAATTGGGATTAAAGTTATAATATAATAGCAGTTGTTTCAGTTACTGACTTACTACTCATTCAGGGGACACAAAGTTGAGATATTACTACAAATGCTTGTCTGAACTTCTCTAGATTTATGGGATGTGGGAGGAATAGTGTTTTAACACGTGGATATGAGCTCGTAACTTTGCATTATGCAGCATCTTTATGTCCAGTTATTTGTAAACTTCATTGCAAGCTCTTGTAGAGGTGAAGTCTATACACCATAAGTTGACTTCCTTAACTCTTACAATGACAGCTACGTGTAGTAAGTTACTGCATTTTTTTCAGACAAATGTGTCTGCAGCTGCGCAGAGGAGAAAAATGTGCCTGTTTGCAGGCTTCCAGCGCAAAGCAGTTGTTGTTTGCCCTAAAGATGAAGACTACAAGCAAAGAACACAAAAGAAGGCAGAGGTGGAGGGAAAAGATCTTCCAGAGCATGCAGTTCTCAAAATGAAAGGCATGGAACATAATCCTATACTGTGTTTTAGGATGCTGAGTATCTGTTTAAAGGATTAAGTAAACGTGAAGTCTAAAAAATCACTTTATCTTAAACAGTTGTACTTATACAAAACTGGAAGACTATTGTAACTTGGTAGGATAACACTATATTGTGTTCCCTCTGCTGCAGTCCTTAACACTACTCAGTTATGGTGATACGCTTCATGCAGATGCACAAAGCTGTCTTGGCATAAAGTGCCCTATATAAGTGACATATTTGGCAGAAACTGGTGTTCTGAGTGGAGGCTTATAAAAGAAAAAAAAAGATAGGCAGAATGTTTTCAAGGTTTGGAACAGTACTGGCAACTCCATGAAGACCTGTTTATTTCCTTTGTCACTGTTACATTTCCTAAATGCTCAAATTATGTAATTTTGTCCCTATGCCGAGGGGATGGAGAGGGTGGGAGGAAGAATGGGAGAAAGGTGGTTAAATTGCAGCTTTGATTGTAGCTGAATGTAGATGCTGAATACTCAGTGTTTTTGCAATTATAGGGAACTTCACACTGCCAGAGGTAGCAGAATGTTTTGATGAAATAATCTATGTAGAGTTGCAAAAAGAGGAAGCTCAGAAGCTTTTGGAACAGTATAAAGAAGAAAGTAAGAAAGCTCTTCCGCCAGAAAAGAAACAGAACACTGGCTCAAAGAAGAACAAGAAGAGCAATAAAAATCAATTTAATAGGGGTCAGAGAGGACGTGGAGGATTCAACATGCGGGGCAACTTCAGAGGAGGAGGTGAGCCTAGAAATAAGTCTGTGACTTCTGGAGGTTGCTGCTGCTGGGGAAAAAGGTTGTAGTACTTGCATTGCAATTATTATGTAGTGGGAACCTTGATCTCAATTTCAGTAAATTTAACATTTTGGTGCATAGTTAATTGTCCAGCTTGAGTGAGAGGATTGTCAAAACCTTGGATTGCACTTTTCATCTTTGTGTAGGAAATACGTGAGACCTAACAATTACTTGATTGAGTAACTCTCTCCCTGCAGTCCCTGGCAATCGTGGTGGATACAACAGGAGGGGAGGCAACATGCCTCAGCGAGGCGGTGGAGGTGGCGGTGGTGGCGGTGGCAGCAGCGGAGCAATTGGCTACCCGTATCCTCGCGGCCCTGTCTTTCCAAGCAGAGGTGGCTACTCAAACAGAGGAAACTATAACAGAGGTGGAATGCCCAACAGGGGAAACTACAACCAGGTGATGCTTTGAGGGGGGACTGACTAATTGAACTACAGTGCTTTGGAAGATGATGTTTGATAGCTCTGGTGCCTGTGAACAGTCACAAACTTGGTTGTGGTGCTACACTGATGCCATGCCGCAAGGCCTTTCTGGTTTAGTGCATGTGCCCAGGGCTCTGAATGTTGTGTGACAGGTGCTGATGGGGGCGTTTCATGCTAGGGCTGTACCTCTGTCCTGTTAAAAATGAAGATTTTTAGTGCATGTGTATGAAGGCTTGTGTTGGGTTTTTTGTGTTATTTCTTCCCCTTCCCCAATAGTAGTAACTGTTGTTTGGCCTTAGGGTCCAAGTGCATCTTTATCAAACATTTAGGGAACTTTCTGAAAATAGCTCTGCACAGAGTCTTTGTTTTGGTGTCTAGTATCAAACACAACTAGTAAAGACACACTAGCCTAGATCTTACCTGGTGAAATATTGGTGGAAGTATTGGAAAACAAAATTGGGATTGCTGAAGAGCCAGCAGATGGAGCCCAAGCCAGTAAACATGGCTCAGGTTTGCCTAATACTGGCAAACAGGGAAAAAGCAACATTTTATCTACTTGTATCAATGTCCCTTTGTTGTACTGTAACTTCTTTTTGAAGTTTTGTGGGCTAGCTCTTCTATTTTCAGTTGTGTGACCCATATCCTTTTGTCTGATCAGATAACATATCCTTGTAGCAACTACAGCCTTTCCTAACTAAAAATAGACAAGCTCTTGTATTTTTAGTTGTCCTGGTGCATTTAGCAGCTGGAAATAGGGTGAGTCAAAACTGGATTAGCCAGCTTTCCAGACCAGGCAACAAGAGTTTGAGCTGGTTTATTAATTCTGAGGTTCTTGCCCCATGCTTAAAAAGCAGTTGCTTAGAGGGGAAGGAGGAGGCTTTTGGTATTCTAATGTTTTTCAGGGAGGGATTTTTTGGTGGTGTGTTTTTCTTTTAACCTGGGGCTGATACCTTGTTTTAAAGCTTCTATATGGTGTGTGATACTTTGGTGGTAACAAAGATGGGTATTAGGCCTCTTGTGGAAAATGCATATAGCTGAAGTACTTAAAAACTGTTGTCCTCTTGCAGAACTTCAGAGGAAGGGGAAATAATCGTGGCTACAAAAACCAATCTCAGGGCTACAACCAGTGGCAGCAGGGTGTAAGTAGTCCCAGCTTTACATTTTTACTGATTGTTAACTTGAATGTTGCAAAATGCTGACTAGAACAATTAGATGCATAATCAAAACTGCATAGCAAAGTCTTGTAATGCTAGGTAAATCACTATAAATAGCTTCCTGTGCAAACCTTAAGCTGGCTTGATGGTCTTGATATATCAAATACCAGCTGTGGCTTAATGTTCTTAATGGTATGTAGCACTTGGCTTCACATTACTGCTGTGAAGTGAACTCTTAACTGCCTTCATTTGTTCAGGAACTTGCTTCTATTGGAGAGGACTTTAATCTTCTCAAGTTCCAAGGGAACTAAATGTTTGTTAAATGCTTTTTTTTCCCCAAGTAAGAAACTTAACCATTATGTGATTGCAGGTTAAAACTAACTATTTATTAATCTATTGCAGCAATTCTGGGGTCAGAAGCCATGGAGTCAGCATTATCACCAAGGATATTATTGAATACCCAAATAAATGAACTGATACATATTTCTCCAAAACCTTCACAAGAAGTCGACTGTTTTCTTTAGTAGGCTAACTTTTTAAACATTCCACAAGAGGAAGTGCCTGCGGGTTCCTTTTTTAGAAGCTTTGTGGGTTGATTTTTTTCTTTTCTTTTTTTGTACATTTTTAATTGCAGTTTTAAAGTGATTCGTAAGAGAACCTCAGCATTGTGCACGATAAGAGAATGTGTCAGTATTTCAGGGTTCAACATTTTATCTGTAAAATGTGACTTTTTTTTTACCACAACAAAAGTAAAACGTTGCTTTGTACCTGGTGTCTTTTTATTAAAGAATTTTCTCCTTTTTCCCCATCCCCCAATTTCTAAGAAACAGTCGTGAGTCATGTCACAATACAATAGAAATGTTAGCAACCAGATTCGTATGGAGGCATCTTAGTAGCCCTCAAATACCATGAGATTATGTAAAGCTCCCTATTACACTCCATCCTCTCTATGAAGCTCTTGGGTGGGGAGGGGAGGAGGGGGAGGCAAAAGTTTCTGGCAATAACTAGGACTTTTTTGTAACATTTGGAACTCAATAAGATGTTGGGGGCAAAGAGGAAACCTGGGGCTAGATAGTGATGGTGGAGTGTATGTAGAAGCTCTTAAAGTTGTAAAACTTGGTTGCTTTATTTGTGGAGGCTCAAACTTGTGAAGGTACAACACCATAATTTTTTTTCCATTTGTTCTGCATTTTGATTCTGAAAAGAAGCTGGCTTTGCCCATTTCTTATTAAACAAAACTTGTTGTAAATCCAGTTGTCTAATGGGATCTATATGAAGTTAGCTGTGTGTCTGTATAACTCCCCACAAAATACTGTATACCTAGTGTGCTTGTAGTAGTTACTCCACCATTTTGTAAGCTAATGAAACTGTGAGTCACCCATTTTATATCTTAATTTTTAATCATGTCAATTCTCAAATGGGTGTATCTCCTTAGCCTGCTGATTCCTTTTCTCTTTAAAGAAAGTGGGTGGAGAAGTTTAACTCTAGACGTTTGTTTGCAATAAAATAAATTCATTTTACTCTTGTTTGGGATTGTCGCCATCAAGGTCTAAAATCCCGTTAATGCTATAAAGAGGGAAGAGAATGTATGAAAGCGACGATGTTGGACAGTTTTAAACTCATTACTGTACATGCTGAAATACTTGTGTTTCTTTAAAAAAACTGGTGGTTGCTCTGTTAGAAATCTATCACGTGTATAATTCACAGTTTAACATGGTTATATGTATAGGGCAAAAGCCTTTGAGTTGCGCTTGCATCATGTAAATCCACTTAAACCTCTTCATTGTAAAATAGACATTAGGGAAGGAGTCAGGGAAGGAATTGGGACAAGGGTGTAGGACAGAAGGAAGGGTTGCCATGGAGTTTAACAGAGAGCTTCAATTTGTTTTAACTGCTATTTTGTTCAGCTTTATGCTTCTGTAAAATTGTAGTGGCAATGTTAGCTGCTAACTTGCATTTTAATGCCATAAGACAGGGAGAAGATGTACCCATTGTAAGTGGGACATGGGGTACACGTGTGAGAATGTCTCACTGCTGCCATTGGGGCCCTGGGCTGTGCTGGCAGAGTCCCCGTGGCAGTGTATGGACTAGCAGAGGCTTCCTGGCAGCAGCATAGAGCTAGAGTCGTGTGCTGTGCTTGAAACTTTTCTCCAGTGTTAGTCAATTTCTAGTAGACTTCAGAAGTAAAGATAAACTTGTGTTTCTCTTCTAGCCTTTATAGCAGATGCCATTGCATATTGACATTAAACATTAACAGCACCACCTCCTTGTTAATAGTGCTTTAAGTCATCCCTTTACTTTGAATGAGAAAAATGTAAATTGTCTTTAAAGAAACACTATTTAATGAACTTCGGGGAATTGAAACCCAAATCTGTTTTGCTGAAATGGAGTTTTCTTTAGACTTGCAAAAAAAAATTTAGTGTAATTAAAGTCCATTTCCCTTCTACCCTCTTCACGAGAACTAACACTTTGTATGGAGTGCTGATCCTTTGCTTATTTTGGTACTCTATAAAATGATTTAGTCTTAAACTAAAATATAAGAGCCTACACTTACTATGTGGTTGTAAAGCCTGTATTTCAATTCAGAAGTCTGGGACGTTTTGTTTTCAGTTCTTCATTGTATGGTGTTTAAAAAAAAAAATCCAACAAAGCAGCCACACGTGAAGCGCTTCAACTCTCACTCAAAAAGGAGTATCTTGTTTCTATTAACAACACTCCGACAAAAGCTGTTTTGGTAAGTTCAGCACTATCTGAGGAACAGAATTCAAAAAGCTTCAGCACATGCACTACGGGGACACGTGTAGCTCAGAGAGGGGGTGGAAACGTCCAAGTACGTCCCGCTCATGATTTGTCACAGTTGAGTGGAGAGCAGCACTTGCATGGAGCCGTGTATTCAGCCTGGGTCTGCCCACACAGACTCACTCTCAACGTAGCTCAATATTCCTAGAGAAGGGATTTATTTTGCCACGTGAAAATGGCTTTTATAGAGAAGCAGTTACCTAGAGCGCCGCTAATACTAAAGAAACCACAGTTTGCATTTGAAAAGGAAAAAATGAAACTTGGCTGGTGGCTACAGAAAGGTGAGGAGGGCACAGCTGTGCACTGCCAAAATGAGAGGGCTGAGCCATCTGTCACGTTCAGTGATTCCTCGCAGCTTACAAGGGCTTGTTTACATGCAGAAAAGTACCTGGATTAGAGCAGCTGTGCTGCTGGTGGCGGTGGCACGGATAGTGGCATACAACACTGGGGTTTGGGTTCATGTATTTGGGTGCTTCTCCTTTTGGACGGCAAACTGGGTTTGGTCTTCTAACTGAGGTGGGTTTTTTTCCAAATAGAGAAACCTGGACAGCCTTGAGCTTGTCTCTGTGGCAGTCGGACCATGGCATACGCTGCCTGTGCAGCTGTCGGCAGCGGTGCCAGTGCTGCTGGTGGCACTCTCCTTGCAGCCCTGTCTGATGAAGCTGCTGCCATCTCTCATCTAAGAGCACATCGGGCTGTGGCCGCCCCACCGTGCCTGAGGGGGCTGTGCACGCTCAGCTGCAGGCTCAAGGCAGGGCTGTGCTGGGTGTCCCGGGAGGAAGCGCCCATTTAACAACCAAACAAACTCCAGTTGTATTTCTGCCTTTGCTAGTAACAGTCGCTAGGATACACACTGTGTACAGGGAGGTGCTTCCCCGACACGCCACGGCCTTGGCAAGGGGCTGTGTCCTGCGGGAAAGGACTTTGTAAACAGACTCAGCTGTGGGACATCAGGGGAAGGCTTTGGTTCTGGGGTGGCTTATGGAATCCCTGTCGCCGAACCCGGCTCTGCTGCCAGGAGCTGGCCCTTCCAGCGTGCTGCACTGCTTCCTGTGCTGCACCGGGAGTACTCGGCAGTGCTGCCACCTTTGTGTAGGAGCTCAGTGGAAGTGGCACCTGTACACGAGTTCCTTTCAGTGCCTGCTGCAGGACAGCTCAGCAGCGAAGACATTTTTAGACGTTGTGCCCACTTTTTCTGATAGTGGAATGAATTAAATCAGTCTTCTGGTAATGCCATGTGCAGTCCAAGCCACTTGTATTAAAAGAAAAATTCTTACTCATGGTGTAAGCCACTGATTTTTTTTTCTTGCAACACTCCAAGCAATGCTTTTAATAGAAATAGGTGATGAAGTATTCTTTTAAGATTAGGAAGTTTCCTTGTTCATGACCTTTTGAAAAGCTAGGCCAGTGCTTCCTAACAGGGCAGCCTCAGACTAAGCCACAAGAAATCAAACTCAGTTAACAGAGACATGAAATACTTCGACACTTCCGCAGATGTTTAACTGCTGGGGGCTGGGCTCTCCCAAGCAAAGAAGTGCACACATGTATTTGTGAACTAGCAAGGGAGGAGTAAGTACAGCTGGAGACAACTTGGCCCAAAGCACTGTGGAGGATGGGGAAAGCTCCAGGATGTCAGCAAAAGCTGCTATGGGGAAACGCCAAAGACCAGCTTTGTAACTCGCTGTGTAACAGACCAGCTGCGGTGAAGTTAGAGCAGCGCCTCTCTCACGCACATCCTCATCCCAGGCAAAGCACTCCGTGCAGGTAGAGGGGGGAAGGAGGCCTTATCTTAAAACAACGGCAGATTAGTGGTTAGTTTTGTGCACTTCTCTGCTTTGCAAGGCACCAGCCATCTCCTCCAGCACAGAAGGCCTCTCCAGAGCCAGCCTTTGCAGGCTACTGGCTGAAATCAGGACTTGGCCAGCAATTACTCTGGATGCAATTCTTGCCTTAGTTTGTCTTTCCGCCAGTACTGGGAGTGGCTGAAGATTCAGCAATGAATTGGTTGCTATGCAAACTTAGTTGTAGCTTAAAAAGATGCTTAGTGCTTAACATGTTGTCAACATCAATAGCAAAAAACAACGGCAAGTGTAAAAAACTTAGAAATGCAATTACTCATGTGGGTGACTTGATAGGTGTTACTTTAGAGCAACTTTTTGTTACCTCTTCTGCTTTCGTAGACAATCTTTGATCTGCAGAGTACTTTTGGTCCTAGAAGTTACCAAAATCAAAACTATGGGTAAGACAACTCAGTTTTTCCCTCAAACCTTTTCATGCTCAAAAACTATTTACAACTTGGTAGCCTAGGGCAGATTCAATTTGCACTAATGATGGGGGGATCTGCTGGCTGGTTGGCATAAAAGGATTTAAAGGGTACTTGTTCTCCCAGTGTTAATTCTCCCATAGCTAGGATCAGATGGCTGCTTACTAGGACACCTCCGATAACTCCTGTGGCATATAAATGCAAGGATGTGTCCTCTAGTCTGAGCGTGGCCTTTGTTTATGTCACATCAGCCTGTAACAAGTCTTCTGCCACTCTGTGCTCTGGAGGTTTTCCTCCAGGAATCAACAAAGATCTGTTTGCCTTAGACATGGGGAGTTCTGAAATGGTGCTAGATGCCCAAGACAATTGCTAAATAAAAAGGCCCAGAATAGTACTGAAGATCTCCCTGGACATAAATACACACTTAAAGTACCAGTGATTGTTTACAAGGTGGGAGATGCACGAAAGGTCTGATTCTCTCTTTCTCATGTAACTTACTCATTAACAAGATAGAGCTGTATTCGGGCTCTGCTCAACTCTCAGCTTTGTGGGGCTGTTGAGAAAGTAGGTAAGATAAGCCTTGTATTATAAAAGGACTTTTGTCTTTGCAGTTAAGAAAGTAGTGAGAGATGGGGGAAAGGAAATGAGTAAGTCTCGAAGGAGGTATTTACTGTAATATCTTTTTCTGAAAGCAGTGACACTTGGGGTTTGCTCACATCATGCTGAGAAACAAGACTCAGTGAAGTTGAGCTAGCACAGGCAAGTCCCCATGCAGCTCCACATGCAGGTTGTGAGCAGCAGAGCTGTGTACCCAAAGCATGGCACCTCCACACTGCGCACACTTTGTCTTCCCTGCTATGTGCTCCCTGCTGCTGCCAGAGCGCCTGGGATGCTGTGGGGCCTCCGGCCCAGCCTGGGAGCACTGCATTGGAGGGAACAATTCCTGAAGGCAAAACAGGATGCTCTTGTGTGAGTCAGGTTGTCCTCTGCGTGGTACTGGGATTTTCCTGCCTTGGGTTTTGCAGATTCTGTGTTTCTCTGTAGGCTGCAGAATCACAGAGATTTGCTTCTGGACATGGAGTTCATCCTCCCACTTGCAGCAGGACTGGCACTTGTGCTCAGGTCAGCTGGGGGCTTTGTCTAGATGACGCCTGAAAACCTGCAAGGGTGGAAATTACACGACCTCTTTGGGCCACCCAGTGCACTGCCCTCAGAGTAAAACAGGCCTGTCCTGCTGCCTGGCCTGGAGCTCCCAAGCTTGAGTTTGTGGCCATTGCCCCAGCCACGTCTCCTGCGGCTATCAGGAGGTGTTTGGCTCCATCTTTATAACTGTCCTGCAGATAATATTGGGCTCTTATTAGTTCACCCCACAGACTAAATCCAGCTCCTTCCACTGTCTTTCCAGAGGGCAGGCCTTGAGTTCTGTGGACACCTTAGGAGCCCATCACTGGAGTCTACAGTTTTTCAACATCCTTGAGCAAGAAGCCCAAAGCTGGACAGCAATATTAGATGCACTGCTCAGCAGTGTCAGTACTGGTGGCTAAGTGCATCCCTTCATTCGTTGGCCACATACTTCCTGATGGAGCCCAGACAGCAGTTTGACTTATTGGTCTCCTGGCCTACATTCAATTTGGCAGCCACTCTTAAGTCCTATCCTCTTCAGCAGGGCTGCTACTCAGCTAGCTGCTTCCCAGCCTCTAGTGGACACCCCCTTAGGCAAGCAGCTAACCCTATAAAACAACAACAACAAGAATAAAAAAATCAAGTCTACTAAATTGTTAAATAGTGAGACAAGCACCTCAAAAAGAAACATTAGTTGTAAATCTGTGTAAATTGAATGTCTTGTGTGTTCCCCCTGTCTAATCTGAGACACCTTGGAGAAAGCAGCTGTGATAGTACAGTAAGAACTATTTCAGTACTTAAGGATCAGTGAACACAACATTTAAATGTCACAATCTGGGCATTTGGATTCCAGACCTAGGATATTCCTTCAATAACACCTTTTGCATGAACTTGCCTGCCTCTTTTTTACAAGGAGAAGTATCTCCTGTGTGGAGCGGGGGCCACCAAGCATCACACCAGCTGCCAAAGCTCGAGATGACTGGCTGGTTCCCATATGTGGCTGCAACAGGAGCTGCTTCCTCCAAAGGAAAGGAGGGGGAAGCAATCACTGTGATCCAGCGCTCCAGTCCGCAGGGCTGCATGCTGAGCCCAGCCCTGCTTGGCACTGGGCAAACTCCACAGTCTGCTTGGTGGTGGAGAAGGTGGTGGAGGCTGGGAGACACTTCCTGAAAATCAGCATCTCCCCAGTGGCTCCTGGACATTCTTGGGAGGGGGCTGCTGCTGCTTCAGCAGCTGCATTGGCGCAGCCCCGGGTTATTTATGTGCCTCCAGAGCCTGGCAGCCAGCCAGTCCTTTTTTATTTTTTCCTTTAAGGAAAGACCCGCAGAAGGGAAACGAGAAACTCCAACTGTTTCTTTCAGCAGATCCTCGTGCAGACAATGAAGAAAAGTTTTCAGGAAAGATCTTGCTTTTATAGGTACTTACTGCCTTGAAAGGTCCATTATTTAGCAAGTACAAGTATCCTTCTCTAGTTCCAGAACAAACCAGGAAAGATTACACTGCTGAAAGCAACTGAAGGGGTGGTGGGGGAAGGGAGGGAGTGCATGGGCTCCTCCTTCAATGGTGGCTGCATTCCAATTAGTGTGGATCCCACAGGAGGCCACCAGTAGATGGACAGTGCTGCTGCTGTATCAGTATCTAAACCCCTCTGAATTTTGTCTGGTTTGCTGCCATACCAGGACTGTGTGACTTCATACAGAGCTGTGGTTTGTGGCATCTCACAGCATTCCTGAAGCGTGGCTACACGTGTCTGTCCACACAGCCTTCTATGGGGGCATCCCTCGCTCTGCTGGAACTGGGCAGTGCTCCGAGGGAGCGGCTTCCTGGCCATCTGCTAGGTGGCCACTCCGTGACCCACTTAGGTGCTCTCAAGATAAGTCTCTTGGAGAATGCAGGTGTGAGTGACAGAGATGTACAGACTGAGGTATGGTGTCCTCAGAAGAAGGATGAATGGTGATGGAGACATTTCTGAGTAGAAATTAATGCTGACTGGATTTCAGGAAAGAGAGGACTGTTGTGCTTGTTAGTGGGGGTAGGAAGCCCTCTACAGTACTGATTCAAGAGGACTTTATGAGCTTTAGGAAGAAAAGCCTGAGCTCTTTTTATCCATCTGGGAGTCTCAATAGGCAGTAACTGAAGAATATGACACTGGGATACTATCAGACCTAAAAAACCGAGTCAAACAAGTTCTGTCATGGCCTCCCAGTGCTGCCTCAGGATAGCCCTCAAGGGCTTTACATATTGGATGAAAGTATTATAAGCACAGCATGTAACAATCACTGGTAGCTCCAGATTTCTTCGGGGGGTCTGAATAGGGTATCCTCCCCTGTATTTTGAGGAACAGGCTGCTAGAAATTTTTTTTGCTCTGTATTTGTTCTGTGAAGGACTCCTGCAACAGCCATTTGTGGTAATGTATCAGCCCAGTAATAAACCTGTTACTGGCTTTTCATCTTCAGAGATATTGCCACTATCTCAGCCAGAGCCTGAACAGAGTTTCCTGAAAGGGAGGGGTATTAGCTTCCCTTTAACTGCTTAAGTAACATAACAAGAGCAATGGGCAGGTGGGCTGTGTGCGTCTCTCATCCTGTTTCCACAGCATCTGTGCAGTGTCACAGTGACGAGATGGCAGAGAAGGATCTCTCACTGTGGCCACCTGGCAAAGGTAAAAGTGGTAAGAACTCTTGACCTGGATGACAGAAAGCATGAGTATCAGCCAGAGTTGTAAAGCTTGCAAGTGAACTCCAAAGACCTGCCATGCATGTATATGCAGGATTGAAGGCCAAGATGTGTCATGGATAAAAGCACACTGAGAGCACCAGAGTTATCACAAGCCATTTGCCATCAATAGGAGAGGTGAGGATCTGTTGTCTAGGGAGAAAACTCACACTGGCTGAGAGCACACCTGCTGCTCTTTGTTACAGCATTTGACAAAACAAAGAAAGAGTTAAAAAAATATGCAAAGCATGTGCTTCCTTCTCTCCAGAGCAGAAGGGGGAATCTTTGTTTCTGTTAAATAGATCACCACAATATAGGCTGGGTGTTTCTGGAGCTGTGGCCAGGCTAAAGAGAAAGATTCCTGCAGTGGTAATTGTCCACTCCCATGGTAAATTTTAGGTACTGCCAGAGGGCTCCTGGCACGTTCAGGGGAGTTGAGGGTTTTGACGCAGTCTTGCTCATGATGACAGAAGCTGGCAGGATTAAAATAGCCTCAGAACAAACTGCTCTTAATCTTGAAAACAAGCAGACATAAGGAGGCTGTGACCTATTCCCGCAGGAACAGGCAGACCCTGCTGGATGGCTCTCAGGCAAACTATGAACTCCAGCAGAAAAAAACCAAAAGGGTGTGTGAAAAAGAGGGGACCTACCCTTAATCAGGGTGCTGATAGCCATGAACAAAAGTCTGTTTTCCTCAAACTGTCTCATCCAAGGTTCTACGTTTCATTAGTCTGCTCCTTCACCACCATTTGAAGGTTTAGCAGCTGTACATGCTTAATGTAATATTTTCATTTTAAGTGTAAGAAAGTTACCTGTTCCAAGGCCTTGAGTCACATTGACTAAAACTCAGTTCCACTTCTGATACTGAATTAGTTCTTGGTTCTTCACTTAGGAGGAAAAAAAAAAAAAAAAAAATCAAAGGATCATCTTTTTGAGCACCTGAATACACTGTAAAACTTTGATCAGTTTTCCACAGCAAGAACAACGTATTTGTTTTGAGAGTTAAACGGAGCAAGCAAACAACTTTCATGGGTAACCACCGAGCTCTTGAGCTAAATGTCTGGATAGGAACAAGAGAAGTACGGAATTAGTCTACTAAGCTGAAGAAAATCTGTCGCTTGAGAGCTCATTACAGCTGAATTCACACAGTACTTCACTGTTACCTGGGTTGCTTATACCAGAAATAACAAATGTACCTCCTCCAGACACAAATAAAAAAACCCTACCAAAAGCCAGGCTCAATGACAGGAGATGACCTTTCCCTTGCAGCACTCAAGGACTTGGAGTGGGCGGTGACACACAAAGACTCTGGAAGCCTGCAAAATGCAGCGGGGGCCAACATCTCTCAAAAATCTCTGCTTGGGTAAAGAGGTAAATTACAAGTTTGGGATGGCAGCTGTCACCTTCAGAAAAGTTCCTGGCTTTTGAGCCTGTTGCACCTGTCAATGGCTGAAGCAGGACACTTGCTCCAGTGAGAGACACCCAAGAGCAGAGGCCACCTGATCACACACAGCTCTGGAATGGGGCTGGCAATTAACCTTCGATCTCCACGTTTCAGCCTGGTGCCTCCACAGCGACTTCCCTTCCTGAAGGACCGGGAGGGCACACCTTGCACACGTGGCCTCTGGCTGCTGCTGGAGTCCCAAGTGAGCGCTCCTGCCGGAGGAGGCTGCAAATGCCTTTTCCCAGAGTATCGCTACTGCAGGCAACAGGAAGAGAAAGGTGTGGAGGAGCAGTGGGGCCATAAACCCATCTCTTTATTTTGCTGGTGGTTTAGGTTACTTTAAGGAAGGATTTTACTAACTTCACGGATAAAAACTATTGGTTTATCAGTCACCTTTCAGTGACAGTAACTGTCGGTAAAATAAACACGGTTTTAACAACTTTACAGTTTCGAGTTGCTATGTTTCATACTCTCCCTTTTTATGGTTTATTCTGAGGGGGCTGAAAACCAAACATCTTCAAAATTACTATTTCTCTTTCTTCCTAGTAACTGTCTGGTAAGATTTAATTTAAGCTAGCAAAGCAAAAACTATCATGTCTGTCATTAGCTGCAATACTGTAAGATTTCAAGTCTGATAATAAAATACAGAGGTGTGCTACATGTTTCCACCAGTGATTTAAGACAGATAAATAGGGATACAGTTCAGTAATTTTATAACATAGTTATGTCATTGTTTTCAAATGTTAGAATTACTTAAGTTACTGCAATTTTTATTTTCTTGACAATGTATCCTAATTTATGACAACTAATAGCTTTGAGATTTTTTGTTTTATATTGTCCCTCACCCTTTAATTGGGGTAACCCATCAGTCACTTTCAATTCACTCTCCATAGCTGGCACGGAAGCAGCTGGAACCAGCACTTCAAGGAATTATGCCAGACTTTTTCCCCCGCATGTCTGATCATGAGCATTCTTCCCTCTGCTGTTGCTGGCCTCCCCTTTCACACTGAGTCCCGCTCACAGCTTCCCTGTCTTATATCCCCACCCTGCGCTACTCGGCAAAGGCCTCGACTTCCAGTCAGCTCAATTCCACCGCAAGTTTTAGAAAACACTGAAGCTCAAATGTGCTGGCCAGGCTGCCTGCACATTGCCTCTTCCTCAGTTTTTCTGTGAACATCTGGCACGCTCATTTTACACTCTGCATGGCGAAGAAGAAACATTAGATGGGTTATCTACGCAATGCAGCTACATCTAGCATTTCACAGTTATGCTAAAACTGTAGTTAAGCTGCTATTGGGCTAATATCCTTAAATGCAGTAACTTAAACCAACACCAATTAACACCAGAGAGGATTTAATGCTGCAGTTTACCCCAGATTTTCTTGATTTACACAGTATCATAAAGCTGGTTCTACTCTCTTACCAGTCACAGTATTTCCGTGTTTTGAAGGATGCCATTATGCACATGCTAACTTCTTTCCCATCAGCACAAAACACCATTCTCTCCTCTCTCTACAACTGCTCTTTCCCAAAGAGTAAATTTTCATCAGTGTGCTTTTGTTGCCTAAACCCCCCAGCTGACCTATGACCTTGCAGCCAAAAGACCCCCTGCTTAGGCTGCACTTTCTTTTCTTAGGTCAGATAGGAAAGAACTCAACCATGTATTAAAGCAGGAGCTTGTTAAGACCAGCTTCATGGCTCACTCCATTTCCCACTGCTGCTCCAAGGGCTTTAGGAAGCAATACCTCCCACCCCCAGGGGAAGGACCCTCCCGTCCCCTTGGCCCCCCACCCAACACAGGACCAGGGAAAACATTTTTCTCTTCTGAATTAGATACCAATTAACTTGTTTCCTCCAGAAGAAACAGGAGGAATAGAGGGGGAAAAGGAATTAAGAGTATATAGGTTTGTTTTCTTCTTGTAAGAGGCTAATCCATAGAAGGTAAAAGTTCAATTTTCTCTAAATAGCACGCTTGTTTAGTGCTCTCAAGTATATTTCCAAATAAATAAGTAGAGCAATACTGCTATTTACATCTGGATTCCCAAACCTCCCTGCACCAATGGGAGCTACTAACAGATCACAAACTCTCTCAGACTAAGTACAAGGTGGGGGAAAAGGACTATTTCAGCCTGGTGAAATGCCTTTAGACCAGAAACTGCTTACAGCATAATACATCATAAATCATTATATGAAAAAATAAAAACATTGTGTCACTCCTGCAGACAGAAGCAAGCAAGGACTATGATGTCATCACTCATCTTTTTACCGACATGCTGTTAGACCCAACACTGTATTTCCAAATAAGATGGTTTCCTTGAAATTATGTAGTGATATTTCTTTTAACTGAAAAACGCACAGTGAAATAGTTAAGTAGAACATGCCCTTTAAAGAAAAAACAAAAGAACAAACTACTGACCATTGCTACTTACAAAGAATGTAAATTATTATTCCACAAATTGTAGGGAAGTGTCTTAAATAGCAAGATTTTTAATGAGGTAAAAAATTATTTACTTACATAGTTTAGACTGCTCTGAAGTGTGATTTTATTCTTAGTGTCAGACAGAACAAAGATGGAAAGTCTGCAGCTTCACAGTGTATGCAAGTTATCTGGTTATCTTGCAGCTGAAATCTTATAAAGGCTGCTGGTATCACCCATCTTGCACATGCAAAGCCTTCTACTGTTTAAATATTCCTGTTTCACAAACAGCACTGAAGGATACATTTACTCAACAGCTGATGAAAATATTTTCGTGTATTTAAATGAGATGTAATTACAACTTTGCTAAAACAAACCACACTCTGTTTATAATGGAAGTTAAAGCAGTCCCAAATCACTGTTGTTAATCCTCTGAGACCCTGCAAGAGAACACATCAGCTCCCAGATATTTGACAGGACGTCATTCCCAAATGTGTGCAGTCACATACATACATGAAACAAAGCAAGGCTTGTACAGACTTAACAGATTCACTGTGAATTTCCTGCTCAGATTTGCTAGGAAAACCATGATTTACCAGTTTTAGACACCTCACAGGCTTACAGTGTAGACTCACATTTTTGGACCACCTTTTCCCGAAGATGTATTAAACCACAACTCCTCCAGAGCAGCCTATGAATCACTTCTTTCACTGCCAGTTTGTTCCTTTTCTGGGTCAAGGTAACTGCCTTCAAACAGAATTCTGTTTCTCATTCCTTCTTTAAGCATTCTTTGCCGGATCCTTTGCTGGGCCAAGTTGTACCTGCAGTAAGACCTAGAGGAGGGGTTGAAAAGAAAACATGATTCCCAGCTTTATATGAGTGGCAGTATCAAAACAGAGTCATTCAGTCAGATGAAAAGTTGCAACCACAACTGATAATGCTAGTAAAATTCAGCATGCTCCCTTTGGAATTAGGACACAAGGGTGGGGAAAGCGAAGGAAAAAAGAATTAAGATAAATGGAAATGACTGGGGGGATTGTTCACTTAGGATTCAAAAAACAATAGCAAGTATTTTAAAGAAATATATAAATATTCAAACACATTGAAATGTTTTCCTTTAAAAAAGGTAAGTATTTTGGGGAGAAGGAAAAGGACACTTTGCTAGACACATTTTTAAAATGCAGTTTCAAAAACGACGTGAAACACTGTTTCTGAAAACTGAAACACGGGGATCATGTTGTACAATTCAGCCAACACAGGCCTGTGAAAATGGAAGAAGCATTTTACATACCAGTATCCTAACATTGTGCAAATAAAGCCACCAACTGCAACATCACAAGATCTTCTAACTCTACCTGAAAGAAAAACAAAAATCTTCTGAAAAGTTAGAGAAAACAACTTGTATGACTCCCCACTATTAATACCACCTACCAGCAAACAGATGTTATTTTTTTCTTGTAAATAAATATGTAAAACCCAAAAGGAGTAAGTACTTACTAGTTGCTAAAAAATGTCCAAGACCCATAACTAAAGACCCCAGGGAGCCATAGAGCACTGATTCTCGTGCACATGGGACATTTTTAACATCAAGAAATCCCAGGAGTTTAAATGACTGTAAGACAAAAAAGAAAAAAAACATAAATTTCAAAAATCACTTTTGTAGAAGTTTGTGATGCCAACTCCATTGTAAAACTGACTTGTTATCTTAGTAGTCAAATACAACCAGTTGAGGACTTACTGCCTCCAGGGTTACAGCTGACCAAAAGTGAACAGGCACAGATATATCAGGGATGTTTTTGGAAGAGTTAACTATTAATTTACATAACACAAAACCGTTGATCCATCCTTTCTACTGAATATTAATACTTCATTTTTTACCTTTGCATTCCCCAAAATTAAGGAAGGGAGAAGACCCTTAAGAATCCAGGATTTTTGTTACAACAAACAAGGAAGATTACAATCAACTATGCAGTTAGTCATGCCATGTAATTTTAGTACCTGAAACAGCAAATGTGCTTGAAAAAAGTTACTGGAGAATGAGCACGTAGTAGAGAACCTTATACTGAACAAAAACATTTATAAACCTGTAATTTATAACCTAACCCTATGTCTAGGCAGGGGCTGGGCACACGGGTCAGGGTCAAGGCAGCCGCCCCGCAGTAACACCTGCACCTTGCTCTGCTATCAATCCTTTGCTCAGGGACGGTGTGAGAACACGTTTCGTTCTATTGTGCTTAAATCATTAGAGCATGAAGAACCATGTGTACAACTGCATCTAAATTCATCAAAGGTGATTGTTTTATGTTGTTGTGAAGGTATTCCACTTGGCCAAAGCAGATTTTGAAGACAGAGTACTACAGAACTCAACTGCTTGTGTAGGGCTGACAACCGTGAGAGGAGCCATTGTGTCACTCTGGTAATGGGGATGGCAAGCATGGAAATCCCCATCGTTAGTTTTATCCGTATTTCCTAGGGTCAGCCATCAGCTGTCCCTGTGTACCAGACAGAAAGGATGTGGTCTATGTTGGTCGTATCTCCTAATTAGTAATTTCGAGTGCTCTCACGTGGAAGAAGTCACTTGATATGTTGCTGTTGTTGGCTAAGAAGGTATCGCTGCTACATCCATGCAGCGTGATGCATCCTTTTAAAATAGCATCTCACCTGTTGCCACACTGGGCATCATTTGTTATGTCTCTGACCCCTGCTGACCACCGGCCTCACGAACCCTCCCAGTCTCACCACGGTGTTTCGCCCACCAAGAGAAAGTCCCACGGAGGGGCCCGGGGGAACACAAACACAGCCCCCGCCCCACCCACCTGGCCCTGCAGAGCCTCAGTTCTGCCGCGGGCTTCCGTGCATTGTTCCCTAATTATTTCCTCGGGGAGTGAAACAGCGGGGCGGGGAGGGACGGCCACTGCTGCTCTGCAATGACCTCCCGTGTCCCCAGCGCGGGGCTGCCGCGGGCAGCCGGGTGCCGCGCAGCTCCTCCTCCTCATCATCCTCCTCCTCATTATCATCCTCCTTCTCCTCCTCGCCCCTCGCCGCCCCCCCGCCCTCCATTACCTTCCCCGGCTCAGAGTCGCCCTCGCCCGCCATGCCGCGGCAGCGCCTTCCCGCCCGCACCAGCGAGCCGGGGCTGCGCCCGCGCACAGAGCGGCGCCGAGGGGACGCTGCTCCGCCCGCCCCGTCTCTGTGGCGCCCGCGGAAGGGGCGGGGCCGGGCGCGCCGGCGCCATTTTAGGTCCCGGCGCTGAGCGAGATTCCAGCGCGAATCCTTTGTTCGGCGAAATGGGTCACGGCGCGGGGCGCGCGCGCGCGGGCGCGCGGGCACGCGGGCGGGGGGGCGGGGCGCCGCCGGCTCCCGCCCCGCCCCCGCCTCGCGCCGCGCCCCGCTGCGGGCGCGCGCCTGGGCCGGGCGGGGCTGAGGGCAGCGGCTGGGGGCGCCCCCGCATCCGCACGGCTCCCGGCGGGAATACGCGGCTGCGCCGCGCTCCCGGGCGCCATAAGTCCTGCGAGAGGGGCCCTGCCGCGGGCTGAGCCGAGCTGCTAAAAGCTAAAGGAGAAACAAGAGGGCTGGGAGATGCAAACGCGCTCAGCGGGTAGCACCTAGTGGGAGAAGGAGGTTATGGGATCCTTCGCGGGCTGTGGGCAGCCGGAAGGATATGGAGGTGTATGTCCCCTACCCCAGATAGGGGAGAGCTGATTGTCAGTGGGAGCATCCCAGGGCGCTGGAATGGGACGAGGAAAAGATGATTTATGCAGCTGGGCGAAAAATTCGCGGGTGGCAGCGGGAAGCAGGAGGTGAAGGAAGAACTGATTCCAAAGTGCTCTGGAAAATGGCCTCCCGTGAGGCCATGTGGAGCAACATCAGGCACAACCCCAGGGTTCAGCCGGGGTGAGACATGTGCTAAATCACTTGGACATGCTGGAAATGACCCCTTAGGGGTGTAACTGTACCTGCAGTAAGGATGAGAAAACGTAAAGAGTGCCAGGTGACTTAGGACAGAGGTACATTTCTCCAAGATACTGTAAAAAAACATTTTGCTGCAAGAAAACAAGTCTCTCCCTGCTAAGTAGCAAATTACAGGGTAGGTTCAGTGTAGGACCTTTTCCATCTTCGCCATGAAGTATAACAGGGATGAGAGATGTGCAATACTGCTCTTTGATTTAAAAAATAGTATGTCTTTACTTAGGAGATGCCTTCAGACCTTGTTAAATATTATTATGTGTTTGAGTTTTTTTAATCCTGTGCTAAATAAAATGGTCTTTTACACATTCTGAAATTTATGTTTGCTTGAATTTTCTGTCACTCCTTTCTTTTTTTCCTGTGTTTGCAGGATTTTGGAAACAATGCACTTTCGCACAATTGATTCTCGTGTCAGTAGCTGAAAGGTGCTACTGCACATTTGCATGAGCATTTTTAAATCTCCCATGGATTAGAAACCAGTCTCAATCCTCCCCAACAGTCCCAATGTATCACTGTTTCATCATCTTTGTAGACACTGCAGGCAGAGCTCTGAATTCACAGAACATACTGATTCAATACATTTGCTATCCATTTTAAAAATATCAGTAGGAGTAACTTGAATTAGTGAGTAGTTTGGTGTGTTAAAAGTTAATGTATATTACGTATGTAGTGATGCAAACACAGGACATTTGCTATATGATGCGAAAACCAAAATTACTGGCATAATCTGCCCTTGGAAAAGCCTGTAATGTCCAGTTTTATTTTAGTTGGTTTAAAAATTAAGCAGTGACAAATACTGAGGAATGTAGTGAGGAATCCCAAGAGAATGCTAACATGGCTGAGATTAACAAGGGCACAATGGTGAAAAAACAGACGCTGCTTTTACTGCCAGTGAGGTGGCCTGGCCTGCAGCAGTTCATATTTTGAAGGAAAAGAATGGAAGGATCTTCTTTGCTTTGAAAGAATTAAGATGGTGGAGAGCAAAGTACACAAATAGAGCCTCTTCTGTCTGATAGTCAAGAATAGGCTAAGGAGAAGTGCAGGGTTTTCCCTGTGTGTCATTTATCCTTTTTCCAAATACCCAGATCACACGAGTTATACTGAACTATCCATTAGCGATAAACATACCATTCTAATTTTTCCCCCTCTCCTTGGTACTTGGTCATTATTGTGCTTTACTGCTGCACTTCACAGCTCTGCTTCTTGTCCTGCAGGAGCTGCTCCAAAATTAATTACTATTACCCTTTGTGGAGTTAGAAGTACACGGGGCTGCTTGTCAGTGCTTCGGATCAGTGAAGATGCTGGAGCTGGAGCCTGCTTAGCTTTAAAGCAGAGGGACACTTGGGATAGCCTGAAGCATGCAGCCAACTTTCCCTCGTGTCCCATAGGGACCTGCCAGGGTGTGCAGAGGGCACGGGGTGATGTGCTCCAGCACTTGGGGCGGGCAGGGCTCTCAAAGTGTGGGCTCGTACTTCTGCTGCTTTACCCTCCTGTGCTCTGAAGGCTCTGGAATTAGGATGTCATGCTGGATTCAAATAAAAATGAGGATAGCTACTTCTAGCTCACTGAAATGCAGGTTTTAGCCTGTAAGTTGATAAAGGAGGTTGGGGCTGTGTGAGCGTGTGGTACTTTATAAGGGTGATCACACAGGAAATGTGAGAGCTGATGGAATATGCCCACTTCCTTGCCAGTATGACTGGCTGCAAGAGCTGGACCAACTTTTACATAAACCCTTGGCACACCTGGCCCAGCAGAGGCACATCCCAGAGCATCTTCCACTGTATCCTGCAAGTGTGCATACAGGGAAGGTGGTAGAGCAAAAGCGCCTGCAAGCATGCCTTCCTCCATTAACAGGGACACTGTGCTGTTTCTGGAAGCCAGGCATCTTGTATATGCAGTTTGGAATTGCTGCCTTGAATTTCTGACCCTAAAGGACACGACTGATATATCTAAACAATCGTGTTTCCTTAATGACATTGACCGGAGCTGGAGACCCTTGGCTGACCTGCCTATGCCTTGTCAGTTCTATCCATCATAGTGTGCTGCTGCCACCTGCTCTCAGCTGTTTGAACTTTTCCTATATTTATGCAGTTCTTATTTTTATTAGCACTGATAAATAAAGTGTAGCATCCTTAGCTGTATGCTTCTCCATCCTGAAACTGACAGCTTGGAAATGGTTTGGATTGGTCTTTGACAGGGTCTTTGTTCTGTCACCCTTCACCTCTGTGTTTAAAGGTCAGGCCAGGCAAAACTCTTGTCAGTCCAGCAGCAGGAAAGAGGCCACCATGTACAGGACATGAAGCAGCAGACAGAAAGTGCTCCATCACAACAGTGCAGGCAGGAACCTGGCTCACTGACTTCTCCAGTGCTTATTTCCTTCATCAGAAAACTTCATTGAGGAGTCTGATCCCTACATACATGGATCTTATCAGTTCTGACACAATTTTAGGCTGTACTCCATAAAAGGAAGAAACCATCACACAAGCATGGAATTTCCTATCTTTAGCCCCTCTTGGTCATGTAAGTTATTCCTATACCATAGGCTGTTTATGTAGCTTGTGGAAAAGCAAGCACCTGCAAGAGCTGTGACAGCCTGTCCTAAGAAATAGAAATACATTTATTAGACAGTGTAGATGACAACCCCTTTAGGTTGATGGCCACCATGGACAGATAACTAAACTTCCTGGTGAATTCAGCATCTCCCATGCTCCATCTGAGCATGCTCTGCTCAGGGAGTTGGCAAAGGCTCTCCTGGTCTGTCCATAGCAGTTGTTACTGGCAAGTGGAGGCTGTTCTGCCTGTTCATATCCATAGATATCAGCTTAAACTGTTCTAAGGTGGGCTGCTGACACCAGAGGTGGTCCAGGCCTGCCTCCTCTTTGCTGTGCACTCCTGCCTTCTCTTGTCATCAGCTCTGCTGCCGCCTGATGCAGCTGAAAGTGAGCACTACACAAAAAGCTGCTTCCTGGCAGTGGTGTGGGGACAAACAGGCTGGTTTTTTGGTTTTTTGAGAACAGTGCTGATCTATATCAAGTCCTTCAAGAAGTTGCTCTGTTGAAGATGTTTGGAAGGTAGCAGGCCATTGGGTTCCTGGGCTAGGAGCTGAGGCATGCCTTAAGGCAAATTTTGGAGATGTCCGGCGGGGTATTGTCTTCTTGGTCACCCTGAAGCTACTTGAGTAGCAGGGAAGCAATTGCTTGTAGTAACCATGTGCCATTTTGTAAGCCATGAAAGCAAGAGGTACTAAGAATTGCCAGAAGTCATGAAGAGGATGATTATTCCACTCATGTCCTCAGTTGCCATGAGGGTGTCTGTCCTTCCAGAGGAGGATGTTATGTTACTGAATGCAAGTGTGTAGGAATTATGTGTTCTGGAGTTACATATTTCTGAGCTGCACTTGCAGCCCAGAAAGCCAACAGTATCCTGGACTGTATCAAAAGGAGAGTGGCCAGCAGGTTGAGTTCTGATCTACTCTGCTCTCATGACACCCCAGCTGCAGTGCTCCATCCAGCTCTGCGGTCCTCAGCACAGGAAAGACATGGACCTGTTGGAGTGAGCCTAAAGAAGGGCCACAAAGATGCTCAGAAGGCTGGAGCACCTCTCCTGTGGAGACACCCTGAGAGAGCTGGGGTTGTTCAGCCTGGAGAAGAGGCTCTGGTTATATCTTATAGCAGCCTTCCAGTACCTAAAGGGAGCCTGCAGGAGAGCTGGAGGGGAACCTTTTAGCAGGACCTGTTGTGATACGACAAGGAGTGATGACTTTAGACTGAATGAGGGTAGATTTAGATTGGATATTAGGAAGAAATTATTCCCTGTGAGAGTGGTGAGGCACTGGAACAAGTTGCCCAGAGAGGTGGTAGATGCCTCATCCCTGGAAACATTCAAGGTCAGACTGGATGGAGGTTTGAGCAACCTGATCTAGTTGAAGATACCCCTGCTCATTGCAGGGGGGTTGGATTAAATGATCTTTAGTAGTCCCTTCCAACCCAAGGTACTCTATGATTCTGTGATTCTACAATGGTTTTGTGGGGGTAAATTGTTATTATGATGGCTGCAGAGGAACTGTGCTGTAGGTTATGTCAGAGTAACCCTTGTGGGGTCAGGGCTGGCACAAGGAGTGTGTGCAGGGTGCTGTTGCCAAGGCAGTCAGCAACCATGCTTGTGCAATTGAATAAAAAAAACCCTTTTTTTCCCCCAAAGCATTAATGTTAATGCAAATTAACTTTGAACTGCATGACAGTTTTATTCTGGGTTGGCTTTGCTGATCGTTTCTGTGGGTTGACTTTGCCTAACTTACTCCTAACTGCTGGTACAAACGATCTTTTCATCTGCAACACATAGGAGATTTTAATTCAATGTACTCCTCTGAAAGCCAAGGAAATAAGGGCAGGCTTCTAATAGCTTTATTTTTTTCTGCCAGATCTTTTAATCTCTTTATGTTATTTAGGCACTTGATTCAAAAAGGAAGAGGGTTTTATATTTAAAAAGGCGGCTTATATAAAACATAAGGGTTATAATTGCAGCCGTACTGTTGGATGTAGAGCTAGATTTAAAATTTCCTGACTTACTAATATAAATTGGACATAAGGATGTTTCTGACTAAAAATAGAGCAGTTTTTCTTAAATAACCAATTTTTTTTCCATAGAATGTAAATTACTTTATCTATAAAGCATGTTTCAAGTGTATTAGTGGCAAATACTAACAGACACTTAAGTTTTCTTGTATGTCACTGTAATCCACTTCAAGAAGATGATGATACTATTTATTTCTGCATGTTTGGTCCTTTTTTTCTTAATTTGCAATTTTGTAGGTTGCAGAACTTGGTTTTTTGAAACTGAAGACATTGGGAGATTTATACTGCTTCTGACACAAATTGGAATGATGACAGGGTCATAGGCACAGGAGTGTGGAAGGGACTCCTTTCTTGCCTCAGAGCTACTTTCCTTTGGCCTGTTTCATTCCTAAGGTGTTCATCTAACTTGACTTCAAAATTTCCCCTTCCATTTCACATCTTCATTTCTCAAAACACAGTAGCTGCCCTGAGGTTTCTATCACGAAGAGTGTGGAGGGTGGTTATTATGAACTCTGCGCCTTGTGTTCCACGTCTGTCATATGAATGTGTCAGGCTTAATCTTTATTAATTCCTGAGGGAAAACTGGAGACTAGAGCTAATAAGGTATTTGTATGGTAATTGTTTCTTTTGGGACGTGGTTTCTGAGAATTCATAACAAACTGAAAAGAGTTGCACGAGTAAGAAATTTATTTAGAAATAAGCTGTTTAAATAGCACAACAAAATTAGAAAATTCATAGGGGAAAAATATATTGAAGATTATTAAATGCTCAGGCACCCTCTCAGACATAAGAATTCCCTCAGCACAAGTCACTGGAGGCTGCAAGGGTATTCTGAGGAGGTATCATGGTGTGCTTCTCCTGTCCTTACACTTTTCCCGATATATCCAAAACTAGATAAATTAAATTTTTGCATGACTCACTGGGGCTTTTGCATTTTTGCCAAGATCAGGCTAAAGCCCAGAGAAGGGAAAGTGATATAACACAGACAGTGACATAATACAATGATACCACTGAACTGAAGGGTAAGAGAGGAAAGGGATGGTGTGCCAGGAGCCACTTTGGTGATGTGTTTTGCATGCAGTGTGCTGTTCAAGTGGATGTGTAATTAGCAGCATACAGGGAGAGAGGAGTCACATTCAAAGAGTAGAGCATATCAAAGTGGATACTCAAACCAGACAACTGGAGAGGATGTTCAGAAGCCATGCCATGTACCAACTTTAAAAAATTATGATGTATCATGTAGATCTCATTTTATCTCGTTTGGTTTTCTTCCTTTTATTTTTTCTCTTCAGCAGGTGGGGGAAGGCAAGGAGTTTGTGGGTTCTATTTTAGTTTTGTAGTCAAGTTTAAAGTAGATTTCACTGGCTTAGCACTACCCCACATTGTCTGGTGACACGACTGTCTGCTAGTACCCTGCCAGATGCAAGGTGTTTTGTTCCACTGGAGGTTACAGTATATTCCTGAGACAGCCGCCATCCAAACTACATGGAGAGACTCAGAGAATTCAGTGTATGGTGTTTCATCATGCTACAAAGGCTGGTTTCAGTCTGCTAGGGCAGGATCTCCTACACAAAATAACACACCTTTGGCAAGGGGTAAGGGAAAAAAATTGCACATTGCTTCAGAAGGATCTCACAAGAAACAGGCAGTCTGCAAGGATGAGATTCGAGAGTTCAAAGTCAAACACAACATATTATTTCCAAACAGTTGTTCCAGATTTGCAGGCACCTTAGGTGTCCTGCTGTGGTGTCCAGATTCCCTGGCAAGAATTCAAGGTTTTTCTCGTTCGTGACAGGAATGACTTCATGTCTTGCACACTGAGAGTGTTAATTTAGCATATAAATATTTCTCTACCTGGTGTGGTTTCTGCTGCTTTCTGAGAAGCAGCAGAGATTAAAAATACCTCATATCTTGTTGCTTAGTGTTTTCGGATCCAGTATTTTTGCTCTTTTCCTGATGCCTCACTGTGACCTGGCTGAAGGCTGAGTCAGTCTGTTGGTGACTGGCTACCGAGGGCTACAACCTTCTGTCATATTTTGATTTTGGAGGATCCTGGTTTTCTGCCTAAAGCATGGAGTGCTGGGCTAAAGTCATTAACTCTATAGAGCACCTGATGCAAGACAGCCATCAGAATTTGGTGGGAGGGGGAGAGCAGGTGTAGTGCAGCAGCTGAGCTCTGAGGTTTTGGAAAATGGTAGGACAACTGGAGCTCTTTGGGTTGCTGGGGGAACTGCTCCCAGAAGGACATGGGGGTTTGTGTGCACTCTCTGCACTGAACTGTTGCCGTCCCCCTCCATGTGCCAAGCGGTGCTGCCGGGGAAGCCTTCCGGAGTCTCCCTAGGGTAGGGCCCAGTGCTGTTGCCCTCACCAGTGAGACAACAACCTCCTCCTTAAATTGAGTTTCAGACTTCCTGAGCACAGGCATCTGTTCAGGGACCACTGAATTATGCCAAAATGTTTCTTCCTTTATACTAGTGGTTTTATTTTCCCATACATTTTCCCATGTTGATAGTTCTATTTTCCCAGCATCTCTGACTTGTGCCTTCTTAGTACCTCTGCAGGAATAAAAGTAGAAGCTAAACACGTGCTTAATTGCCTCACTTACAAACTGTTTAAAATTCTTAGATAATTGATGTCTGATAGATTGGTTTTTCTCATCTGCTAAAGCTAAATTAGGCTAACACCAGCCAGAGGTGGCTGGTGAGTTATTCTTCCAGTCTTGGGAAAGTCTGTGTTGGCAGGAATATTCAACAACAACCATCACCAAATCCAGTGCTTCAGAGAGGGGCCATTTCTCAGGTGAGGAAGAGAAAGGAGGGCTTATTGTGATGAATGGTCCTTCAGAGCACTAACTTGGGCTTCTGACAGTATAATTCTGAATAATGGTGTTGGTTCCTTCTGATTCTCATCTCATTCTTGTGCTTGGGAGCAGTAAGTGCATTCCCCTAGTTTATGGCTTCCTTTTTACATTTTTTTGCCTCCTGTGAGAGTACTTTAAACTCATCACTCAAGATGATCATTGCAATACAGCAGTTTGTCTTAAATCCCCATCTTTTTCAAATGCCCGTAATGAGTACTAAAAAATTAATGCTATTCAAAGTTCTGGATTTTTTTTTTCCCCAACTTAACTACAGGCAAGTCTCAGATTTTGAACATATTAGAGGTCTCTTTAAAATCTTATCTATAATTGACATAATTATCTGCTCAGACAAGTTGTGGCAAAAGACCAATCCCTAAGAAGAATCTCAGGCATTATGCCCTTATTTTTAAGTTAAATCTGGGATGGTCTCCAAACCCTCACCATTTCATTTATTAGGTCTTTCTCCAAAAAATGCAGAGCTGCTGTGCATTCAGAGGAGTAGAATTTAAGCACTTGTTTTTATTTAAGCCTCAGTAACCATCAGCTCCTTAGTAACTAGGGGTGTGTCTGCTAGGAACAATCTGTCACCTGTCACTGGGCTTTTAAGTGACTGATTTCACATCCAGAGCTAAGACAGATAATTGACAAAATCGTGCAGACTTCAGCTGAGGAAAGTGCTAATTTTTTTTTATATTATCCACAAAAGTGCTGCTTTTCAGTTAAATCCACATTCTTGAACAATTTCAATCTGTAGTTACAAAGAATGGCATGTGGATTGATTGTAGCTTATTTGTAAAGGTCTGTCAGATACAAGTTGTCCAGAGTCTGCAGATTTATGTTAGTAAATGTAATTTTTTCATAATTAAACCAGCTAAGTTTCTGAAAAGTTTCCAGAATCCATTTTAACACACATTCACTGATATTTTAGCAAAACACTAACCTCTCAGAATCTTAAAGCTTATTGATAATTTCAAATTTATTAAGTTTGTTAGTATAATTTTTCGGGAAAAAAAAAAGTGGTAGAGAAACTTGAAAAAGCCTCTGTAGGCAACAGCCACAGATGGAAAATTTGATAAAGGTTAGAGAGGTCAGAGGTGAAGCTGGTGGCTTCTGCCCTGAAGGGTTTGAAGGAACCTTCTCAGCAAGGAAACTTCTTCCTGCTCCTGCACGATTAATACCTTTCTGTCTCTGCCCCAGTTACTGACCAAGGAACTTCCATCTGGGGGAAAATCCTGCTGGTTCCTGGAAGTGAAGTTCTCACATACATGTTGCTCTCAGACAGAGAAACCAAATGCTTGGGTCAGTTTAAAAAAAAATTACCTGTCCTGTGTTATCACTCAGGATACACAGATTTCGTATGTGTCATTTGCTGGACTCACCTGCAGCAGTTCTGGGTGTGTATCTGCCAGCCCTGGTTGCTTCTCCCAGTGCTGAGGATGCTCAAGTCTCAGTGCTGTGGCCCAGCAGCAGCACGGCAGCACCAGGGAGCTGAAGGAATGCCTTGATTTGCGAGACAAAGCTACAGAGGAAATGTTCAGCGACACTATCAGAAGGTGCCACTGTTGTGATCTGAGTTCAGTTATCACTTGTGATCAAAGTGCATTTGTCAGATTCTCAGATAACAATTTGCACAGGACTGATGGGTGATTTTCCCGCACTTTGTGTGCTGCTACGGGAAAGGAACACCGGGAACCAACTTTGAAACTTACGGTCTCCACTCCTGTCGCAGCTGTGGGTCAAGCAAATTCTAGACTGGTTTGAAAATTGATGTGTTTGGCTGAATAAAGAAGGACCAGTTGAACAATCTGGTAGTCAGACATGAGCATTCATTCCCTGATCTGAGGGTTTGACTGTCTTAGCGGCAGCCTGAGGCTTTGAGAGCAGAGGGAGGTGTGGACTGGCATCCCTGAGCTGGCAGGGTTGCTGTCCCTGCTGGGATGAGTCACGCAGGGTACTGAGCTGAACTGACCATGTGCTGCTGTTCTGCACCTTTTATCACACTGCTGTCCAAGGCTGTTTTGTTAGAACAGAAAAAGGAGTTAAAGCTGACAACACAGCTCTCTAAATTACATTGTAAGACAGAATAAAGATTTTGAAAACAAATCTGTCCTTTACCCACTGGGTCCTTACAAGGCAGACAGTCTTTCCTCTATGGTTTCCTTGAGTCCCTCTCTTCTGTCCGGGCTCTTGCCCTTGTCTTCTGAACATCACCTTATCTTCTGACCAAGCTTCTTCCTTAATCTTAGTTGGATACAAAACCTGGCTTCTCTGGTTGCTTTTCAAAACATTTGTGGGACCTATGGGACCCATCTCCTAACTCTGTTCTGGCCCCAACCACTTAGACAACACCCTGGCACTATGCTTTTCCTAGAAGTTCCTGAGTGCTAAGCCATGGCTGGATCAGCTGGAGCATGAAGCCAACCACTCTGTAAACTCATCAGGAAAACTACTGAGCTGTTCTTTCTCTCAGGGAACACTACCCACATGGGTGAGAGGTGTTCAGAGGAGGTGGAGAGCTTTGAGATAAATTGCTCATCCAGGAAGATAGGCAGGAGGCTGGAAAGCTGATTCCCTCACATCAGCCTCTACCCTCTCTGGCAAGGCTCCAAGGAACATCTCAGCCTTTTCTGACATGAGCTGGGAGGAAGGTTCTGAAGCAAATCTGGGAAAGGCTACATGATGATGAGCTTACTCAATCCTGAAAACTCTGTCCATGCCAAACAAGTTCCTTTCAGGTATGAGTGTTTTGTTACTCCCATGACAGGTTTAAATCAGCTGGAAAAGCACCTTATGCACTAAATCAAGAGGCACCCAATGCCAGTGTGTAGGCAACTGAATCATGCCCTGCCTGTCCAGCAGCTTGAGTCCAGAGAACCCAAGCAGAGCTCCCTTCTCTGTACATTTAATCACTGCCCTATATAGATCACATAATGCATTATTCTTTTGCTGTCCTCTTCTATGGAGTGGCCATTATGTTCTTTTAAACACTTCATTGATCGGCTAAGCTTACAGGTAAAACCAGGTCTTTGCCAATCATGTGTCTGTTCATGCTGTGTATCTTCCAATGCTGCAGTTTACTGGCATTTTGTGACCTACATGCTTCTTCCATAAAACACCACATCTGTCTTCTGTGGGGCTTTGTTCCTCCTTTGATGGACTATAGACCATCAAGTTCTGCTTCTAAATTAAAAAGTATCTGATTGCTTATTAGTTGTACTGTGAAGTTTTTTATGACTTCAGTTACATGGCTTCAGTAATTTGTGTTTATACTCCTCAGGCCTGCATAGAAGCACTTTAACACTGCATAAGGAGATGAAACACTCCACAACAAGGTACACATTGCTCCCAGGATTTCTAGTTTTACATCCTCAAATTTTGTAGAGCCTTGCTGAGGGAGTCTCTCCAGAAACAGGGTCATGGGTAACCTGGTGTAGTAATTTTGAGTGGATTTTGCAACAGAGATGCAGAAAAATATTCACAGAAAGATACCAGGATCAAGTAGCTCTCACTGCACCAAGGAACTTTTCAACTACAGACACTTGTTTGCTAGTGCTATAATCAGTTGTCATTTGCAGAACCTGAAAAAAAAAAGAATTGATGTCTGATTTGGCTGCCTTCAACATTTCCGTGTTATTGACAACATTTTTGTAAAATGTTGGATCAACTTCTAGAAACGTCAAAATTCATGCTAGAAACTAATTTCACCCTACTGGCATCTGTTTCCAGATGTTCTTTGTGATTTCCCTGATTATTATCCACAAGGAAGGCTGTTCTTCTGCTGAAGTTATTGCTTATGCAAGCACTGCATTAAGCTGAACAGGCACAGGGCTCTACACATCTGTCCTGCCTCCTTCCATGGGAGATGTGAGTCACTGCTGTGGTGGGCACAGCTGGTCTTCACACCACCAGTCCTGATCATCGATCACAGGCCTCCACCACACTGTCTAACCTGGGCTGTGGAGTTTCTCTTGTTAGGTTAAATGCCTCTTTATACTTTCATGGACTCCTTCCAAATGAAACTCGATTGAGTAATTAATAATACGGAGGGAGAGTTAAGCTTTTTAAGTTCTGCATGTTTTTCTGCCAATTATTCCATCTAAGACTGGCTTGCTTTGTTGCTTCAGAGCTTCTCAGCGAGGCATGACCTTGGTTTATTAAATAATACATGTATTTCTGAGAGCAACTTATGTAAGAGTTGGCCTATCCAACAAGACTGATGTTTGACCACTCGGTGGCCATGGCAAATATGAAAGCAAACACTGAATAAAGTCCCCTGCTCAGTACCTGGGTAAGAGGGACAGGCAGCCTCACAGTGGCTGCACTTGGCTCTAAGCCACCATTGCTGCCTTTACTGTTTCCACTCCAGGTGCTGCAGCACAGTCTTCTTGCAGCCTCTTGGATATCTCACCACAAGCTCAACACATTTGTGGTGCCTCTGCTGGCTTGATGGTGGCCTGGACTTGGCAGGGCAAACAATAAATTTCTGCCCCCAGAGATGGCAACAGCACTGCCTCTTGTGCTGGTGTGAGGTGTACCCACCGGTATGGAGCTAGTGGGAACTGAAGTCTCTGCTCCTTCCTTCTCCTCCTCCTCCTCCTCCCCTTCAGCCCTGGCTGGGGCTGCACAGGCTGTCAGTGACACAGGGCAGGTGGTGCAGGCTGTTGTGGGGTACCTGCAGCTCCTCTGAAACCACTTTCACACCACACACAGGGCAATACAGTGATGAGTCTCTCTGCTCCCGTCAGAGCAAAGCCAATCTGTTAGCTTTAAATCTCGGAAGTAATTTTCATAACATCATTTCTGCAGCAGCCAGTTTCCATGGAAACCAAGAAAGGACTGGCAGCATGTGTAGGAAAGAAGACAGCTGACCTGATTGTCCTTCCCTGGCCCCTGTGGATGGGCTTCCCTCAGTCTGCACATGCACATCCTTTGCTCATTGCCGTGAGGTGGACAAGCCCAGGCTCAAAGGCTTCAGCTCATTCCACTGGCAGCAGCCTGAGTGCAGTGTCTCTCCTGGCTGCTGCATGTCCTCCTCATCCTACCTCATCCTTCCTGCCTCTCAGGGCAACTTGTCCTGCACCCAGGGGAGGAGGGCAGAGGGAGGAAGGGTCTGTATATGTTTTCCCCTTCCCATCCCTGCATCATTCCCAGGCCTCAGCAGTAGATGGAAGGACTTGTGGTTAGCTTTGAATATGCATGTGTCCCCTACCCACTTACTCCGGATACTTTGTTCTCATTTATTCCACTGCTGCCAGAATACTCCTATAGGTCAACTTGCTAAAGATATAAACATTTATAATAAAATAAAGATATATACATTTATAATAAAGCCCTATATGCATTGCATTAAATTTGCAAATATTTTTGGAATTCTTCCTAACCTACTACCAGAAATATCTGCTCTCCAGGTGAAGGTTCTGTTACCTGTGGTGTTCCTTAAGAAGCCACAAACCTATATCACGCTCTTCAAGAGCTAGCAGTTTTGTCTGTGTGCTTGGGCAGAGAGAGGGGACTTGTCTAACCCAGGCTCAGCTGCAGCTTTTGGTTGCATTTCTTCAAACTGCCAGCACCAGCATGGAGTATGTTTGGTTTTAATTTTAAAAGCAGCTGTAGCTCTTGGCCTGAGTGGCAACCCCCCTCATGCTGGAAGGTCACTTAATGCTAGAACAGTTGTGTCAGAGCAGTTTCTGAAATGAGTAAAGTGATGCTGTGAGGAGGGGGGAGCCCTGGAAATCCCTTGCTGTGTCTCTGGGAGCCCATCCTGCTCATGTGAGTGGCACTGGCTCAGGTCCCCTCACAGGGCATCCCCTGCGTCTGCTGCAGCACTCCAGTGGCAGCAGCCTTGCAGACAGTGCACCCCACGGCTCTTGTCCCAAAAGCAAGTTGCTGTTGCACAGAGCTTATGTGGGCTGCTCAGAGAGGAGGGCAAAGGTTTTCGTGTTCTGAGGTTATCATGGAAGGATGATGCTAACAGAACAGGCTTCCACAGTTGAAAATATAGCTGTCAATCAAGTACTTTGGCCTCTCCTGCTGCTGATGGATGTGGAGTTTCTAACGTCTCTCACAGACTGGCTACTCAAAGTCAAGCCAGCATTCAAAGCGCACTTTTAGGGTGGGGTTTTTTCCTATGAAACTGAAATATTAAAATTTATGAAGGTGAGCAGCTGAAAAGTATCCTACTTCATCTCTTTCCTCATGTTCGCAGACATGGCTTAAAGGCAACTGCTAGCTTGGAAAGCGGCCAGAAAATCACCTCGAAGCCTGCAAGGAGGGAGCGAGCTTTCCTAGGCTACCAGGGATATACTGCAAAGGCTGCCCCCGGTGGACATTAAACAAGAGCACATTTCTGGGGGAGTTGCTGCTGTTGCAAGACATTTTCAGTAAATCTCCCCAGATGATTAGGAAGAAGTATAGATCAGCTCATGACACAGTCAGGGAAGACTGTCATGACCAACAGGGCTACCTGGTCTGCAAGTAAAAAGCAGACCCTCAGAGACCATTTAGGAAGTTGAACATCTGCAGGGGAGAGACTGAGGGAGAAAAAGATGACCTCAGGAGCTGATTGCTCTGGAAGTGCTGTACACACAAGGTCATGCCACAGGCCAGGACCAGGAAGATGCATAGTCTAGCTCTGAACAGATTCCATTTTGTACTTAGTTTAATTCTGCAGTATTAGTTTATTATCAGTAAATAATGACAGTAAATAATCAGTTTATTTAGTATAAAAGCCTTTTTTTCTTTCTCATTTGGAGGCAGCAACATTAACACCAATAATTGCAGCAATATTAGCACCAATCATTACACCTTTGAAGCTCAGTGCCAGCTGGAAAGGGGCTAGAAGCTGCCTGTCTGTCTGAAGGATGCATTGCAGGTTCCCATGCCATGCTCATCCCTACTCTCCAAAAGCATGGGCTGAGCACGGCATCCCTGGGTGCATGCCATGGTGTGGCATTTCACTGCAGGAACGTTTGTGCAGGGAGCCACGGGCAGAGGCAGCGTTCTAGGCCACGGAGTCTGTCCTTCCTTTAAACCTCTTAAAATGCACAGAAGCCACGAGGCTCCTGGAAGGGCAAAGCAGCTTAAAGAAAGCAATTGCAGAGATGAGAGCATCCACAAAAGCCGGACACTCCCTGAGGTGTTTCTCTGCCCTCGACTCCAGAGTGCTGGAGGGAAGAGCAAGCCCGGACAGCCGCCACAGTGCTTTTACTAAACTTTCCAAGTCTCTCTGACATAAAAAATAATTGACCTTTACAGTTGCATTTGAGCCAGGTACACTGCCATCAGCTCTTGCTAGTCCTCACTACTCAGTTCATGTTTGCTTAATGGCATGTGAATTAATTTGTTGGAAGCTGACACTTCACTGCAGGGTTAGTGACACTAACACTGGGCTGGTGCATGAAATTTAAGATGCAGAGCATCTTTCTGTGGTTAAAAAAAAACCAAAACAAAGGAGGGAAATGCCAGTGCTTTTGGAAATCTTCACTTTTAGGATGCTATGACTGAGTAATGAATGAGCTGAAGTACAGAAGAAAAATAAACCCAATTCCAGCTATTTAAAGGCTCAGCAATTCCTTCCAGGCAAAAAACAAGCAGCTATTGTGTGCTGGCATGGGGAGGGCTGGGGGAAGGCAGCGTTTCCCACAGGCAAATTAGGAATGGGAAAACCAGGACAAAAGCCGCAAGCCTCCGTAGCCTAAGTAGGGAACACAAGACATTTTCTGTTCAATTTGATTTGTGTTGTCATTAGGTGGGTTTAATAGGGCTTTATACTTATTCTGGGAGGAAAGCCCTGGCTCTGCTTGAGCTAACAATAATGATCATTCCGACTTTGGAAACATGAGGGAGCATTTCCACGTCATTCAGGCGCTCACTGGGAACAGAGGGTCTCCTCTGCCCCCGTCCCTGCCTGGTGAGGGAGTCTGGACATGTTTCACTGGAGCCTGATAAAAACCTGTCTGTGCCCTGTTTGGCCAGCGGGTGTCTGATTCACATCTCACTGTAAAGGAGTACCCATATTGACCATCAGCCATGCTGGGACCAGAGCAGAACCCCACAAGGGGTGCATTTGAAAACCCCCACACTTCCATCCCACAGCTGCCTGGGGCAGCAGACAGGGCTGGTATCATGGACGTGGGAAAGGCTTCTCTCCTCCATGATGGCTTGTACCCCTTCCTAACACTCCTCCCAAGCTATGGTGAGCCCCAGCAGGAACAGTTCAGCAACACAGTCCCAGCTTCCTGAAGTTCTGTATCTGGGTGCCTTGTTTCAGGCTGTGTAAAGGTGAAATGGGATAAAAAGGTAAAAATGGCTCCCTAAAAGGAAATCATGAGTTAAAGTCCATGAACAAAAGCTCCTGTGGGGCACACATGAAGCCCCTCCTTCACCTTCATTCAGGAGACACTAACAGCGATTTCTCTCACACAGCCACACGGTCTAGAAGCAGTACAGCAGGTAAGCAGCAGGTGCAGCAGGCTTGCTGCTTTGAGGATTCCAGATCAACAGACTACTTTGAGAAGACCACAAGAACTGCTGACCACCTGTCTTAAACCTGCAGGAGCGGTGTTCCCTTAGTCCTAGGTGTCCCAAGCTACTGCTCAGAGATGGATGGGGTGGGGAGAATTGAGCATGGCTCTGGTATGAGCAATGTCCCTCTCTATGGAGACCCAAAGATGGATGTAGCCTCTATCATGCTCCAAGCAAGCTAAAACTATGCCAGCAAAGGATCTTGCATTTCTTTATGGCAGATCCTGGTTTAGTTTGCTATGTGCTAATTTCAGTGGATCAGATAATGTGAAAAATACAGGATTCCTACCCTAGCCCAGGGGGAATGGGAGCAGCCAGTGGAGCATGACTGCTTTTCCAAAGAACTGCCATGGCTTCCCTGACAAGTTGTTACATCGACAAGTTTGAAGTTTCTAATGATCTGATTTAGACCAAACCACAGGATATCAGCCAAAGTCAGGAACTGGCCAATAGCCATTTCCGTTGCACTGTATGAAGCACTGAGAAAGAATGTATTTGTTCTGGGGCAGGGTGATAGGACCAAGGTGCTTACAGCCATAAAAAACCTCTGCCTCTTGTGAAGCTGTTCCAATGACAAATTTGTCATATAACTCTGCATGGCTGAAGAAACTTTTAGAAAATAAAATTTCATTTGAAACATTTATTTTTTCTTCAAGAGCAGCTCAGTTAAATGCAGCCCCTCACCCACTAGCCAACAATGCAGTAGGTGGTTTTGTGTATTGATCACCCTCCTAGAAGCTGATAAGCACTCTTGGCCATTGGATGCCAGAGTTCATCTTGAACTCAGATTAGTTTTAACTGATGAACTGTTCCCAAGTTTCCTTTCAATAGGTTACAAGTTGCTCAAACTCTCTTGCAGGTTTGCTGGTGATTAGGGTCCACTAGCAGTCAGAAAAGGGAACACATCTGTGTCTGGGCAACTTCTCCAACAGCCTCTCCTAGCCACTGTTCATCATCAGTGCACATGGAGATGCCATACTCAAAATGTACAACATGGCAAAACACATCCCTGCCCCAGCTGTGGAGAGAGACAGGTGGGGGCAGCACCAACTTGGACAGCCAGAGGACAGCAGTCCCATTTATCAGTGCCCTCAACGTGCAGAGAAGTCTCTCTGCTGTTAAGACACATGCACTCATCTGCCCTTTGCAAATTCCAGCACCAACACCTTTCGGTGCTGGCAAAGCATGTCCTCAAGGGCTGCTGCCAACTCTGTTCTGGCACTTGGGATATTTGGGGAAGAGGCTGGGCCAGCTGGCTCACCATGCAGCTGCCCCACGGCACCCCACTGCCAGAGTCACTGCAAGGAGCCGCCAGCTCTGCAGCCCAGAACCACCGCATCTTTAAGGAGAGGTGCCACCACCCCACAGAACCAGACAGGGGGGCAGGCTGCATCCCAACTCCCGAGCTGCCCTGTCCGGGCAATAGCTTGGCAGCTCTTTGGTTCCACAGCCAGGGGAACATCTCGGCCCTGAATCAGTGCTGGGCCGTGCCACAGCGGCACTGCTGCCACGAGGGCGGGCACAGCACAGCCAGCGGTGCCTGAGGCTGGCGTTGCCACTGGTGCTGCTCTGTACTCTGGGCACTTCTGCTCTGCTCCAAGGAACTGGCAGAAGGTGGACACTACAGACCCCACACACCTCGTGGCTGCTCCTCTGCTGCACATCCAGACCACAGAGCCAGGCTCTCGAGCAAATCTATAGGATATGGCACAAGATATCTGCAAAGTATCAAGCACACCAGAGTGTTTGGACACTCCAACAGATGTAGTGGTACACGAAATCTAAACACATTTTGAATGTAGTCTGTTAGGAACTTTGTGGCTCTCACTAATGCCTCAGGAAAACCAAACCACAGCACCTGATGCTCATGTCAGCCTAACAGCCTAAAGCTTAACTACAGGAAACCCTTGGATAGTCTCACTGTCCTTCAAAACCATCGTTCAAAACCAAACATCAGCTTGGGTGGCACTGCCGAAACAAGCTGTAGGTACAAAGGGAATAACACACACAGCCAACTTTTTTTTTTATAAAAGTATTTTTAATAAACTGATGGATTTAAGTTTAAGATGCTAGACAACTTGTTGCCATGTACAGGTAACAAAAGTCAAAATTCTTTGAATTTTATACAAATACTATGTAGTACAGTAAACTTGAATACAAGTTTACAAAAAATGCATCAGTGAATATTCAGCTTGTAACCAACTTCCAACAGTGAAAATTATCATCTATCAATAGTGATCAGAATTGCATTGCAAATTTTAGAAGTAATGCAACTATGTTTGTTTTTTTTTTTTTTACCAAGCCACTCTGAAGTTACTGGTGCACACTGACAGTACATTGGATTTTTTTGGCTTGCTGAACAGAAAATGGCATTTAAATAAAATGACTGAGTTAAACAATGTAATACATATCAAAAGTACTATCTCACAGAAAACTAAACAAGAATGAGAAAGTAAACAGACAGAACCCTGAAGTGGTGATATTTTTCTACCCGTTTTGATGGAAAAGATTCCACAGGTGTCCAGCTTTCTCACAGCATTTTGAAGTGTTCTAGTCCTAGCACAGTGTGGTCGTTAGTAGACTAAAGTAATCCCTGCTTGGCAGTAATGCTGGTGAAAGGTAACTTGCTCTATTGCTAACAAATCGGAGTAACCACTGGCAGGGTGACTTCTTGCAGGCATCCAGCAGAGGCTGAGCTGACAGCACACAATTGAAGTTACAGTACTGCTCGCTTTGATACGATACTCAACAACCTTCAGGGTTCAGGTGTCAGTTTCCTCACAGGATTTACAAACTGATGGTTTTCAAACAAACAAACAAAAGTCTTTATGGAGCATAAGACAGTATTTTCGCCTGTACAGCTACCAATAAAATGAATGTTTTTGTTACAAACTTTCCAGTCTGCTTTATAAAAAATAGTCTTAGTTTTACTTCTAAATAAAAACTGTGCTGTGATCTGTCACGTTCTTGCATTGTACATGCTGCAATTGTGTGTGTTAATGAAGGTGTAGAGATTTGTGACCTAGTGCTCTGGATGTATCAGAAGCCTAAAAAGCTGATTTTGGTACATAAAAGGTAGCAATGAAAATTCATTCTATTTATTTTTCCTAAAGCCTAGGAAAAGCTACAGTACGTTGCTAGATCAGTGGCCTCAACCCTGAGCTGAAATAAAGGACCTGCCTCGGCCAAGAGACTTAGTCACATTACTACCACAGCTGCACAGCAGAGACAAAATAACCTGTCTGCAGCCTGTTGTCTGAGCTGTGAGTAGTGCGAGATTCAGTTCTGTAATGCTTGAGAGTTGACTGGAGACCACCATATTCATTTTCACTACAGGGAAAAAAAAAGGAAAGAAAAATGCAAATTCAGAGTGAAAAGCACTCAACAGGGAGGGTCAGTATATCCAGCTTCTGGAGGTCAGAGAATGTAGTGGCAGACTCACCAGTCTTAAGCATTTCCCACTTGGTAGAAGAGATTATTAAAACACGTACCAAAATACAGTTATGGAGACTTTTACTATTATCTTGCTCTTTCCAGAAAGAGTCTCACTTGATTCCCCCCCCAGAACTAAGCATATCTCTCTCTCTACTACACTGCATCACAGAAGATAAGTGAAAACCTAAAGTCTGTCTGATGAAGGATTCAACCCAGGTGGCAGCAGAAAAACTTCCACTTGTTTCTAACACAAGTCAGAGCTGGGAACCATAAGAATTCTTACTATGATACAGCTACTGCACCTTCCCATAGGGTTCAATGGCATCACTACCCATGGCCAGGAGCATTCATAACATGAAGCATTTTGCCTCCCAAGAAGACTTTTTTTTGCTTTTAAACAGCAGAAACTGCAGAGTCAGTATTTCATTCAACGGATAAACTAAACCCAGCAAAAGACTGTAAATAAAACTTGTAAGAATCATTTGTATTTCTAGTAATGCACACCTCTTTGTGAGCTGATTGGTTTAGGGATGGTATGTTTTTTGTTAGTTTAAGGCAGCAAGTCTTACAAAATACTCAAGCTCACCTCCCTCATGTTTGTGCTACTGTAGCCTTATGTGCACAATAGAACCTCACTAATTTACACCAATGATTGGAAGAACAATTAATTCTCTTGGTAAGTGAACAAGAATAAGGCATTCCATTATATATTCTGATCACTAATTATAATTTAGCTCTAATTATAATCTACCAGCAAACATATTTCTGTGTTTTAGAAAATAATATCTCTTACCTTCAGATACAATTATGTGTGCAGATTAGTGGGTTCTGCTGTGTAAACACGCAGGTGCATAAGCAATTTTCAGGTTTTTCTTCATTACATCTGATAAGAAAGTTAATGCCACAGACAGAGACTGTGGGAAAATAAATTAGGATTTCTCTATCATTTGTGCAGATATGCACAACTGGGCAGTAATTTTTAGCTCAAAAAAAGAAGGACGCGAATGTTAACAAACTCAAAAGAAGCAAAATCAGCAGCAGGAAGCAAAGGCCATTCCCCAACCATAAATGGCTTGTTTTACACAATTCCAAACTATATGGAACAAACAAAAAGGAATACAAGTACTAACTTATATACACAAGTTTGAAATCAAGTAAAGCAAAGAAGTGAAACATTTGTTGATGCTTCTAGCAGATGATATTCATGTGCTTAAATCCTGAAGTAAACTGCAAGTAAAGACAGAAGACAGGATGAAAACTACATGGCTGAATTACAAAAAAAAAAAAAAAAAAAAAAAAAAAAAAGGATTGATGTGCATTGCAATGAGATAGAAATTTCCCTTCATATGTGCAAAAATCCACAGTTTCATTAATGTAGAGGTCATACTTCTAGGAACAGATTTTAGACCAAACCAGTCTCCCTACATCCTGGAATCTACCTGTTTACATCAGCCACTTTAAGTGCACAGTACCCTGTTCACATATATAGTATTCAGCAGTTTCTGGCATTTCTCAATTTAACATTCTCCTGCCTTAAATCTTGAAAACAAAGGGGAAAGTTCATCCAGGGCATCACACCACTGCTTTTCATTTATACCAACAGTTAAATCAAACTCAAATTCTTTCTTCTTCCATGGTGGCAGGAGTCCTTACAGGACTTGTAAACAGCAGTACACAATACTGTAAACAAATAATTTAAGTTCTGCTTTATGCAAGATGTTAACTCAGGTCTACCAAACAGGTGAAAATGAAAAGGGTGGCTTCACACAAAATCCTTCCCTTTTCTCCCAGCAGTTCCTTTCACTATGTAAATAATCCTGAGCTGAAACAGGGGTTGATGAGAGCTTTTTTTTTTTGCATATAAAACCAATGTTCTAGAGTTGGCTCTCATGTTCTGTCAGGAAGTCAATTGCTGAAGAGATCAAACTGAAGTATTTCAAACCATTTGCTACTTTGGAGGAGGACTTATAATTTGGTGTGGCGTCCAGTTCTAGACCCAGATGCTGAGCTTGCCAAGGAAGCTGATGCTGCTGCATCCTCAGCTTCCTCCAGCTCATCGTGTAGCTCCTGGCTAACACTAGACTGGAGGGCTGCAGGAGTTAGCCACTCCTTTGGCAGGCAGCTCTGAAGGAAGGGTATACAAGAGCTGAAGTAGGCAAGGCGATTCACCCATCGTGGAATCTCTTTTCCACAGAGAATCTATGGGGGAAGGAAAAAGAAAGAGTTAATTTGTTTTCTGGATTCAGCAGTAACAAAACTGCAGTACTGTAAATAAAAAGCAAAAGCTGCAGCAGCCTTGCAGTTTACATATCACAAAAGCCAGTCAAGAAGCATCCAAGTTAGCTGCACAATGACAACTTTCTCCATCGGTAAAGGCAGCATTCCAAGTCCCACAAGGAGACCTATACTCCATTGTGAAAGCTGGACACACGGATCTGTGATTTTCTTAGAAGTCCTGAAAAGCCTAACCACCTCACTCTCCTTGAATAACTTCTATAAAAGGCACAGAAATTAGTTAAGCTATGGTTTCTGTTCAGTGCTAACTCCTCAGAAACAGAAATTGCAGGAGAAACCTCACTGGTACAAAAAAAGCACCCTGAAATCAAGTGCCCAGAAAGACAGTGTCAACACCAGAGTTGTATGGAGTTACACACACTGCTGAGGCTCTTTACTGTGGTGGCCTCTGACCACTTCCACAAGACGTCACTACCCTACAACGCAGAGGCCAAGCACACACTTCAGTTCATTGGGACAGGAGGAGCTAAACAATGCACAGCTGGGTTCAACTCCTCAAAAATGCATAAAGTTGCAATAAGTACTTATTTCTACTGCACGTCAGTCATGAAGTAATTTTGTTGCCACTATTCAAGGAGTGAGCTACTTTACTTCACTACCTCCATATTCACTTCTGGTATTACAGTGCAAATTTGGAGAATGTGAGCATTACCCTGCTGTAACAGAGCAGCATTTAACTTGTAATTATACCCACTTCTATAGCCAATTTGAACACTAAATAGGACAAGACCTAAAACAGAAACAGTATGACCATGCAGCTGAAGAATATGGCAAAACCCTGGCCATATAGGCCAGATTTCACACCAACTGCAGCTTTGTCAGTGCCTCACCCTACTTACTTGTACCAGCATTGCACATGAATCATCATCTCAATAAAATTTTCCACTTTCCACTACCAGTACCAAGATTAGTCTACATAAAACACAGGCTACACAGTAAGTATGCATTAACTATTTTGGAAAAAAACCCAATTAAAATCTATGAAAGTTCACATGGGAAAAATAGCCATTCTTGTTTTGGGGTGTTTCAATGAAACATAAGAATAAATTCTGGCAAGCACAGATTGTCAACTATCAATAAAAATTTCCATTCCCCTCATTGTCCTGGATTACTTGTTCCTGACCCTTTCCCTTGTGTGGATACACATGTGAATGATCAGGCATTCAATCATATTAGCAAACTGATCATGTTACAACAAAGTGAGGGGAAAAAGCAAAGCCCCTTCGACTCCTCGGTCAGATGCTTTGCATGACCACTCAAATATCTACATGACCAAGACACAAGTGCTGGCAGAGCAATAACTTGACAAAAGCCTCTCAAGCAGAAGATTAACATTGTCTACGTAACTTCAGTGCCTTTGCTATTCTTTAACAGTAGGTCATAACCTTGAAAATTATTTTCAGTGTGATGGTTCTGTGGGGAAATACAAGTAATCTGACAAAACTAACATGTAATTCTATCTTCAGGAGCAGTCCCTGAAACAATTGAAATTATTTTGAAATCTTGTTAATACGTTATTTACTAGGTATCTCTTTAGGAATGCACCTCTGCTCTAACACAAGCTATGTATGACAACAACATTTAGCAGCAAAATCTGGTGCTTGGGACATAAGCACAAATACAACCTGAAAAATAGTGACATTTGCCCAAGGTATTGGAGATAGGAAGCTGAAAATTAAACCAAACATTCCAAAGGACCAGAAGGAGATGATGCTCTGTAGCCACCTGTGAAGAACCTTTCTATAGACCTTTATGTTTGTTTACCTCAGATAAAGCTGAAGAAAAGTGATTGCAGTTTTTGTGCATTAGGTGATAAGCATTTCCTTTGAATTCCTTTCCAAGCTCTTCTACTATTTTTTCTATATCATCTTCCATAAAGTCAGTACTGCCTAGAACCACAGCTTCTCTAGAAGAGAAAAAGAGAGTAGATGATCAGGCTGCCATGATATAGGCGGACTACTGTTCATACATTGCTCAAAATTCACCCCACTGTGGGTAGCAAGATCTTTCTGTTCTCCAAGAATAACAAAGATTCTTTCTATTCCATTTTATGGCACCACTTTCACCTTTCTCACGAGAGATTGTATTTCCTTGCCAATTATCCACCTTGAAAAAGTTACTGCATTGCTTACACTGAGTAATAAAAGTTAGCCACAAGTCCACAAAATTTGTATGCACTTAAGGAATTTAACAGTATGCTAAAAAAATGTTCCTTGCTGTAGACACTTCATTGTCTCGTCACCTCTGTCCATCTTTCATTTCTATGCAAACACATGAATTTCTCAGCAAGTCAGAAATCCTGTACAATTCAATACATCTACCCTCAAAAATAAATGCAACAAATTGTCTCTTTCATATACTTTCTCAAAGAGCAAGAAAATAGGTAATCTTTCTTACTTAAATTTAAATGTTTCTCCTAGCTCAGAAGCATTTCCTGGTGAAATCTCAAATATTCCAGAAAAAGGGTACGGATGACCACCATAGGCAAATTCTGAAAGAGAAAGCTCAGATTTAACAAAAACAGCATCTGATGACAGTAAAAAACAGCAGAGCTCACTGACTGGAAGATGACTTCACAAGGATCTAAAGCTAGCAACCAGACATGTTATTTACATGGGGAGCAGATGAAATGAGCTGGAAATTAATAATTTTATCAGTTACTACTCAGCATAAGTAAAAACTGACAGGAAATTTCCTACATCAGTGTACAGGTTTAACTTGAATAACTTTGCAGTAAGTACATACTGTTTTCATTGTATAAGTGAGCATTTACAAGTTAAATTGTACATCTCGCCAATGTTCTTTACACATACTGGTCTTTAAAATTCCACTTACATATGTCTAAATTGGGGATTCAAAGTACTGCATCCTCAGAGGCCTGATGGCACTTCTATTCAGTGTACACTACAGCCCTCAGTGTGGCAGTGAGCAGTGGCCTAATAGGTTTTTTAAATGTCTTGATTTGCAAGACAACTGTCACGAGTTCTTTACTATAAGAAGAAAACAAACCAGTGCACGCATCTCAGGTCTGCACAAAGCATCTGCTGGCTTAAGCACTCACACTACATGAAAATATCATGATGTGCTGTAGCTTTCTGTCTGTGTCTGTAAGATAACAGCACGCCGCACCCAGAGTGTAATAAAAAGCTTTAAGCATGACTTCACACTTCCTTTCCTCAAAACTCTTAACACATCATCCAAGTCTAGCACTCAATTTTGTGGTTAATCTTTTTTACAACAGGTTAATAAATAAAAAGTTTGATGTGCTTCAAAAAATTCAAGTCATTGTTCTAGCAGGGGCATGACCTGCTATATGAGAAAGCTGCTATAATCCCAGCAGGAAGGGAGGCACATGTATTTGGCACAGCTCAAAAACTGGGCTTCAGGCACAGCACTATTAAGAGTCAGGTCTTTCTGGGTCAGATTAAAACAAATTTTAAAAAAAGTTTTAACACAAAGCGTTGCATTTTGCCAATTTGTTGCTCTGGTAACACTTGCAAAACCAGATACAATGTGACCATTATACCTACCGAAACATAGTTTAAGATAACTTTGGGCAGTCTGGTCTTGGGAGTGCACGCCCTGCCTTTTGCTCCTTCCTCTCACCTCCCAACACATTAAAAAAAAAAAAAAAACAACCAAAATGCTGCAGCAGATTTTCCTTCTTTAACTGGACTACTTGCAGCAACACCATCACCTCATTGTGTCATTACACTTGTGGGCAGAAACACCTCAGACCTGAGCCCGTGCTGTGGCGTGCTCAGAAATACCTCCTGGCTGCAATGCAGGTTCCAAGTGGCCTGAACAGATCAGGAGGCTGCAGCACCCAAGCACAACCCATTTAGCAAAATTGAAAAGCATTGTTGTTATTTACCACAAGGGTATCTTTTATGAACAGCATGTATAGGATGCCTATAAAAGAAATTGTCTCTAAAAAAAACCAACCTACCAATAAGGAATAGACTTTTTCCTGAGCATCGCGCACTTTTAGGTGCCTCTGCAACAGATTATTGCTCCTGTAGTTAAAAATTAACTCCTTGCACTAAGTGCTGACAGAATACTGAGGAAAGGATTCAACCATGCTTACACAAAGCACACATTTTTTAAATGTAGGGTTTTTTAAGTATTTCCAAACCTAAAATAAAGATTTCTATGCCTAGCTGAATAAATTGTACACTTTTTCATAGTTGCATAGCTTTATACAAAAGAATCCATGACAGCTACCAGATTATTCATGTCCAAGGTCTTTTTCCAGAGGCAGAAAAGATGAGAAAAGAGATGAACAGGTTTCGGGAGCTAGACTCTCCTCACTACCTGAAAAATGCTTTTTAAATAACAGCATTACTGAAACGAAAAGTAAGTTATGCTTTTCTTGTACATACCTCGGCCATACACCTCTATACCTGAATGAAACACTCCAATTCCAAGGGAAGAAGTATATTCATTCATCCAATACTAAAAGGAAAGAAGGGGGGAAAAAAACCCCAAAACTCTAGTTAGTTTGCAGTACAGATTTATCTTCTCATAGCAGACTGTCCCCCACATCAAAAGCATTAAACCCTATCACAAAGTAGAAACTGCACAACCCATTTTACGGCAACAGAATGTCATTAAAATTCCCCAACTGTACACAGTGAATTAATTCCATTAGGTGCTATTCCAGTGTTTTAGTGCTGTCAAAGCTTGTCAATCAAGGAGTCTGCACCTGGGAGAAATCCAGATCAACCTTCTATTTGTCAACAAGCTGTAGGTTGTAAAGTTTGCCAAGCAGTGGAATACATTCTAGAATCAATTGCTGTAATTTTAAGGAGCACATTTTTCTTTAAAGTACATCAGAATGTAGGACCGTGAGATACACACACCGACTGTCATTAATAGCAATGACCACACCTGCCTATGAACAGATAAACACAAGACATACTCAGAGATGGACTGAAATTACCTTATTATGTCTTTGAATACTCAACTAGAGGTCACCCTACAAGAGACAAAGCTCTCTCTTGCTGCTGACGCATGGGTCCCCAAACATCAGGTTGATGTCCCTTGCACAGGTCTGACACTTGTTTCCAATATATCACTTGTATTGTAGCCAACAGAAAACAGATGCATTTAAAAAGGAATCAGAAGTGGAAATTTTTTAGAAAAGGGAAAAAATAGTAAAGAAAGGAAATTTCCCTTAGTGCTTTCTCTTTTCTTTTATGAAAGTGGCAGCAGCAGCATCTATCAGAAGCTAACTATTACCTTCAAGACCTCAAATATGCACAGAGCTCTGGAAAAGGAAAACCTCAAAGTACTGTCACTGTCTACATCACTACCCTCAAAATATCAGTCTCCAAGCATTAAAAAATTTCAAGTGACACACAATTTGAGAAGGAACGTGAAACAAAGTCCTAAAAAAAAAAAAAAAACAAGCCTCAGTTGCATCTTCAAAACTGAAACTGGCTAGGAAGAAAAACCTCAGGAAAATACAAGGAAAACATTATTTTGTTAATTACTCCAATAACAGGATTTTTTTTTCCTCCCAGAGCATCCATGTGAACTTTTGCAAAGCAGACTTCAAAAAGTCAACTGGCAGGCAGGATAAAGGCTGAGATAGTACCCCCAGTAAATTACTACTGATTTAGCAAGCAGGCAGAAAAAAAAGAAGTCATGTTCTTCACACAACCTGTTGACATAATCAGTGTTTTCTGATGCGAAGTCACTAAGCAGCACAGCAATGGTAAGAACGTAAAAGGTTGCAGGTGTTGAAGATGTGCAAGCTGGAGTCAGTGTGTAATTTACAGTGCCATCGCAAACATTGTGGCATGCAAGCTTTTTGTCTCCCAATAAAAATGATACACTAAACCTCAGGTTGACAAGCTATTAATAAAAATGAAAACAAGTTAAATGGCTAAAAGAGCACATCATGCCAATAGTTACAAACAGACAAGCCACCTGTGGGAAATTTTGTCAATATGAATTAAGAGAAGGCAGATTTTGTGCCTTATATTTATTTAAAGCTCACTTGTGATCCGTGGATAAATTCTGCTTAAGACTGAACTTTACCCTTTGCTTTAATTTCTAGGTTTGTCAGTCTAGTGCTGTGTTAGCTAGTGGGGTATGGATGAGTACACTAAATCATCACCTTAGTCTATTTAAAGGGTTTAGTAGTTCTTTCCTTCCACCCCTCAGAACAGAGCAGAGAGCAAGTCTGTATGAACAAACTACATCCAGAAATACACTGCTTAATTTACTCTGTATAGAAAGACACAGAACAGGGACAAAACAAGAGGGCAAGAAAGGAGAAGGATGCGAAGACTACTCATCTTAGTGGGTTTGTGAGCGTAAAAAAATGGGATTCTGCTCATGAGGTGAAATCAAAGTCCCCAGGAAAACAGGGGAGCTACAGCAACGTAAACCTGTTCCAGTTCTGAAGCCATTCCTACTCCCCAGTTTACCAGCTCACCATTTCAAAATACTTTCACGTTTATATTTATAGTCAAAACTGTAGGCACAGTCAATGTACAGTTTGTCAGCACTGGAAAAAGTACATTTGCCTAATGGGAAGGTGTACCCAAATGAACCTAATCTGGAACTGAGCTAGACAGGGTCTCTGGTGGTCTAGTTTTTCCCTCTCCTGGGCACTTGTGGCCAGAAAACTCAGATCTTGGCTGCTGTATTCCAAACAACCTACATATCATGTACCCATTGGATCTGTTAATGCCAAGCAAGGTTATGGCTGCTCTCTGAAAATAGAACAAAACTTACACAAGATATCCCACAAGCAGTGGGATAGAATAAAGCCTGGTTGGTTGTTAGACAGAAAAATATGAGGAAAAAAATTATTCACCGTCCTCCCCACCCACAACCCCACGAAACCAAACACAAAGTACAGGGAGAGGACAGAAAAGTGAGTCACCAAGCCTTGTCATTGATCTGCACAGAAGTGGATGAGCGGGATGGAAAGCAAAGGTATTCAGCATGGCCTGTGCCTATCCAAGTATGGGCTCCTCCTCACTGGTGCCACCTACATACACGGAGCTCGCTACACTACACAAGGTGAGCACTGGTGGCAAATAAAACAAAAGTTAGCAGCTTTGGAAGAAGTGCCTGAAGCAAGCTGGCACTTTGCTTCATATTTCCAGTAAGAACAGAGTAGGTTAATTGAAGATAAAAGAATTTCAATGAGGCAGAATTACTTTCCCCCTAGGAACAGTAATTATATCTAATTATTACTTAATCTGGATGAGCTATTGGAAGGTTAGTCCTATTTTCTCATTGAACAAAATGCCTTATCTCACTGAAGGAAGAAATGCAGGACAAATGCAACAAAGAGTGCTGAATTTGGCTACAGCTGAAAAGATTATATACAACTTACAAAGTAAAGACTGTAAATTAAATTACATCTGTGTAGCTCACTGGTTCAGTAACATGCCCAAACTGATCCCAAATGCTACATCCTTGTTTCCATTACACAAATTGGATTCCCTTTAGTCTTGATATGGATTTTGCCATAGTTGTATGGTGCAATCCCATATCCTCAACATTTTGCAATATGTCAGTCTTGTAAAACAGGATTTCAGGTTTAATCTACCATTAGGAAAATATTAGAGAAGCATTTTTCTATGTGCACAATCAAGTCATGTCACTACAATCCCAGAACACTAATCCCAGTGCTTCAAAACTATCTCCAGAGCTTTCATTTACATTAATACTTTAGCTTGTTATCGCCTTATTTAACAAGGGAAAAAATAGGATACTACTTGGGCACAAAAAACCTAGACCCCTAAAAACAGCAGTTAGTTAAAATAAATCTATAAAGTACTCCAGTTCTCAAAACACAGTATATCAAAGCCTTCACCCTACCCTTTTAATGATCATAAAAGATGTTCAAAGGCATGAACTGTACCACATAAATACACCCTTAAGCTTCTCTCCCTCCATAAAGTTACCAGCACTTGAAAGTCTACTTTCTTCTACAACACACGCATCCCACTCTCACTTTGGTTCTATCAAAGATTTTCGCTTTTTAATGCACTAAGGACATTAGAAGGGTATATCCTCCAAAAGCAACCAACTCAGTCCTGTAAAGAGTTCCAACAGGAGCAAGGTCACTTAGTACTCCTCTGCATACCTAAGCAGCTGCCTGGGAAATGAAGCCACAGTTTGCGTTCAGGTTAAAATAAAGCTGTTCGTTATTACAGTAACGTTGGCTCTGTCAACCAGACGAATAACAATGGTCTCTTGTTCCACAAGAGAAACAAAAAACCCCAATCCCAAAACTAAACTACAAAAATATCCCAAACCCACTTCCAAGTGACATGGAATGTCAGAAGCAAAGAGCAAACCTGCTAATGTCTCAAACACAAAGTTGGTGTGGTTTGGTGAATAAGCAAAACTTCAAAACTGCTATTACAGAAGACTCCTCCCTTCTTTGACCCACTCCTAGTACCCCCAAATAAAGCAGACCATTGATTTCAGCAGGCTGTTGTACAAGCAGCAAAAACTGCTATGCAATATGAAAGTGAGGCTTTGGTTTCAAACGGACTGAGATGTGGTTCAGCAGAGAAGTTTGACAAAGGACATTCACTGATGGTATCTTCCAGAGATCCGTGAACCTGTGTTTTTCTCACGAGTTTGAAGGAAAACTCTCTCTAATGGTCAAATAAGGTAGACATTGCTACAAAACAACACACAAGACTGAAGCAGGAAATAGAAATATTCTCCTTAGTGGTCCCATCTTATACTATGTATAATCTGTGGTAATGTACAGCTCCAACAATTAGCACAACTGCCAACTAATGCACAAGAAGGCACCCCTGCATGTAACCAAACAAATAAATGTGCTTGGCTGCTTCTTTTGGATAGTAAGTCCCTTCCACAGATGGTGGCTTTAGAGACTATGTGAATTCTCAACAGAGGCAGAGCCCCAGTAATAACAACAGGATAACCAACAGTTCCTAACATATCCTTAGGAAAAGTATGACACTAGCTTTTAGGAGCACACCCTTCCTGTTGCTGTTTTCCCCTCACTTCCCTCATGTCAACTGCCAGCCTTCCTAGGATGGTTGGAGTAAAACTGATCACAGCAATTCAGCTCTGGAGGAAAAAGAAAGCACAATGTGAATGGAAAAGCAGACTATCACAAGAGAAAAAAAACCACCATGCTGAAGTCACACCCCAGCAGTCCTACCATCATAGTGAGAATGGAGTTTCTCAGAGGCCATGGCACTAGTTTCCTGGCAGGTATATACACAGGAGTCAGTCCACTCTGTTAAGGTTTCACAGCCTGCCTGTAAACTGGGCCCGCTTTGCACAACTGAGCAAGTCCTTGTGAGAACAGTGGGTCTTCATTTTGGTGAGTCAGAAGTGCGTCAAGCCTTGACTTCAAAGATATTCTTATGTAAGAGTCACGAAACTGAAGTCCTACTTCTTTCTCTGTACAAATATTTATAGTTAATATATGTAAAACCATCTATTTTTATGCTAAGAGAGATTTCCCCAATATATATATTCATACTGTAGTCCAGAGAAGCCATATATATGCATGTGAGAGGGCATCCTTTCCTCCTCCAGTCTAGTATAAATAAGGCACACTGTGACTTTTCCTCATATTGGCATCATATATGATCTCAACCAGGTGAGCAAAGACCACTTCTTTTTCTTCTCCCATCTCTCAGAAAATCATAGTGAACAGACTGTTCCTGTCTCCAGTCTCCCTTCACTGTCTATAATGAAGGAAACCAAAGTTGAGGTAACAGGCTATATTCACTCGATACAGAACTCAAACACAGGAGTGGGCAAAAAAATCCCCCCCCAAAAGGACATTGATTTCTAAGGTAAGTAGTAGGGTGAAAGAAAATTACAAAAATCAGGCTAGTTCCTATGATATCGTAAATGTATTTGATTTCAAGCCAGTTAGCTCCCTATTGATTGCTATTAAACATTTTAGCATTTGAATGTGACTATTCCCAAGCAAAACAAGCTGTATTTTCTCACTTCCACCAGTCACTGACACTACACTATATACCTTCACCCTTTCAAAACAACAAAGGTTCACTTTAAAATGGTGGTGGTAGGAAAACCTATCCAAAATAAGCTAAGTAACACAACCTCTATCACCTGAAGCTAGTTCTCCATCTTACTGTCCCTCTATCAGTAGACTTGAAACTTGGTCAGAGAGCCAGTGCCACTCGTTCTAATTTCCAGCGATTGAAACGCATTAACAGATAATATTTTCTCAATATTACTTATCTAAGCCTCCTGTTCCATGCAGGTACTTACACCTCATTTGTTACCATGGCATTTGAGCAGCTTCCAGCTGAAGCTAAGACAATACAAGAGTTGCTGTAAGTGCCACATAAAGATTATCCAGGAGGGAGGGAAGGTGAGCTCACAGGGCTGCAAATCAAGCTGGAGCGATTCTTTTAGTTCTACCAAGTCGCAGCCATAACAAAACTATTCAAAAATTATGGACTAGAAAAGAATCACCTTACTGACACTGTGCTAAAAAGCTCTCATCCTTGCAGAGACAGAGGTTATCCCCAACTACCACCATCCTGCTGAAAACTGGACCCTTTTCTGATTTTCGTGAGCAGAAAGGCAGGGCCTCCCCGCTGCTGAGCTTTGGGGCAGCAGCAGAGGTCGGGGACGCTCACGGCAGGGGAAGTTTCCCCCGCAACAGGGAGCGGATCCACCTGCCACTGGAAGACCCGACCCGGCAAACTTCTGTCGCAGGTCATAGAGGGGCTGTATAAATCGTCAGACCTCCCAAATCACCGCCCTCGCCCCCCCCCTTTCCCTCCCCGGGTTCGTTATTTCTCCCGCTCCGCCGCCCACGGATGCAGCTCCCGCGGGGACAGGCATGCGAAGGGCACGCAAACTTTCCCAGCCGCCCTGGCCCCCGCAGGGCAGGACACCCCGCCGCCGCCCTGCCGGGAGGGGGCCGAGACCCCCGCCCGCCGCCCCGTGCCGGTGGCTCACCATGTCGTAGACGTTCAGGATCACCAGCTGGTTCGCCATCGCCGGCGGCCCGCGGGCGCCCCCCGCCCGCTCGGTGGCTCCCGCTGCGGCGGCGGCGCCGCTCAGGCCGGCGGCGGGGCGGTGCGGACCCCCGGGGGCCGCTTCCTCCTCGTCCTGCCTGTTGCTGCGGGGCGGCGGGGGGCGGCGGGCACCATGGAGCCGCCGCCGCGGAGGGACGGGGCCGCGCCCCCGGGAGACGCGCTCAGCCCGCGGCCGGCAGCGGGGGCCGGGCGGCGCAGGGGGGCAGCGGGCGCGGGGCCCCGCCCCGGTGGCGGGCGGCGGTGCCGGTGGCGGGAGGGGAGGAGAGAAGGGACGTGTGGGGAAGGGAGAGGCGCCGGGGCGGGCGCGCCCTGCCTGGCGCCGGGCCGGGGCCGCGGGACGGGCGTGCAGCCCCGCCGACGGGCGCAAAATGGAGCCGCTCCAGCCCGCCCCCAGCGCCCGAGCGGAGCGGCACGGCCGCGACTACAGCTCCCGGCGCGCCGCGCGGGAAATGCGGGCGGGAATGCGGCTCCCGCATGCCCGGCGCCGCCCCGCGCCGCCCTGATGGGGGTGCCGGGGGGGGGCCTGCTTGCGGTGTGGCTGCTGGCCCTGCCTCGTCCCATCTGCCTCCTGCGGAGGTGTCCGGGGCGGCCGGAGAGCGCTTGCAGCCGCTCCCTCGGGCCTCTGGGGACCCGGCCCGGCCCCGCCGCACGGCTGTGTCCGCCTGCCCTGCCCTGCCCTGCCCCGCCCCCACCCCACCCCGTGCCGTGCCCGCCACTGCGTGCGCCTAGAGGTTGTTGGGTTCCCAGAGGAGGATTAGTTAGTTCCCCGTCCGTGTGGTGGGCCGCGTGCAGAGTATCCCCCGGCACCGCCATTTCACGTTTGAGTTCAGTGGAGAATGGAATTTTAACTGGCGCGGCAGAGAGAACGTCTGAGCCGCCCGGACCTGGGGATAACCCACATGTGAATGCTGGTGAAGGCATGGCCGCTTCTAGGCGGCAGGCGCCTTCGAGAGTAACCTTGCTACGTAAGCTTCATCTATAACCCTGTCAAGTGACAGCAAAACAAAAATCCGTTTATTAAAAGCTGGAGAAAAAATGCATTCTCTCAGCAGACTCAATTTTATAAAGACAAGCAGTGCCCCTTCACAGCACTTTAAAAAAGGTTTACAGCAGGCTGTGGACCTGCCCTTGGGCCAGAGGTGCTGCAGGAGGGAGAGTGTTCCCACCCCAGGGGTATCCTGACTTCCACTATCATTTCTGGCTGCAGACATTTAGATGTTTAGCCCCTCTTTCTTAGCTAAAATCCCAGTTGGCTGCTGAGCTCCATTTTGTGTGCAGAACAGCTTTGTCCCTCGAGTACTACAGCATAGCTGATGCAGGCAGTTAAAAAAGCAATTCCTGCTTTGGGGAGTGATCTTTGGTTAGAGGAAACGAGTATTGTCACAAAAACTTACAACAGGTCTGGCTCCTGATTGTCAGAATACGTAATTCAGGCACCTGAGGGACTGGTGCGTGAACCTGAGGTTGGCAGTAATGCCTTACTTTGCCAGTAAAACATGTGGACAGGTCTGTAAGTCCTTTGGGTAATGTTCTTTGCTCCTTTGGCTAAAAGCTAGGAAACTCGTGGTTACTAAACCAAAAAGTTTTGTGGGAAAATGTTGCTTCCATATTCGGGAATGCTGAGGAAAATATGATTGTTTCTTACATCTGCAGGGGTCAAAAACCCTACGTGAAAAGGCAAAGGCAGGGACTCCATTTCTAACTAACAGTATGCATTAACTGGAAGACAGAAATAGAGAGTGTTGGAATGACTTGCAACATTCTCTCCTGTGTGTTTTCTGTCTATAAGATGCATTGTAAAGCAGAAGGAAAGGAAAGCATAACTTCTAGCCTGTAGTGACAGGAGAGAGAAATTTCATATTCTGTGAAGAATAAATCCCCAAAGTATCATTTATTTGACTTTAAAATTGAATTTTGGCATTTAAATACTAAACTTAATAGATAGAGGAGTAACACACTATTAAAGCTCTGACTTCCTCAGTGATGCAGTTTATCTTTTCGTGCAGTTATCTGCAAAAGACCTTTGCAAAAGGTAAATCCTTTTGAGCAAAAAGACTGATTAGGTAGGTGTCAGAAGCAATGTTAAGCATGAGTGAATACTGCAGAAAGTTAAGCCATAAATGGTGTGTGTTACAGCAGTTTGCATTTATCTGACTAGTTTGGAGAGTGAGGAAGTATGGTATGGGGATGTTCCAAGATGCTCACAGGGATCAGTCTGGCTGTTTAGTAGAGGGGCAGAGAACAGCTGTGGGCACTGTTGCAACAAAAGATACACAGTGTGTGAACCCAGGGACTTCTGCACTGTAAAACTGAAAAACAAGCTGCCTGAATCCTTAATGGGAACACAGAAAATCTCAGAGAAGATTTTCTCAGATCTCAGACCAAAATCATTGTTTACCAATCTGTGCTACATTTACTTTGTGTCATGACATGTTTCTATTCTTGTATTGGAGCAATACACTCAAAGAGCAGTCTGGTTTCTTTGTCTTTATGGCAAATGCTATTATCTGTTTCATTTTCAAAGGTGTAGAAATAGTCAAGATTAGAGGAGCACCAATTTTCATCCATAAATGAGAAGTTAGAGAAGCCCAAGGTGCCTTAGATTCTCAGAGAGGTGCAGTTTCTGGAAATTTTCTTAAAAGATTATAAAAGATGTAGAAATCTGGCACAGAGAATACATGAGCATTTAAAATAATTTGTTACTGATTGCCTTTCCCTCTTGATCATCACAGCTGTTCAAAGGCAACAAAAAGTGGCCTTGCCATGACATCTGCCAGGTCTCTCAGCAGTCATAAAGGTATCCTGTCTCATCCTGTAAACTGTGCATGTCCAGCTTATCTAAGCAGTCCCTGTTTGGATCCATTGATACTGTAAGTAGTAACCCCACAAAATTTAATGTTAATGGAGACCTGGAAAAACTGAAAACAGAATTTATCAGTGAAGACTGAGGGAAGGAGGAAGGCACTAAATACTTCCGCCTTCTCTTTAACCTTAGTAGATCTCCAGCCTGACCCAGCAGTGGTTCACCTTTTCCAATTTCTTATTTATGCTATCGATGCACCTACAAACCCATCTTCTGTTACTCTTCATGTTCCTTGCTAGTTTCAATTCCAACCAAGCTTAGATTTTCCCAATTCTGTCCCTGCATGTCCTTGGTAGCTTGCCCTGCTTCCATCTCCGGTATAATTTGGTTTTGCATTTCAGCTCAATCATTATCTCATGTAAGGTATGTTGCTGGACCTGATTTTGAGTCATGCAGATCTGTTTATAGCTGCAGTATATTAAAGTGCACTTCTATTTTAAACATCCCACAGTCTAACAAGAAAAAAGGTCAAAGGCTCAGCTTGTCTTCCCTTTTGGACAGAGAATTCTCTTGCCTATGCCGGGGGGAGTAACACAAGATTTTGTGGGTCAGCTAGGGAAGCTGCAGTGGTCTTGTGGCAGAAACTCTCTCAACAAAGAGCACTGGAAGATTGATTAATGGGTTTCTTTCTCACGGTTCTTGCTGAATCAATATGGAAATGGTACTCAGGTAGAGTCCTCTGTGAGCCCTGACTTCTGTTTAAAAAGGATCAACAAGAAACAGGCTTCAGTACCTTGACATCCTCTCATGGCACTGCCAGTATGCCTTTTTATGGTACCTAGAAGTTATTAGCAGAAATATTTATCAAGTCCTTTTTTGAAAATATTCTTGGCAATACCCTTGGCTTGGCTGCCTGCAGTGTGCACTGGTTGGGCTGGAAGTTCTGCCCCACTCTGCCTGACTGCTTCTTGTTCTTTGTCTACAGTGCCTCAGCTGCTGCTCTATGTGCAGCAATCGCCAGGCTGCTAGGATCCACCCTTTGTATCTCATGAAATGTATCAGTAGATAAGACTGAGTGTTCAGTAGGTCTGATAGCTTCCTCTTGCAAGCCTTGTCCCAAGGGATATTTATTGTGGCCTTAGAACTGGCTAATTTTGTCTGAGAGATTTTTTCTATATGGTCCTGCACTGTCTGAAAGACAGTTGAATAGAACAACAAATAGAAATTTTTGAAAAGAACAGTAGCTCAAAATCGTAGAGTAAGATCTGTCAAGTTTCGTGAACAATTTTGTAGGACATGGCCATGGTGTTGTCCAGCACTGGTCCACTGAACTCTACACTTCACAGAGATGGTGAGATTGGTCTTTTGTACAGTTACCAGGTGCCTCAAGTAGCCAAAAAACCATACCATTGTCTGTTGAGTGAATGACATCTGTCGATTTTCCTAAAATAGCCAAGTAAAGAGGAGCAACTACCTTGGGAAAAGACTTTATGAGGTTTCCTTAGGCTGGAATAATGAGTAAAAGGACTTTCTTATTAACAGTGTGTTCCACTTAGGACTTCCACATATCTTCGATATGATGCTGTGATTGTAATCCGAAAGCCAGTGCCTTACAATGACAGAAGATTGCAAAATAATCTCTTTTTGATGTACTGAAAAGTTATCATGCCATTTTAGTCATCTTCTCTTAACAAAAATCAAAGTTATCATGCCCTTGAACTTCTAGTCAAACAGAATCGGACAAAACCAATCAAATTATCTTCCTGTAAGAAATGCTAAGGCTGAAAAACAGTTTTCTTATTAGAAGCATACTGATACAGGTGCAGGTGTACAATATCTGAAGAATAAATACCTCTAGTTTGCTAACTCTCTTCATGGTATGTCTGTTCATCTAAAAATAATAATTTTCAGTCTTAACAGACCAATAAAATGAGTTTTTCTGCTACTGTCATTTACAAAAGGGTAGCTTCAATTATCTCCTACCTGAAATTTCTATTACTTTACCACTTAATTAAAAAAATAACTACTATTATTATAACTACTATTATTAACTACTACTATTATCTACTTAACTGAGAATAATCTGGTGAATAGTGATCCCATGAAGAATTATTGATAGAGAAGATTTTGATCCAAATACTTGACAAGATCCATTAGCTGTGTTGTTTTCATAAGTGTAGTAAACACTCACATCATCCCACAGCAGCCCAGATGATGCTGCATTTATGCATGTTATCCTCATAACAGATATGCAAGGAACAGGTAAGTAAAAAAATTTTAAGCCCCAAAATTGTCTGTCTTCATTATAAACTGAAAAAAAAATGTGGAGGAGATGCAGCCTCTGTAGATCAGCAACAACATAAATTCAGATGGGACCAAGTCATAGATAACAAGCTCGATAGATAAAGAAGCAGCATTTTGAAAAGTCAAGAACTTCACTGATTTTGCTGTATTTCCTGTTTTATTAAATGTTTCATTATATCCAAGAAGATGTCCATGCTGCCTGTACTTGTTTTCCACTCAGTTAGAATAATGACACAGTGATTAATAGTAAGGTAGGTAAAGTTTGTATCAAGGATGTACATTAAGAAATCAAGATGGTTTGGGATACATTTGCAGCTAATGTAGTTGGAAGAGCTTCACTGAAATGCATTTACAAATTTAAGCTGTGATCCTAAAAATGATTTCATATGGCTGCATGAGCTCATGCAGTGAGAACCAGAGACAGTATGCTGACCTTATGTCAAAATGTTCTTTAAATAAACTTGTTGCTGTCTGGTCATTTTTAATTCCAAAACCAGCATTACATCAATGGAAAGTAGATCTAAAATAGATTCGTCCAGACATTTAATGAAGACCGTCCACATCTTAAATGTCAAATGAGAACTAGAGATAACCTACTGCACTGGATAGATGGATGAACACCAGGATCTTGAATGTATTCCAGTTATTTCACTTTCAGGAAGCTTGTGTTTTACTCCTTAGCTTCTTTATTATATTTATTAAAAATATGGTTCCATTATCTGTTAAGCCACACAAGTTACATTGTTATTTAGACTTTGGGTCAAAGCACCTGGGGGTACTTTTATTTTTGTGTAAGTTTTTAATCCATCACTTGTATAGGAAGTTCCAAAATTTTGTAACAAAACTGTTGTTGAGAAACATACAGACCATTTAATGGAGAGGTCACTTTTTTGTGGGGAGCAGAGGGAAATATAATTGTCATGGCTAGAAAATGATTGTTTGGGCCTTGGAATGATAAAAGAAATGTCTAAAACAAAGCAATCCTGAAATACTGTTGGCTTTCCATGTATTTTTGCTATCATGTCAGATACTGCAGGTCCATTGAATGTTCATAATCTGGAAATTGAAGAAACAGCAGATAAACAGAGAAACTGGAAAGACGGAAACCTCAGTTAATTGAACTGATGGAAAAACATTCAGCTACATGATTGTCATAGGTTAGCAAGCATAGTCCCGGAAGGGATGTCCTTGCTAAGGGGTGCTTACAGTTTCCTCTGGGAACTGATAGAACCTATCAGTGGCCAGTTTGAATACGGACAATTCTCTAAGCCACTTAAAGTTGTGACCACCTCTGTGATCCACATTTAAGAATAGGCAAACTCCCCCTCCAAGCTCTCTCTCGTTTCCGGCGCTGGGACAGGTGGCTGCGGGCCCCGAGTGGGGGCCAGCGGGCCCGGCCAGGCTCTGCTTGGGCCAGGCCGGGCCGGGCCACGGCCATCCTGGAGCCATGGACCTGTTCCAGCCGTGGAACCCCCCCCACTGCCTTGCCGTGGGCAGCCGGAGCGGCTCGGCTCTCCCCCCTCTCCACTGTGATAAGAAAAATTCAACATTCCAGCTGCAAAGCTGCAAGGCCGAGGTGAGATTAACCCTTTTATGCTGTGAAGAGCTGAAAACCTGAGGGAAGAGAGAGAGGAGATGCTTAAAGCTGAAATTCTGTTGTGAAGCTATGATATATCAGAGTATCCTGTTGTAATTTCATGAAGATATGGGGGGTGGAGTGTTCAACTCGTGAGCAAAAGCACCTGCGCCGAGATAGGCAGATGCTGACACAGCTGTAATTTCATGAGAAGTTTGGACAGGGAGAGATGGAAGGGATGAGGACTTTTGCTCCAAACGGGAAAGGAGAAAACCTCAGTCCCTAGAGATGCATCCTAGTCCTAAAGATGAAGATGATGAAGACCCTTTGCTCCCAGGGAAGGAGAAGGGCCTCTGTTTTTGTTTCTGAACGGCTCAACCTTAAAATTGTACCCCAAAAAACTTCAAGAGTGGACCCTCGAAAGCAGTTGCGGGAAAAGCTGCAAGTCGGGGGAAGGGACTCACACGCAGGCAGAGAGACTCCTCTTCCTAAATGGACTGAACGATATTTGGAAGTGGGCGGCTGTCTCGTTGTGATAATGTTTTCATAGCACGAGCAAGAAGAGACTTCTCTTTCTAAATGGACTAAACAAGGTTATTATGGAAGTGGTAAACAGACTGAACATCTTAAGGGTTGTCTTTTTACATTGTCAGTGGGAGAAGGGAGGAAGGTGGGGGGAGGAGGAGAGTTCTGAAGGTGGTATAATTTTTTTTTTTCTTCTTTTAGGTCTGTTAATAAACTTCTTTATATTCTTTCAAGTTTGGTGCCTGTTTTGCATTTTTCCTAATTCTTATCTCACAGCAGATAAACAGTAATGAGTATTTTGGACCAAACCACTACAATGATTAATGTCACATTTGTAGAAGAACTGCACCTTCAGTGGTACACAACTATTTCCAAATTCTCTTCTAATTTCATAAGACAGATGATGAAATAAAATCAGGGAGAAAAATAACAAAATTTGCCTGCAGCTGGACTTTAACTGCTAAGCTTACCAAACCAGGCATATTCATATCTCAGTGCTGTCTGAGAACTATACCTGACTGAAAGATCTGGCTGAGTAGCATTGTAACACCATGGAATACCACAGCTTTCACTTTTACTGAGGACACGTTCTCCTCACATTTCCCACAACCTCCTTTGAGCTACTAGGAGTGTATAGGAGAAGGCAGTTTAAGGAGAACTAATATGAAGCCATGTTGAGGCATACACCAAGCAGGTGATAGTTTTGCAAGAGTTGTGTTGATAAGCAGTAAGAGAAAATGGGACTTAAAAGAGACAACCTTTGTGAAAGAATAGGCTTATTATAAATCATGCAGACTAGCAAACCTGAGAACAGAAGTTTCTAAATCTTTAGAAGAATTCTTAGTTTCTTACACATTGTGTGTGTATGTGTCTATGCATGTATCACACTGACAGTTACACATGCATCCCTAATGCACTGAAAGCACAAAATGTTAGTATGCTTGGCAAACAGCTACCTTAGAGAATCCTATAAAAATAACAAATCACATTATGTAATTCTGTATCTTTACATGCTTCATTTGGCCATGCTCTGTGTATTCGCTACATTATTAATGAATTCTACTAAAGCATTCATTGATGGATTCCTTATAGAGGTCAATGATCTGTGTCATCCTCCCAGTTATAGGTACAAAGCATACTGTCGCTTTATTTGGATATGTGTTGATATGAACATGGCTCTGGTAGCTCAAATGTATCAAGTCTGGAGTGAGTTTGAAACCTATGAAGTTTCCTTGAAAACATTCCCAGGAAAAAGAGAGTGTGGATAATGAAAGTTAATCAACAGCCTTCCAATATTACTTCCTTAATTTCAGTTGGCAGAATATGACTCATTCATTAAATACATAGGATAATAATGGATCTGGCTACAAAAGACCAGCATCTCTGAAGCAGATGACTTGTTCAAATATCAAGGCCCAAGGAGTTCTGTTTCAATACGTCAGAATACAGCAGGGCTAACAGAAATTAAAAATCAAACAAGTCAGCTCAGTATTAAGCTTTCTAATTATGACTTCAGGAGTAAACATGATGCAGGACAGAGCCTATTCTTACTCTACCAAAGTGCTTTGAATTTCCTGAGAAGCTGAGTTTCAGAGAAGACTTAAGAAGCCTAAGAGCCTCTCACTGTTTACCAAATACCGAGCAAAACTTTTGAGTCTGTTTAAGGTTCCAAAAGCAAAAGCAGCTGGTAGCTCAGTTACGATTGGTCTTGTTTCTTTTTCTCTCATTTCACTGGAAAATATATCTCCAGAGAAACTGAGCTTGAAATTTCAGTTTTCATGCCTTGTCTAGTGATAATCTTCCTGTCCAATCTGACTAGACTTTGAATTAGTCTATGAGCTCAGTGCTCTCAAGAGGGATGATAAGGTATCTCTTGCATGTCATTAATGGATACAAGTTGCTTCACCCCAAATTACTTCAGGTGTTTCTATCATATATTAACTTCCAGACTTGTCTCAATAAATGAAATATTTGGAAAGTCAAAAATTATGCAATTACTGCTCTTTTAGATGTGAACAAATGTTGAAGCCATTGGCTTCAATTAAAGGTGTTTCCACAAAATAACCAAACATATGTGAGATAATTCAGATGAATCAATGGATCCTCTTCTTTCCAATGGATTTGGTAGGAGAAAAAAGACTGTAAAAAAAGCAATTTTATTTTCTCTGACTTGATTATTCTGCACTTCAGTTGTGTAAAAAAGTAGCAGTTAGTAAGTAATGCTAGAACTCACACCATTAGGAAGCAATTTACTGAAATTGCCAGAATGCGTAAATTCCCGTTTCTGGGCGGGGCGGGGAGTGAATTATTTAAGCCCTGCTGTGGAAAACGGGATACAAAGAGCCCATCTCTGGTTATAGCAACTTTTGATCTGGAGTGTTGCTATGTTGCCATCTAGTGATAAAATAGAAAGGTACAACAGATGGCGGCCGGGGGAGAGGAAACCGAACCTACATAAACGGCACTATTATCCCAGTGAGGATCATACCCGTTTCCTGCAGAATAATAAATAGCATTAATTACATGCTGAGAGTAAACTCGTTAATAAAAAGAAGGTAAAGTCACAAAAATAGAAGTGAACATTTTATAATTGGCATTAAGAGAGTGTACAAAAAAGGGTCAGATGGCAAATATGCTGCAGGAAACATCTGCAGTTGAGAACCCCTTGTAAAATATAAACCCAGAGTCAACCTCACTACCCCGTGACAAAAGTTAGCTTTGATGGATTTGGATTAGCTTTGGATTTGGAAGGCCTGTGTTGGATAAAATTTTACAGTTCAGAAAACTTGTGGCAAATACTTTTGCTACACATAACTCCTGGTATGTTCCTAGTACATGTGTAACTGTTAGTTACTGGCTTGTTCTATTTCCTTATAAACTCGCAATCAAATAAAAACTGAATTTTTGATCTTGCCTTCTACTCGATTCACAGGAAGTAGAACAATTACATACAGTGAGTTTTTTAGGACTGAGAGAGAGGCCTACTTAAGTTTAAGTACTATGGTGAATGAAACAAAGGGCAGCTAAATGTGTAGATGACAGCTCATCATCTACTGTCTTTAACCTCTCTTCAAAGAAAAGGAAAAATGGCAAAATCATTACTGAAGCACAAAGTTATCTCAAAGTAGAAAAAAGAGTCATGGGCATCTCATCAACAGCTTTCATCGTGGTTCTACTTATCATTGGCTGTAGAGTTGTGAGTAGCAATTTCAAATAGCATTCAACAAATAGGATCAAACAAAAAATTATAGGGTACCCTAATTTTGGATGCTCCAGAGAATAATACTTCTGTTTTTCCAATAGGTATGAACAACAGGTACCTGTCTCAAATTCCAAAACAGCCTGCACAGTATCTGAGAACACTGTTTAAGTAGAATAAAGGTTATTATTAATTATATTTTAGTCCACCTAGCATAAGGCTGTTGATTATAGCATTTCTTTTTTGAAATTATTGGAAAATGATTTTGTATTATAAAATAAATTTTCAAACAATGGCATACCAATAAAATTATATTTACTCAATCTAATAATTTCAGAGTATACAACACTCAGTTTTCACTGCATTCTGTCCATAGCAGCAGACAGAAAACAAAACCAGTTTCCTAACATCTAACAGCAAAAATGCCTTCACAATACAATTAATACTGCTATCTTCTTCTTTTTCATTTTAATCTTGAAGATACTAACAAATGTTAAAAAAAACCAAAAAAGATATAATGATGGCAATGTAAGAATAAAGAAAAAATTGCAATGAATTGTGATGCTAAGGATGCATATCTTGTGCCAAATACTGTGCCAAAGACTAATTACTTTCCACCAATTGTTTAGGTCAGAAATCCATTCCTAGCAAAATTTATTGTACATATTAATCCCTACAGCTAATCCATGTGGGATAATCTCTTAAATGAATCTCCATTCAGCCCAGAGATCAATCTGTATAGATTAGCTTGTACAAGAGGTAGTCACATTTTAGGTCTAAATTACACAATTAAATTGACATCCCTGTTTATCACATATCATGACTTCTACAATGCTTTTGCCTAAACCTTCTTCTGACAGTTTGCCAAACAGGTGTTTGAGGAGCTCTGAAAAGAGACTAGGGTTTGACTGTCGCTTGTTACTGTGAGTTAAAATTTCTGAATAAAATTTTCACAAAAACTAAAATCTCACTGAATCACTTAAACTTACTAGTTATTCTATCTCTATGAAATAGATAGTAGGCTTCACCTTACTTACTATACCTGCGTTACTGCTGCAGTATTGTCAGGAAAGAAACCCCTGCAAATTTATTTTTCCTAGCACAGTTAAAGCAAATAAATAAAGATGTATACAGGCAGTATATTTCAATAAGACATTTTCACTTTCAAGTGGTAAATTGTCACAAGACATGCATTTAACTTTTTCTCTTAAGTAGCATCATTTCAATGTACTTGTGATGGAATAATTGCAGTATGGTCTATTTGGAAGGATATGCACTTTCAGGATCATATAGCCACAAAACTAACTTGTAATGAGTAAAAAAAAAAAGACACAAATTGACAGTTTTTTAACAGATACTAATTTATCTCTGTAACAGCATTTCTTCTTGTGTCTTGTTAGCACGCAGGATAACATAACAATATTAACTTAGGTAAGGCAAGTGCTGCAAGGTAGTCTTGTACTCTGTTTCTTTTCGATTTGCACAGGCAACAACTGACTCAATCACCTCATCCCTGGAAAGATCATGGAGCACCTCATTCTGGAGGCCATCTCTAGTCACATGGATGACAAGAAGGTAATCAGGAGTAGTCAGCATGGATTCGCTAAAGGCAAATCATGTTTCACCAACCTGATTGCCTTTTATGATGAAATAACTACCCAGATGGATGAAGGAAGAGCAGTGAGTATTGTCTACTGTCATGGTTTAGCATATCTGGGTTTTTAGTAAAGAGGCTCCATCAGCCACGGAAGTGATTCCCTTGCAAAGAGGTGCTTACAGCTTCCTCTATGACCCGACAGTACCAATCAACTGGCTAGTTTGAATATTGGCAACTTTTTAAAGCCACTTAAGAGGCTTGACACGCCTCTGTGATCCACATTTAAGAACGGACAAACCCCGGGAAAGCTCTCTTGCTTACGGCCGAGGGACAGGTAACCGGGGGCCCGCGTGGCCCAGCGGGGCCGGCCGGCCGGCAGACAGCCATCGTGGAGCCGTGCGGGCCTGCTCCGTGTGGGCCAGCCCCTGCAGCCCTGCTCCGTGCAGGCAGCCCGCCAGGGCGGCCAACATTCATCTGAGGCCGCTGCATCTGAGGCTGCCCCTCTGCCCGGCAAAGAGCGTGTGACCAACAGCGATAAGTGAATTCCAGCTGTGGGGCCCGCGTGAGATGAACCCTTTTAGTGCTGTAAGATTCCTCCAGTGCAGATGAAGCCTGCGGACATAACCCTCTCCCGAGTCAGAGGAGGAGGAAAGGTGAGGGCACGTGAAGAAAACACCATAGAGACACCAAAGTCAGTAAAGAAGGAAGAGCTGAAACCCTGAGGGAGGAGAAAGAGGAGATGCTTCAAACCTAGAAGCTGAAATTCTGTTGTAAAGCTATGCTGATGGACTATGATACATCAGAGTACCCACTGTAATTTCATGAAAGCATGGGGGATGGTGTGTTCAAACTGCAATTGAGGTGGTAAACTGACTAAAAATCTCAAGGGTTGTCTTTTTACGTTGTCAGTGGGAGAAGGGAGAAAGGTGGGGGAAGAAGAAGTGTTCTGAAGGTTTAGTCTGACTTTTTTTCCTTTCTTTTAGGTCTGTTAATAAACTTCTTTATATTCTTTTAAGTTTTGTGCCTGCTTTGCTTTCTCCTAATTCTTATCTCACAGAAAGAAAATAAGTAAGGAATGGATATTTTGAACCAAACACTAAACTGGTGTTTCTGCCTGGTTTACGAACTGAACCCGCTGCATCTGCCTTGAATTCAGTGAGGTTTTCAACAAGGTCTCTCACAATATCCTCATAGGCAAAGTCAGGAATTGTGGACTGAATGAGTGGACAGTGAGATGGATGGACGCCTGGCTGAATGGCAGATCCCAGAGGGTTGTAATCAGTGGTACAGGGTCTGGTTGGAGGCCTGTCAGCAGTGGTGTCCTCCAAGCTTCAATACTGGCGCCAGTATTGTTTAACTTGTTCATCAATGACCTGGATGAAGGAGCAGATGCCTCCTCAGCAAGTTCACTGATGACACAAAGCTGGGAGGAGTGGCCAATGCCCCAGAGGCTGTGCAGCCCTTCAGAAGGACCTCGACAGGCTGGAGAGAGGGACAGGGAGGAACTGTCTGAAACTCAGCAAGGGCAAATGCAGGGTCCTGCACCTGGAGAGAAACAACCCCGGGCACCAGCACAGGCTGGGACCTGACCTGCTGAGGAGCAGCTCTGTGGAGAAGGACCTGGGGGTCCTGGTGGACAACAAACTGTCCATGTCCAGCAGTGAGCCCTTGTGGCCAAGAAGGGAATGGTATCCTGGGGTGCATTAAGAAAAGCAGCCAGCAGGTCAAGGGAGGTGATCCTGCCCCTCTACTCAGCCCCGGTGAGGCACATCTGAAGTGCCGTGTTCAGTTCTGGGCTCCTCAGGAAAACAAAGATTATTAAGGGACTGGAGCATCTCTCTTAAGAGGAAAGGCTGAGGGAGCTGGGCCTGTTCAGTCTGGAGGAGAGACAACTGAGAGGGGACCTCATCAATGACTGTGAGTAAAGAGGGGTTGCCAAGAGGCTGGATCCAGGCTCTGCTCAGTGGTGCCCAGCAATAGGACAGGAGGCAATGGGCAGAAACTGATGCACAGGAAGTTCCACCTGAATATGAGGAAGAGCTTCTTTACTGTGTGGATGACTGAGCACTGGAACAGATTGTCCAGAGAGGTTGTGAAGTCTCTGGATGCAATCCTGTGCTCTAGGCTGACCCTGCTCGAGTAGGGATCTTGGACCAGATGACCCACTGTGGTTCCTTCCAACCTGCCCCATTCTGGGATTCTGTGAGGGAAGCAGCACCTCCTTTCTCAGAAATAAAGGGGGAAATAAGACTTCATGCAGAAGAATTTTTTGTCCTCTGATGATATCACACTTCCCTCAGAAGTCCTTTCTCAGTCTCTCTCCATTCTTGTGGGCTATGCAGGTAAATACAGCCTGTTCTGCTGCAGCAAAGGAAGAGGGGTTACTCACTGCTGAATTTGTCAAGGAAATGTTACAAGGCTGTTATTTCAGTGTGCATCACATATGCTTCCATGACTGGCACATTGCTGACATACTGCTATGTCAGTCATGAAGACTAACACCTGGTATTTCCATCTCATGGTGCATGCAAGAGGAATAAACATTCAGTGGGATGGACTCACCACCTTCCCCATGAAGTATAGCAGTGTAAGGATGTGCACAGAGGCAGTTTTTATAAAACAGCTGACGTGCTGCAAGTTTACATCCTACAGTTTGCATCCTGCAGTTTCCTATTCATCTGCTCAAATCAAAATGCCGAGTCTTGCAATCCATCCTTAGAATAGGGCAAGCTGAGTAATCATACAGCTGCTTGCTCAGGGGTGGCTGAGTAGAACTTGCATAGGAAGAATAAGCTTGCCTCCACAGCTGTGAAGTTCAATCATTTTTAGCAGACTGCAAACTACTTATGAATTCAGTTTGTTAGCAAGGACACTTTTTTTTATTATTTAAAGCTTTCATATTTTCCCACATGATCACAATTTCTCAAAGAGGGGTTGAGGGGTATGTTATCAACTCTTTATATTGAATTTGGCAGATGCTATGAAATAAGGAATTTTATAAACAAGATGATATTAGTTTACTGTACCAATAGAATGTTTAATCAGAATCATTGTATGCCACACACATTTAAAAAATTTCAAACAAGTACAGAAATTCAAAGAAATTAATAATGGGTTGGTCTGCCAAAGTCTGCCATAATCAGCTTGAGTTTGTGTCAAAATTGTTTTCCATAAAAATGAGGAAAAAATGGAAGAGCTAAATTAAGATATAAGGTCAAAGAATATATTCAAATTTAAATTTACCTTGTTTTCACTGATGGAGAGTGGATCAGTTCTACAAAAAAACTAAATTATGTATTACTTTAAATTATCATTAAAAAGATTGCTGTTGAGTATTTTACACAATTTAAAATCAGTCTGCTTGTATGAGATGTGTATACAGTGTCTAAAATAGTGTTTTTAACGTACAGGCTTTGGTTGTTTTCACTGCATAAATATTTTAATACTTAAAGAGAGACCCATATTTGCTGATGTTTCTCATTTCTAAACATACTCTAGGCATTTTTCATAGGTTTTTTATAACACAGCTTCTCTCTTACCAAAATATCTACTATTTAAAGAAAGCATGACTTCTGAAAATGTCGCCTTATTTAAAGTTACCAGATTAAAAAGATCAGTTTTCAAGGAAGTTTATCTGTTGTATCAGGGTGCACAACGGAGACCTTGTGTTGTGCCCTACATGAGGAGAAGACTCACTTCTCAAATAAAGGAGACACGTCCCTCTCTGTAACGTGATGAAGCAAAGTGCTGCCTGTGTTAAAATTAAAGTTTCAAAGTCTTCTGCAGCCTTACTGCAGCTGGAATGAGCAAAGTCCAAGGGTGAGGGAAAGGCAGGGAAACTGCTGTATCTTGGATGTCAGAAATACAGTAGAATTAGGTTTGCATGAAATCAAAATGTTAAATTAAAATTGAATTTAAATAAATAAAATTGAATTTAAATAAAAAATGTTAAATCTGATTAAGTCAATGCTAAATCATCCACTGCCTTCAAAAGAGGTCAAGAATTCATCTATCAGTTAAAGTGGAAAAAAGAAGCCGTAGACAGTGATCAGAGTCTAAAATGTGGAACCAGGTTTTAATCACCACTCCAGGAAAATGTTAAAGAACTATGGCAGAGCTCAGGGCTGATCAGTGGAGCAGAATCCAGCTGGGGGCCTGTAGTCACTGGCATTCCCCAGGGACCAATACTGGGTCCAGTCTTATTCAACTTATCAGTGGGATAGGAGGCACCTCAGCCAGTTTGCTGATGACACTAAACTGGGGGAGTGGCTGATAGACCTGAAGGCTCTGCTGCCGCTCAGCAGGACCTCAATAGGGTGAAGAATTGGGCAGAAAAAAACCTAATGTGGTTCAACAAGGGCACGTGCAGGGTCCTGCACCTGGGGAGGAATAACCCCAAGTGCCAGCACAGACTGGGGACTGACCTACAAGAGAGCAGCTCTGTGGAGAAGGATCTGGGGTTCCTGGTGGGTGCCAAGTTGTCCATGAGCCAGCAGTGCCCTCATGGCCAGGAGGGCCAATGGTGTCCTGGGGTGCATCAGGAAGAGTGTGGCTAGAAGGTTGAGGGAGGTGATCCTGCCCCTCTACTCAGCCCTGGTGAGGCCACCTCTGGAATACTGTGTCCAGTTCAGGGCTCCTCAGGATAGGAAAGACAAGGAGAGGGTCCAATGAAAGCCACAAAGATGATGAGGGGTCTGGAGCATTTGTCTTAGGAGGAGAGACTGCGGGAGCTGGGCCTGTTCAGTCTGGAGAAGAGAAGACTGAGAAGGATCTCATTAATGTATGTAAACCTCTCAAAGGTGGGTGTCAAGAGGATGGTGCCAGACTCTTCTCAGTGGTGCCCAGCGACAGGATGAGGAGCCATAAACTAAAACACAGGAAGTTCCACATCAACACAAGGAAGAACTTCTTTCCACTGAAGGTGACAGAGCACTGGAACAGGCTGCTCAGAAGGCTGTGGGGTCTCCCTCTCTGAAGACATTCAAAACCCACCTGGACTCGTTTCTGTGCAACCTGGTCTAGGTGACCCTGCCTTGACAGGAGGGTTGACCTGGAAGATCTCCAGAGGTCCCTTCTAACCCTAAGGATTCTGTGATTCTGTAACTACAGATTATCTTCAAATTTGCTGAAAAAAAAATCCGTATGACTACAAAACTAAGTTTGTAGTTATCAAGCAAACACACAAGTAATTTTAATTACTGTGACTGAAGTGGAAGAAGAAAAATTTGATCTTTGTTTCTTCTAGGATGTGAGATTGCGCTATTAAGGCTGGTTTTGGCTTCTTGTCAATCATGTTTTGTTAACTGTGCTTGATGAATTCCTTCCAGCAAAACAAAATTTAAAAGAGCAATTAAGTGCTCATTTCTACAGTAGTATCTGGGAAATTTCGGGAGACATTCTCAGAAAATACTAACACTAATCAAACAGAAGACATGCCTGAAAGATTACCCTGGGGTTGACAGAAAAAATCCAAGTAAGAAGCTTACTAGCCTACTGTACGAATAAACAGAACAGTCACAGGGCTTTGAGGGCAAGCACATGATGCTTTACATTCACAGGAGCTACCAGAAGGGTTCAAAACTCATGAGAAATAAATCTACTGCTATTTATTTCTATTATGTTTAGAGAAACAGAACTTTGTATACATATTTCGTAAGCAAAAGTATGCCATTAAAATACTCCTGACTAGCATTACAGATGTTTTCCTCCTCAATAGATAAAGCAAGCCAAATACTAGCAAACTCCATGGATGATAGGAGCAGAATACAAGTTACTGTTTTCACCTAAAAGCTAATGGGTCTATTCAGAAAACCTACAGAGCTTTTCAGTAGTCTCACAACCATTAGACTTTGCCTTTCCTTTTTCCTAATTCTTCCAAGTATAAGGTGATCACAACTCTGGTAGGGCTTCCAAGACTGACAACTGCCAGGCTTCCTGTCAGGTCTTGCTATGCTAAAATATGTGCTCTTATGCTTCACTACTAATTTTTTTCTTGGCTTTTCTTCAAGAGCATTCTCTCTCCCTCCACACCAGTGGCACCCTCTGTTCAATTACTTTTAATTTCCTATTTTTGAGCAGATGTTTTTTAGCTGCAATTTTATTCTGACTTCCAAGTTTGTCTCTTCTTTGTAATCTATTGCTCATGAGCTGCCTAATGCACTCCTGTCTTGAAACACTGATTTACGTTGGGCAGTGGCTAGCTGTGGATTTGTTCAGTGCTACATCTGAATGCACATGTTAATATCCTTCATTTTTAGATATGTTCTAAATACAGAAACTTCTTATGGATTTTAATTCAATACGCAAAGGAGTTCTCAATTTGACCTCTATATAGATATACAATATCCAACATTATCAAAAAATCATAAATTCCAAAGTGTCAGATTTTTACTTTGCTTACAGAGATCGTTAAATACTCTCTGTTAGAAAATGTTACTATTACATATTTCTAAAAAAATATTTACAGAGAAAAAAACTTTGCCTGTCTGCTTGTGAAGCTGCCATCACCCCATGAAAAAATTAGAATGATCAGGAGTACGCTTTGCTTTGATACATTGTTCTGCCTAGTCCAATAGGTTTATATGCTTTGCTTGTATCAATATATACACCTATATAATTCTTTACTACTCATAGAAAAAGCTTTGATTTATGAATAGTCCAACTGTTTTCAGTGAGACTATTTACAAACACATGGGCATACTTGGAAACTCAGAGAGAGTTAGCAAACATAAACAGGCAACAATTAGTTTTGACGTTCATGAAGTAAGTTTCAGCAATCCCATCTGGTAAGAGAAAATATGAAGTTAAGAGAGGTTTCTTACATTTTTACATTCATTGTTACTTAATAGCAACAATGTCTGCATAATGGTTTTTTTATCTCCCATTTAATGTAAGATTAAACTTTGGTAACATTGTCCTACACTTCTTTTAAGCCTTAATCATATTACAGAATACAGAAAGAGGTATAAAAACACTCACTGGTCATTGCAAAACCTGAGGGGTTTTGCAGCTGTGCATGATAACCAGCGGTGTTACGTCCCCAGAGAAGGTATGGGAGGGAGCTAGGTCTGTAGAGCAAACAGAGTAGCTGGATGTTAAGGGGATAAATGTAAAATATTTAATATTGCAATAAAATAAACGAGGCCATCAGAAATCTTAGATTCGTTGATTGATCAAACTATCTCTGCACTGATGAAACTCTGTTCTTACTTGGCAGTTGTCCTTCACAGTCTTTAGTAATGAAGATGGGTTATTTTGTAAATAGAATAGCCATTTCTGGAGCTCCATTTCACTACAGACTATGATGCTGTGAGAGACATCTGCATTCAAAGTATCATGAGTATACAATGATCAGACCACAATTTATTTACACAGATTTTATTTTTGGTTTTGCTCTGTACGTCTCAGCAAATGGAGAGTTTGGAGGTGGTCTTGGTGAACTAAATTTATTTTTAAAATAACACACAAATGCTTAACCCTTGTTAGCATGAGATAGGGACAACTGAGAATGTATTTAGATTAGGTCTTGAAAATTTAAGATTTCAGGGTCCTCTGAGAAAAAACTCACATTTCTTTTAAATTGAGAATACGTCTACAGTTCAGCATTCCGGTGACAGACACCTCTGAGACTGAATGTTTATAGCATTATTTATAAGTGCACTAGACCAAATGTAAAAAAAAAAAGGAGAAAAAAAGAAAAAGGAAAAGAAGAATTTGAGAGCAACTTGAGTCTAAACACATGTAAAATATTCATAAAGCTTTTGGCTCAAGTTTTTCTTACATGTATGTGAGACAACCTGGCTACTGTACAATATCAGTGACACTTTGGGGAACTACAGGATGAGTGTCTCTCAACAGCTCTATAAACAAGTCTCTGAGTGACAGGCAGCTGGCAGGGTGCATTTCCCAGCCCCTGAGCTCTCGGAGAATGCAGAATGGGTCATTCTAGAGGCCAACACATCATGATCACCTGCCTTTGAGATCACACTTCACCCCATTCACCAGCTTAGTCTCATGCTATCGTGGCACAAAACGTCAGATAGGGTTAGTAGCAAAAGAAATTAAGGGTTTCAAGACATGGGTATATGAGTTAACAGAGACAAAACTCTTTATTCTAACTTGTATTTAACAACCAAATAGAACTCTGTTGATGCAGTAGCTCTTTCCCACAGCCCTAGTTGCACTTTCAAGAGATTGTGAACTCAGGGTGCTGTTTTCCAACAGATTAAGCCTGTGTAAACTGGGGCTACTGTGTTCCCCTCCCTTGAACTGACACTTTTGCAATGACCCAGATAAGGGAACTATTCTAACAAAAAAACAGACCTAGGAAAAAGGGAATACTTTCAGCAAATTCAATATCTTTCTTCATCAAATATTGTGTAATGTTTGGCATCCTGTTTTAAGGAATAAAAACAATAAAAAGGATTTATGCCTTCATTAGGGATTTTTTGTTTGTTTCCTTCCTTTACATACTGTTTCATTCTCTCTGACTCAGAGAGACATATTCTGAGAAATTTATACATCTATAATGTCCTCAAAAAAAATTAATCACCCAGTATCTTCCACATTTCCTTTCTATTAGACATTCAATGGCTAATGCTGTTTAGAGACTGAGACACAACACAGTGCCTTTGTACACATTTAACATGTAACACTAAGGAACAGGGAACTTATATGCACCTGCCTGGAAGGATAACCTGCTGCTCAAATGACAAATAGCAGTGAAATTCTGGGGGAAACACTGTAATAAAAGCTAACTTGTAACGTATATGTCCATTTTCATATTTAATGTATTATAAGCCCTTTAACACATCTATTTGAGTATCATACACACAGAAATCTTCATTTCATTTCTGTTCTGCAAAGACAGCAATTTGTTTACTGTTCTTTTAGAGAAGAATGGAGTATGCAGATCTGATAACTCAACATTTTAAAACTTTTTTTAGTATTATTATATAAGATAGTTGTATTTGCAATACAACTAGAATACAACAAATAATTATTTACAAGTCTCATTTTCAGGCAAAGGATTTAGCTTTACAATTTGTCAACCACAGTACTTTATTTTCCTGTGTATCTCCAGTCTTGTCAGCTGCTAGTTCATTTATACTTGCATGTAAAAAACACGTGTTGTAAACTGCTACTGAAATTTCAGAAGTATCCTGTATTATCAGAGCTATTCTCCCACTGAATTTAAACCCTTGCTATTGTGGTGATGTTATGATTTTTTCTGTTTATCTTCTGCAGTACATACATCAGGAAATTCCCACTCAATAAATGAAGTTCTTTCATGTTCTAGATACATCTAACCAAAGGGTTGAAAACACTTGCTACTGCATCCAAATATATAATTTGTGACAACATACAAAAACATTGCTTTGTAATGTTCCTTATCTCATTTTTATCATGATGAAAAAAGATTCATGAATGCAACAAAAATAATTAAGGGAAATTTTAACTGGAAAAGCTAATTTAAAAATAGTAATAACAGGCAACAAGCAGGGATCAATTACATTAGCACACTGTTCAAATAAAATTATGTATGTCCTGACTGCATGATGATTTCTCTTCCTCCTAAGCTAAGCTGACAGCATTCTGGAGAGTTTGAAGTACTACAGATGCCAACCATGTCTGGCACAGTGATTCTTAGGCTTTTTTTGACTATGACATTTTCAACACCTAATATTTTTTGTGGGTCACTGTACATCTTAACATAAATTTACAATAAGAAAATGTTCTAAAGATGCTGTAAATAATCAGTAAATAAAACTAACTTACCTTTTACTGAATGTTTTAATGAAATTAGTGAAAAATTTCAGAATTTTCTTCTTTACCACTGTTCTGTTGGACACATGCAGATTAGCTAACCATGGCCCACATGGCCCACAGACTACTTTTCTGCAACCACTGTTTTAGTGTAGATAAGACCTCCCTGTAAAATGTCTGTGTATTACATCATTGTTACAGGCAGAACCAATTTTAACAGAAAACTCCTACCACAGGCCATGTGCTGTGACATTTTCATGGCCAAGGGTCATTTCTTCAATCTCTATCTTTCCTGTGACTCTAAAATTGCTTACAGTAGGAGAAACAGTATCAGAAAACTATTAACATCACTCAGTAGTCCTTCAACACAATTAAGTATAATTAAGGAGGAGGAAATAGCACACTCTGACCCATCAGCCATTAGCTAACAGTCCAGCTGGCCTTCTTGCTTGTTACAGCACTTTCCTTCATTCATGCTCACTCTTGATTTTCTGAACTACTGAAGTTCTTACCCAAATTCTTCTCTAAACTACTTGGTATGTAATTTTTTAAATGCATAATCAGAATATGTGGGACACTTCATTAGTATAATTGAAAACACACGGATGTAACAATTTCACATACATCTTTAACATACCTGAATGAAATGCAGATCTCACACTGCCTCTGTTCAGTGTTTATCAAAAATTCCTGAGTCTCTTGCATTTATTGGGAGGCAGAAAATGCAGTCAGATGAAAATCCTGAATGTACCCAAATTATAGTGAAATTCGTGATAAACGTAACTGCCTCAGTTCTTCATATCCAGTCAATAGCACTGAGCAGCCCAGAAGACAACACAAACTGAGCTTTACCAGTGTACACTTCTTCCATGGGTTCAGTTTTACAAAGTCAATCCCACATACCATCTTGCTAATGCCAAAAAAAGGCAGCCACATTCCTTCATTCCTTGAACATAAGTCTCGCCATTTTGTGCCAGCTCTAAATGCCCACCTGACTTCTCGCAGAGCAGATTCAGCTAGCCCAAGTAGGGAAAAAGCTAATACGGTCCATGTATGTTAGAGGGAAAACCCAGTACAGTAGCATTGCATGTTCTTGCTGGTTTTCTTGCTTATACTAGATGAGCCACAACAAGTACAGTCAGTGCCTGTTTTTGATAGAGGGCATTAGACACCAGTTGTGTTTGTGCTTTGGTCAAAAGTTACCATGTCTTAGAACTATACTATAAATACAGTTAGTGGATCATGCCAATAAAGAGTATTTAGTATCTTTTAGTACTAGAATGAAAGCCTCCATTTAGTTTGCAAAGAAAAGGGGATGGATGATGGACCCACATAATACCATATATTAAATAAAGAGTCTAAATCTTGCAGTACCAACCAATATTGATTAACTCGATCTTCATTAAATATTTACAGGCTTTCTGGAAGTGAAGTGTTTATAGTTTTCTTCCCTAACAAGAAACCATATCAAAATATAATCTCAGAGCTGTCCTACACCAAATAAAAATAGCAGAACAAAAGATTCCCGTGTCTGAGACTCTTCGGAAAGTGGCATTACACCAATACCACATTACTAGGACACTATGAACTCAAATTTATTTTGAGGTCCAAGGTAATATTTGCTTTGGCAACGATGAAGTGTTAATATGATTCAGCTATACTGGAAAATCATATCCTGAAACAGTCTTGACCATTGCTTGGGGAGTCATGAGATGATCTATGGCCTCAGAAGTGAGTGTACTAAAGCAAAGTTTGCCATTGTGTCTAGAAGACTGGAGAAAAATTACTTCAGCAGCTCCATGTGGCTTTTAGTGACTTCCCACAAGCTCTGTGCAGGGATACAGAAGTCATGATTATGACTTTTTTTTAGCATAAGCAGACAAAATATGGACTATAAGGTACCTTTATGGAACTATGCTCTTTGAATTGTATACATACAATTGCCTCCCATTATTTGCAACTGCTCAGTATCTTTGTTCTGAACTGAATTCTTTGTCATTGCATCTCTTAGCACTGACATTCAGGATTTATATTTTTCAGTTGTTTTAAAAAAATAGTTCTCCGTCAACTTTGTATTTAATTATGTGTTATATGCCTCTCTAGCTTTACAAGACACAGTTAAACTTTTCTACAGTCACTTTTATAGATCCTCAATATCTTGGCTGGAGTAAATCTAAAGGAGCGAAGAAGCAGCTAACATCAAATACTACAGCCTGCCAGACGGCTGGCGACTGTGACTGCTCACTGACTCAGGTCTTTGAATAACTGTCTTGGCAATAATTATTACAGAATCCTGATTTTTATGCCTTTTTAATAGCTACTTTACACAGAAAAAAAAAAAAATTCTTCCCCGGGGTTGTTGGTTCTGTGAAAGAGGAAGGAATGAAAACATCCACTGAGACATCAGTTCCACTTCTGAGTGTACATGGTGAAGGCGTTTCTCTGCTACGGTTTTTTCCATTATTGTTTTTTTTTCCTCATGAATAAGCCTGGGGCCATGTTCCGGTGTCTCTGGAGAAAATGGCCTCTTATATTCAGCCTTCTTTCCCAAAACTTTAATTTACAGTCTTGCGATCATTAATCTAGCAAGCCCAGCCGCGTAGGCAATGCTGTGATACACTGCACACACGTGTGCAGGTTTAGCACGTACCGCAGCAGCTAGAACCCGAGCGGTAACGGGAGCCAGAGGCAGCTCTGCGGGACGGCCACAGCATCAGCGCCCTGGCTCCCTCCTCCCACGGCCGCCAGGTACAGGCGCCATCCGGCTCCGCCATCCCGGCCCGGCCGCCCGCCGTGACCGCCCCGCCCTGCCCGGCCCGCTCGGCCTCCCGCCGCCGCGGGGCCGCCCGGGGCAACCGCCAAGGCGCCGTCCTGCCGCAGGTGCGGCCCGCGGGGACTACGCGCCCCAGCACGCACCGCGCCCCAGCTCCCCGCGGCGCCCCGCGCTCGGAGGCCGCGCGGCGCGCTGGGTTATGTAGTCGGGGCTGGGAGGCGTAGGTGGGGAGCGGCAGGGGAAAGAGTGGCCGCGAACGGCGGCGGCCGCTCTGGTTTTCCACAGAACGAGTGGCGAGCTCGGCTGAGGGCAGGGGTCGGGCTGGCGGGAGTGGCGGGGCAGGTCAGGCCGATAGGCGGCGGCACCTGGACGCGGCAGCGGCGGCACCGCCCGCCCGCCTGGCGGGGAGGGGAAGGAGGAGGCGGAGGCGGGGGGAGCGGAGCGGCCGCCGCGCGCTGCCGCATGTGCCTGGAGCGGCGCCGGAGCGGGCAGCGCGAGCCATGGCGGAGACGGCGGCCCGCATCCCCAACGGCGAGTGCGCCGCCCGCCGCCCCGGCAACAGGGTCACCGTCGTGCTGGGAGCCCAGTGGGGCGACGAGGGCAAGGGCAAGGTAGTGGATCTGCTGGCGCAGGACGCCGACATCGTCTGGCAGGTGCCAGGTGAGGAGGAGGAGGAGGAGGAGGAGAAGGGGAGGCGCGAGGGAGGCCGCGAGTGTCACCTTGAGGCGGGCGGCCCCGCCACCGGCCCCGCCGGGGGCTTGTGGCGCCCCGGTTCTACCCTGAGTGCCCGGGAGGTGCAGGGCCGGCGGCCGCGGGGGTGGCGGGGGCTGCGGGGCAGCGGAGCCTTCCCTGGCGAAAGCCCCGTGCCGGGCTCCGCAGCCCTCCCGCGCCTCCTTTGTCCCGGCGCCGGAGGAAGAGGAAGGCGCCCTCCTCGCCGCCCAGAGCTGGCCCCCGGCAGGAGGAATGCGCCCGGGGTCGCGTCCTCCCTCCCCCTCAGGCCTCCCACTCTTTGTGTCCGGGGGCGCCGGGAAGGGGCCACGCTCGGCGGCTCCCGCAGCATCGCCGTGGGGCCGCGATCCCGCCCCGGCAGTGGCGGCTGGAGCCCTCCCGGGCCGCAGCGCCGGCAGCGGCGCGAAACCGACCGCGAGTTGCAGGATGCACGTGGGGGCTCCGTGTAGTCCGCCACAACTCGGTCGTCCTCAGCTAAAACTAGCTATTAAATGACTCGCCTGCCCTTGCTCCAAGATCGTTGTTGTGTCAATGGTATCCTACATTTATCTGTTTATATATTTATATTTTTTTTCTCTGTATGGAGGCCTTATTCCGGCCAAAGAGCAAAAAAAGCGAGTCTAGCCTGCAAGCACAGTAGTCTTAATGCCTACGTTAAAACAACACAGATCTGAGGAGATGTTTTTCTTAATATCTCTAGTAGAGTAATTCTGTAGAGCACAACACAGTGAGGTGAAGCCACGCGCAGGTTTTTCTTAAAGTTAAGAGATACAGCAGCATAAAATGCCTACAGTATGCACAGGTTTCGTGTAAGTGTTGTTATCTGTGTGCTTTTGTTAAATGCGCAAATTAAATTTGCTCTTAAATAAACATATTTTGGAAGTGCGTACCATTCCCCAAAGAGTGCAAACGCTGAAGGGTTGTTATCCAATGAGAACTGCACGTAAACTGGTGTTTTCAAAAGCAAGTCAGCTGCAAAGCTGACAAATCAATACCTTGAACTTCAGAGAATTAAATTTTGAAGTAGGCAAATATATTCTTAAGTAGCAGTTTTCACAAATGAATTATTTTTTCCACTTATATGTTTTTAGGTTTGGTTTTGTTGGTTTTTTGGTCTTTTGGGTTTTTTTTTTTAATAACAAAATCTGATGTGATGCTGTGGTATGACTGCCTGGCTTTGTGGGTCATACAACTCAGTGACTCAGTTTGTCTTTTATGACTTTGTTCTTGGAACTTGAAGGGCACCTAGGTGAGTGTGTATGTTTAACGATAATAAGTTTTGGAGGAGAGACAAGAGAGGCAAACAGTGAATTTCTGTGTGCACGTGTCTTAATGTACTTGTTACTTGTTTTGAATCAGCTGTGTAAAGGATGAAGAAAAGGGAAAAATTCTGACGTTATCTCAAGCTTGAATTTCATGACCAAGCCAGGCACTTCTGCCATTTCTAACAGCTTGTTGCTCCTGATGAAGGAAGGAGTTTTTCTTCCTCCTTTCTTCCCTTTCCTGTTGATGGCTGTGCTCCCTGAGTCTCCACCCATGCACTAACTCTGGCATTTGAACACGTCTGTAAGTTGATTTAACTCATCAGAGTGGCAGGAAACTATCACTTGTTGGATTTACTTTCTACTGTTCAATAAATAAAACTGGATTTTATTGGTTCAGAGGACCTTGGTGAAAAGAGGGGCTCAGGGCAGGGTAAGCACAAAGAATGATTTCTCAGAATGAGAGGAGAAAACAGGAATATTCTCTTTCAGTGGCAATGATAAATTAAATAAATTTTTTGAAGTTTTCATTACTGCTGGTTAATTAGAGTGTGACCTTTGTGCTTTTTGTAGTGTTACAAGTCAGAAAGAAAGATAGTCACGCACTTGGTCTGGCCCTTGCTAATATCAGTTTTCTGTAATTGGAGCTTCTGATTCTTATTTCACCATTATACTCTTACTTATTCCAGGATGGTTCTTTCTGTTCATCATGCAACAGAGTTGCTAGAATGCCTGTGGATGACGTCAGATATTTCCAGGGTGCTCTTGTGGAAAATTTATTAGTACAAGTGTGGGAAGCCTAGGAAAGTTGATGTAGCAGGTCTAAGATGTCTTGTAAAGGTGTGTTGTACTTGAAGTGAAACACTCCAGGGTTCTTCTCACTGTCCCTTGTTCTGGGCAGATGCAGAGCATGAAAATAGTCCTGTCCCAGAAGCGAGACATGACTTAACACTTAGTTTTATGATGCCTGTAGAGGCACTGCAAGAAGTTGTACTCTGAAATCTGTGGCCATGCCTTCTTGTCTCCTAGGTAGCACGTGTGCTGATCACTCCAGTTTGATCAACCAACTGTGGCATGTGGAACCAGGTGCTTACTTGGGTGCAATTAGCTGAATGAGTGTGTCAGTAAATAAGTTGCATTATGACTCTACTTCTTCTAAATAGCACCCTCTAGAGTATTTTGTCCTGGGTTTAGAGGTCGTGAAAACCAGTCTTGTGCTCAGAGGAAGAGAATGGTATTTTCTTTACAGAAGACAGCTTCAAAATTTATCAGTGTTACTGTTAGGGTTTCAAAAACAACTGTTTGAAGAAGCTAAGCTAAAATTAAAATATGTCCAGGGGCTGCATGTATATAGTTGCTAATGCAACTGCTCTGGCAACTATGATAGTTTTGTGAAGATACTGCTAGTGCTTAGGACTCAGATACAATTAATACACATGTGTCTTCCACTGTAAAATCTTAATTGCTCTTGATTTACCTCTGGAAGGTACCTGGTGAAATGATACTATTGATAAAATGAATACATTGTTGAGACTTTTTACTTAAACCTACATCTTCAGTGGATTAAAGAACAAAGTCTGTGCACTTGCTATCACATAAATCATAGTTCAGACAGTAAAATAGAGCAAGAATTGGTCTGAGATTCAGGAGGAGTTGCCAGAAAAACTATGTTGTTGTATGATTTGATTGATATAATTTCGTCTTTGTAAGCAGCTAGCCTTGCCACCAGCAGACGTGGCAATTTTTGAGGTTACATTGTATTTTGTGAATTCCACAGATAATGGAAAGTTAAAGGCAAACGTTTCTTCTTCTAATACGGACTTCCTACCATTACAGAATGCAGCCAAATTAGGGAATTAATTACCAGGGTTTAATTTGTTAGTGGGAGTGATGGAAATGGAAAATTAATGCAAGCAAGTTATTTTAGATAATATTTTTTTCAAAACAAATACAGTTCCAAAGGACACTGTGTATCTCTTATATTAACAGCACCCCTCCACCCAATCTACAGTATTTACCGTGCAGCAAAAAATGTAATGTCTGCACTGCATGATTCTGTTCTCATTCATTCATTTCCTCAGCAAATTTTTGGTCACTTCCTTTTCTTACTATTGGAGGTAGTTGATTTATTCAGAGAATATAATTCACACAAGTGAGTAAGATTTCTAAGCCTTCACATTATTTTTTATGCCATATTTCCCATGCTAAAGAATCCCATTTTCCTGCTGCTTTAGTTCTGTCATACATGTTGTTTCTACTTCCAAACAGAATTGCAGCTTCTTACCAGATCTTCTCATCTGGTTTCAGTGTGATCTGCCTGCTGTGGGATCACATAATTCTACTCCTGAACAGTTAATGCATAGGAATTATAGTGTGTGGAGTCTTCATACTCCCTTTTCTGCCCAACAGCAGTGTGTACAGCAATGCCACTGCTAATCACTTGATATGTGGCAACTGCAGTGCAACACCTAGAGAAGTTTTCAGTGTGCAGATCCTTGTGGTTAAGCAGTTACCATCAATCAGCTGCTGACTGAATTCCTCACACCAATGCTGCCTGATACCTCCATATCACTAGCCTTTATATGGCTACTTTAAAAAAAAAAAAAAAAAAAAAAGGAGTTTTTAAATCTTCCGTTTTCCAAGCCCACTGTTTTTCTAAATATTCTTGTTTGAAGAAAATGGGTTAGTCTAGAGCCTGTGCAAGCCATGCAGATCTAGGAATAGCATAATCAATAGCTGTTGGTGCTTATTTTTTAGCTGCTCAGGCATTCAGTAAGTGATTCCTAGCTAGAGCTTTCTTTAAGTGCTGGGTGCACGGTTGGACCTTACAGTGGTTGGCAGCAAGCCAGCAGTGTGCTCTGGTGAGGAAAGAGAGTCAGTAAAATGACGTCTTTGGCCTACCCCATCAGTGAGTCCTATGCTTTACAGACCTGCTTTAGAGCATCACTGGCACGTGATCTCCTATTACTGTAAACATTATTTTAAACAGAAGAACAGTTGAAATGGGATTTTCCATTTCATAAAGTTTGTACTATTAACAAAGAAGGCCTTAAAAGCACTGAAGAGCAAATTATACCTTGATCTACTGAGTTCTTAGTGCTCTTTCCACCTTGCTGTTACCTGTTACTACAGAAGCTTAATGTGTTTGTTACTGAGATGCAGTACTCTGTAGCAGCTCATTAAGATTTCCAATGTATTTTTTTATTTCTACTGTACTACCTCACACATTTGGAAGGTGCTTTCTGTAAGTGTTCCCAAAGTCACTTTTTGTTTTTCATGTCCTTTCTTGAATATTGTGATTGCAGCAAACATTGGTGGGGTTTTGTGCATTGAAGCAGTGCAGTGCTGGACATACCTGTGCTTTGAATTTTTTTCTTGTTCCTTATCTGCCTGCCTCACTTGATCTCTTTTATCTCTTAGGGATAGGTTGGTCTTTATTCTGGACTTGAGTAATGAGTCCTGTTTCCTACCTAGCATATATAGGCATTACAGCAGAATAAAGTTTTGCAGGTCAGGTGTACCAAAGTCAGAACCGTCTCTAAAGAGTCTTTCTGAATAATTCTTTCAGTGGTAGTTCTCAGAGCTAATTCTATAATTGGATGGACTTTCTTGAGATTAATAGACTTCAGTAAAGTTAATGTTTTATTTGTTAGGAGAAAACAGGTGAATGTGTAAAACACAATGTGCTTATTTTGTTCTATTCTGCCTCAAATCACATTCTTGATCTTGTTCTGATGCAACAACATTCTTGTACTACACGTTGAAAAATTTCTGAAGTCTAACCAAAGTTTGAGAAACCTTTATAAAATGTTTAACATCATGGCTTCTTGAACTAGGTTTAGATCTTGCAGACATGAATGGATTTGTAAAAGAAGAAAATGGCTAGCTCCTGGGTGCTGTTTATACTGAAATTCAGTAGGAGGTTATACACTTAGGGTTTGTTAGCTGTTTATTCACTGGGGATGGAGAGGGGAGAGAGAGAAATTAATCGCAAAATATATGAGAATATGAGTCAATGAATTTGTATCAAAACATTTTTGGTTTTTTAAATTGTTTATACATTTTTTAAAGGAGGATGGTTTGCAGTCTTAAGTTCAAAATAGATTTTTGACAATATGTCTTGAAATGAGAAGTGAGTAGCATAGTAATTGCAAAGCTGTTCCTGCTTAGGACACATCACGGGGTTCAGATATCTCTCCTTGCTAGACTGATGAATTTTTTTAAGGTGTGCTCAGCATTCCTAGTATGGTCTGATTGTGGCAAGAAGCAGCCTTTCATGTGTTTCTTGTAAGTAATAGTAATATCCAGCTTTCTGGGTGTATTTTTGACTTTTCATCTAAGAGTTAAATGAAAATGTTTACAACCACGTGATGCCGAAGCAACATTGACTTGCTTCTTGCCCAACTTGGCAGTCACTTGGATAGCTAGCTCAGAAACAACAGTGGTTGCCCTGAGCTAAAAATGAATGTTGGAATGTGGTAGCAATAAAAGTAAACTGTAGAAAAAATTATGCACACACACATCTGATGGAGAGGGTTGAAAGGAGTGTATGGCTTCTTCCTTAACATTGCATGAGATAACATCTCTTTAAAGTAGACAACTAATTTTTATTCTAGAGGAAATAACTTGAAAGACTTCTTTGCTCTTCCCTGAGGCATCATATTTTTGAGATAGACAACTTGGCATGATCATGTCATAAGAAAAGGCAGTGATTGTCATCATAGACTTTTTGGGTAGATGGTTCTCTTAAATGCACATGTCAGTACTTCAAAGCTGCTCTGAATACTCTTGTATTTAGTTACCAGTTTAGAGAGCCATTTCACAATCTGCTGTTAATCGTAATTTTAGTCTGCTTTCCTCAAATCTTTTTTTCCCTAAGCACCTCCACTGCTAGGTAAAGTTGTAGTAATGCAGACCAGTCTTAGCAGCTATGAGAGGACTGCTGTAGGTGAGGGGATTTGAACTGCTGTCTTCATGTGTTCAGAAGGGATTTAACTGTTTTGGTGGTTATGCTAACATCTAGTCTGCCCTTGACTAATAAAGGTATGCTCTGGAAATAAAATACCTGTTTGCAACTTACGTAGATCTAAAATGGAGGAAGATATGCTGTTGTTCCTCTTAGTTTCACATGCATTGTTTGTGTTGCTGCAATGTTTTCTTACTAGCATGTTCTATTTATGTATATGCACATGTAATGCTTGGCTAGCACGCATGGCACACATGTATTCTTGCTCTTTGTGCTCTACACAAAGGTTTTCCAGAACAAGGAATGTTTTGCTGGGTTTTTTTTTTCCTTATAACGAGGAGTCATATTTTTGCTTTCAGTTTATGAACAAGAACTCTGCTTTCCTTTTTGGTTTTGCTGAATATCTAAGTTGGTCCATTTGTGTTTCCTATTAGATTGCTGGCACTTTTTTGCCAAAAATAAAGGAAGGGAAAACCCCCACGTTTTAAGCTAGAATGAATTTAAAATTAGAAGGGATTGTCTTTCAGTGAATGATGGATATACTGAGTGTGTACATTTTTCCTGAAGGAGTCCTGTGTGCAAGGAATATGGAAGAACTGCAAATTCTTATCCCTTAAACTGGAAAAACAAGTGGTGAAGTCCTTTGTGTACCTTTCAGGCAAACCAGTGAGACTTGTGAACCCAGGAGTAAGGAACTTCTCTGATCAAACTCACCAGAGGAAAGGTGTTCTGGTTCAGGATGCCTCTGTAAGGCATTTGAGTAGGGCTTTGTATAATTTTCAGAGTTTTTTTGGAAAGTGAGATTCCATGTTTCTTGAGTTGTTGGCTTCACTCAGCTTCACATGAGCTCCTAAGTTAGCAGGTGTTCCACATAAAATATACCAGAGCTTGTAACACCCAGTTACATTAGGTGAGTTTTGGTAACAGCTGGTTACACACTGTAAACTTGAAGTGTTAGCTGATAAAATTTCTTGTGCTATTTTAATTCAGTAAGAAAATAATCATTTGGTTTAAAAAGAGTATCTCTCTTTAATCCTGAGAGTTGAGGTCATGTTGCAAAAATGTTGATCAAGTGTAGTCATCAATTCAGGCTTCTGAACACCAGCATAAGTCATTACTGTTTTGTCAAATTAACTTTATTAAATTATCAAGACTCTTCCAAAACTCTAATAAAAAGATTGCTTCTTATTTGTGCAGTGCATCAGCTTAATACATGAATGTTCCTTGGGGGCTTTTCACTAGTACAGCAATGCAATTCCAGAAGAAAAATTGCTGTTAAATATTATTATCAGTGCTGCTTCTTCGTGCTTTATTTGTGATCAGAAAGCTATTGTGCATGGACAGTGTAGCAAGCTAAAGAGCTTTGTGAAAGTTCAAAGTGAGAAGACTTACCCTTAAAGTTGATCATACATCCTTATGAGTTTACCAGTCTGGGTCCAAAGTATGCCTCTGTGAGAGTTACACTTGTAAAAAATTTTTCCCTCTTCAGAGCTATAAGGAAAAAAAATGTAAAAATGCAGTCAGGTGCTTGCATTACTATTGTTGCTAGTTATGTTCTGTTCTTTACCCAAAATGCTGGCAGTTACAGTATTTAAATTTATAGAAAGCAAAAGAAAATAAGTGATTTTTCATAGCCAGGGGAAGTGCTGAAATGTTTAGCCTTGAAATTACCATAGATGTCCTATTAGAAACACTGTTTAATCAGTATGTTTAAAATGGGTCCCCTTTGATACTATTGATTAGTCTCCAGTGGTTTTTCCAGTGATGCTGTCTGGACAATGGCACAGTGCTGTGGTAGCTGTTGTGTTTGTGTCAGGTGCACAAGTGTAGTGTTTGTGGTAAGTGTTGCTTTCCAGTGCTTTGATAGTGGCTTTTGGCTAGCAGGAGTCACTTGTTTGATTTATTGATGTTTCAAGCTTGTTTCTAGGTAAAATGTCAGCTAGCAGATAATGACTTTTTCCCCTTTCAAATTAGTATTTTTGGGCACTCAACACCCTTGTAAAAAGGGTGTTTGCAAAGAATGTTTATCGAACAGCTCCCAGATGAGCAATACATGCAGCTGCCTTTGCTATCTTATGACTCCTGTGTGTGCGTGTCACTGATTCTGTTCACGTTTGCCAGGATAGATATATTTTAGAACGGTATCTTGGTTTGTGTGTAGTACTGACCAACCTGTGTGAATTGAATATGCAGATTCTTGGGTGTGGTGCTTACGTAGAGAAGGATTTTTGGGCTACTTGATCTTTAACAAGCTGAGGATAAAACAAACCTTGGGATTTTTCTTTACTTAAAGAAAATAATATCTCTGAGCAGCTTACCAGCGTAAAATATTTTTTAAATGGTGTTTTGTAGAATTATGTTTATAGAAAGCAGGTAGGTATGAGGTTTTGTTACAAGGATTGCTGTCAATCTTAACAGTAATAGTGTGATGATTTGTCTATTGGTGGGCACCTTTCTGTCTCCCATAAATTTAGCTCTTCTACATGTTGAATAACTTGGATGTTTCAAGATTACCAGCTAGTGGTCAGGGGTCATCTGCTTTTTCAAGGAAGTGATTTAAGCATACTGCAGTAGTAAAACTGGAATAATGCCTTTCAAGATTTTGTATGTTCTGTTATCCTACAACAGGTTTTGTTTAAATATTACAGATTGGGTAATGATCATATGCCTGATCTGACTTTCCCTATTCCACTTGAAATATTTAAAAATAATATTATGATTTAATAGTGTTGAGATTACGCAAGGAGAAAAAAGACTACTGTCTCTTAATAGGATTTTAAATTGTTCATCCATCAGAGCATCAAACTAAGTCCTTAGACTAAATCCCTGTACTGAAATCACAAAATTGGAGAATGGTTTGAGTTGGAGGGGATCTTAAAGATCGTTTAGTTCCAGCCCCTTCTGCCATGGGCCAGGACACCTTTCAGTAGACTGAATTGCTCAGAGCTCCATCCAGCCTGGCTTCAGACACTTCCAGGGATGGGGCATCCACCACTTTCTGGACAACCTGTTGTAGTGTCTCACCACCCTCACAGTAAAGAATCTTTTCCTAATGCCTAATCTCAGCCTACCCTCATTCAGTTTAAAGCCATTCCCCCTTGTCCTGTCACCACTACATGCTCTTGTAAAAAGTCCCTCTCTAGGTCTCTTGTAGGTCCCTTCAGTACTGGAAGGCTGCAGTAAGGTCATGCCAGAGCCTTCTGTTCTCCAGGCTGAACAATTCCAGCTGTCTCAACCTGTTTTCACAGAAAAGATGCTCCAGCCCTCATCTTCTTCGTGGCTCTCCTCTGGACTTGCTCCAGCAGCTCATGTCATGTTGGGACACACAGCAAAGGTTCATGCTTGTTATTCATGATTATTTTCATGCTGTGTCTCTTGATAAATGGAAGGAAATGTTTTCATTCCAGTCCAACTGGCACCCTTTTGAGCTGTATTTTACATTGTAATTTGGTAAAGCTGTGGGCTGCTGAAAGCGCTGATTCTTTGGTCACCAAAAATCCTTCGGGAGCAGAGAGAGAACTGTTCCAAGTACTGTGTTGAAAGATACAAGGGGAAAAAATAATGGAAGGAAGGAAGACAAACAAACTGAATGCTTTTAACTTATTTTAGTGCTAAGAGGGTTGCTGACTTCTGAAAATCCAATTTTAGAAACCTTAAAGTACGCTTAGACTTCAGTGCTGTGTCTTGATAGGGATGTACAAATAAATGCACTGTATTTAAGTGAAGTATGCTTGGGACTTCAGGTGTAGTGCCTGAGTTAGCCCCCTGACAGGAGCGTAGTATTACTGGCTCTTACTGCTCTTTGTTTTGGGTTGCTGTTTTGTTGCCAAATGGAGAATTGGTTTTGTGTTCTATTCTTTGTTCTGTTCCTATATACTCATTTTTCTGTGATGAAAGAGGCTTCCTCTGCTACTGTTCTGCAGAATGGGAAGGAAGCATCCTAGTGAAGAAGTTCTTTGTTCAGAGTGCCACTGGAGTCTTATACCTCTCACGTATAAGAAGTCATCGTTCACCTCTGTCAATCCTTTTGTGCATTCGGTCTATTTGTAGCTGAATCCAGAGTGGCCTTGCCCTCAGGGGTGAGTGTCTTGGCCATGGCACACTTGTTGGCTCAGCGAAAGGAAATCTTGTTGTGTAGGGAGAAGGGCAAAAGAAGCCGCTGCTGCGTGCACGTAGTGTATTCCAAACTGAGCAAGAGCATCCTTTGATCTTGCTGCACATTTGTCCTCTGCCTGTGATGGCACACAGTTATTTCAGTTTTCACATATATGGGAGAGAAGTCCTGTTGTTTGGGTACCTAGAAGATTACTGAGATGTGGTAAACTGATTTTTTAATTTAGTTAGTTAGGGAGTATTGCCAGCCTCAAGAAATGACTTGTATATCTTAATTTCCCTCAGGCAAAAGCTTCATGTAAGGTATTGAAGATCATTTGAGCATGAACTTTGTTTAACCACTAGTGAAAATAAATTCCACAGTTAGTTCTCCATTAATAATGTTTAAACATGTGAATCAAAGGAGTGTTAGTTTGAATGACCTAACTGGTCCCATTTGGTTTAGTTTGATGAGGGAGGGGAGGAGGAGTGAGAAATCCAGATGGAAAGCACAGAAGCCAGGAGTGACTTCATCAGATTAAAGCTTAAATTATGCTCAGAGGCAGTAGTTGCCTGCATTAACATCAATTTCTGGAGGAGGGAAAAAACAACTCAAAACAAATTGAAACCCCGTAACCTAAAAACAACCCTCCCCTTCACCTCACCACCACTAGAACTCTGAGTTCAGATTTCTGTAATTAGAATTGTTTACCAAACCCATGTTGAGCAATATCTGAGCACACAACATGTGTACACTTTACTGCAAGTTCACTGTAAAGTGTACAGTGTAAACCATTATTTTAATATATTACAACTCATGCTGTGTAACCACATGCTTGCACTTCTGCAGTTAGGGGAGAGTTTGCCTGTAAATCAGCAGAAGAACTTTGAAAATCGAGTTCATGACATGCTGTTATTTTAATGCTCTCCTAAAATAGGGTTTAAAATTTAAAATACTTTTCAAAATGACTCATTTTGACAGAATGACATCAAGAGCAGGCTGGGGACTTGACTTAACAATCTACCAGACAGCTTCCATCAATAACACTTTTGGGGTTGAATCTTTTCATGTTGTAGGCATCCTAATATTATAATCAATAAATTCTGAGATTCAAATTTGGGTCTAATCTGAAAATAAGCTTTTGGAAACCTTGAGGTATTTGTATGGCTTAGGATGGCGTTTCATCACATGTTTTCTACTTTAGTCTCTAGCAAAATCCCTTAAAGTAGAACTGTTCACAGTAAACACACTGAAGTAAATACCATTAGTTTGCTTCTAGGTGAGCATGAGCTCTCTTGCATGAGCAGTTCAAGGTTTAAAAGATAAAATGCCATTTTTATTCTGTCAGCCATGGGGTATTTTTCAGTGAGCATGGAACCAACACACTTGGCATCATCAGCAGTGCAAAGAAGAAATCTTGACACGGCCAGAAGTCAGCAGTTACGCTCGTGATCAGCAGTGTCAGAGGCTGCATGCTGCACACCTTATTCAAGCACTGTGACTGCTGAACTTTAAGTTGCCGTGTCTTAATGGCACTAGCAACCTGGCAAACTTTAAGACACTAAGAATTTGTTGTTGATCATGATCTAATTTCTAGAGTTTCTCTTTATGTGACATTCATGGCACTAGAGAACTTTTTTTTTTAACAAATTGGGACGCAAAACATGAAATTAACTTGTCCAGCTAGTAGAGAATTTCAAATGAATAGTCATTCACTAATGTTAATGTTATTTATTGGTTAGTCCAGTTTATTTATGCTACAGTGGGAGACTTTGGACTTCTCTTCCCATTTGTAAATTACTAATACCTCAGTACTTCAGTGTTGTACTTAGACCTATTGAATTTTCATCTAAAGCACTTCAGTGCTCATCTTAAACTTGTCTAGACTGATATTAGCAGTGAATCTAATAGAAAGGACTAATTTGAAGGAATCTGATGTGGAAGAAGGTAACTACCTCTTTCAGCACAAGTACTTGACTATAAATGATAATTTAGTGCATAACTGTTCTTCTTTGCCAAGCAAGGTTTTGCTTAGCTTCTCAAACATTGAGTAGAAATGTCTTTTATTACTAAAAAAGCCTAGTATATTTTATATAAGTATGTAACCTAATAGTTCTTAGAATATTGTCTACTTTTGGAATAACTTGCAGTAGCTCAGGAGTATCAGCATTGCATTTCAAAAATAGTTGTAAATGATCTATCTGCTAATGTATCTAGTTAACATCCTTCTAAATCAAACACATAATTGTAGAGTGGTAGACTGCTAAATAATCTTTCTTAAAGCTATTGAGTAGAAAGAATGCGAACAGGAAGAGGAAGTTTATTCCTGAGTGTTGACTATTTTCTTAAAAGAATAAATTTGAAAAGCCTGCTTTATGTCTTTGTTCAGTATGTTTCATGTGTTGTGAATTGAAAATTTGTCATTCTCTGGTTGAGTCAGATCACTTCCAGTGAAACTCTGCATCCAAAAATCTTTACAGCTACTTCAAGGTAATGTTTACTTCATGGAAAAATTCTACAGTATGTTATTAAAAAATTTAAACTTTTACTGAATTCAGGCATTTCCTTTGTTGGGTGAAGGTTTGTAGGTTTTCTCTCTTTTCAGAGGAGGTGAAATGGTTGCAAGTCCTCAAATAAATCATGCTGAAATCACAAAATTTTCATTGATGACTTCAGTGAGATTAGGCTTTTCCCTGTGGCACGTGTGTCTGTGTACTGGCACAAATGTTTGATATCTACAACTGCTCTTTATTTGTATTGTCAGATACAGCTTTATGTATTGGATCCATGCTTTGTAAACATTGTAGAAGTAGTGAGTAGCTGTTGAGTCCATTGCTTAGAAAAGTCCATCTGTGATACAATATTCTGAAATATTTCAGACTTATATTTCCATGGATTAATAAGTCTTATAGTTTCTTTTTTCTTCTTTTCATATAATGCCTTTCTTAATTTTGTTTTGTGCTGAAAGGTGGCTTAGTTTAAAAGTTTTTCTTTAAGGTTTTCCTTCTGTGAAGCAGTTTGTTTAATTTCTGGTGTGAGGTGCCTGTAAAGGATGTTCCTGTGGTTATGACAAACAGAACCATTTTGTATGTAACCTTGTCTTGCACAAATGACTGGGTCACAAGAGAGTATAAGCTTATTTTCGAAAGTACAACAAACAAGACCTGGGGATATTTGGTAACTATTTTGTAATCTTTCTAGTTTCCTAAGCCTTTCTTGACCGTCTTTAAGACTTGGTCACAAGCTGCTTTTCGTATTTTAGATGGATTTCACAGTTTAACAAATCTCTTAATGCTCTCTTTGTCGTAATGAAAAGAGCTAGAAATGTTTGAAATGTTCATTTGATGTAAATGGTTTCTGGTAACTTACGACACCACAGTTGTTGTAGTTGTCTTTAGATTCACTCCTTAAACGGCATGTTTCAGATATAAATTACTTGTACTGTTACAGAACTTCTCTCATCAGGAAAGAGGTATAGAATGAACTAGGTAGTTTTGCTGGTTACTTCACAGAAAAGCATTCAAAAGACTGAATCCAAAATTCGGAACAACAAGCCTGCCTGTTGCCAGATGACAAGACTTACCTATCCCAGTAACTGAATGGTTTTATACTCTCACTTTAATTGGGGTTTTGGTTTTTTTTTCCTTTGCTAAGTTTGCGGTTCCACTCTTAATACTTTCCTTAACTGTAACAGAAAACTAATAAAATTGATGAGGGCTTTTAGAAATGTTTGCATACTCTAGAATATTTATGTTTCTATCTGATGATTTTAGAAACATTTTAATCTTATTTCATGGTTTTCTACCTTTGATGAACCAAAATACTGTCCAAAGTCTATATGGCAGTTAATACTAATGTTGAAACTGTCCAGTTTGACAGAACAACTTTGGCAGATTTCCTGGGAAAAGGAAATCTCTGAAATCTCTTTTTTCAGTAACAAATGAAAACTGCAGAATCAATTTATTCTATCTCTCTACTGTGTGTTCATTTGTCTTTAGTGTCAAAAACTATTAACACTTTTTTTCTCCCTTCCCCCCACTCAGGGAGGCAATAATGCTGGGCATACAGTTGTTGTGGATGCTGTGGAGTATGACTTTCATCTTCTGCCAAGTGGAATCATCAATCCAAAAGTCACTGCATTCATTGGTAAGTGGGACATCTCTAAAAAGCAGTACTGTAGTTGCAGACTTCTGACACACTAAAATAACAAAATGTATCTGAGGACATACAGGATTAGGATTCTTTTTCTTCAATTTTTCATAGGCCTGAACTGTTCTACTGTCTTCCTAATACTGCCCTAGCTCATTTGTGAAGTTTCGATGACAGAAATTTCTATCGTCTTGGATAGTTCACCTTTGTTCTTACCCTTCCTATCAATATAAACAGCTAGCTGCCCCCCGTGTATCTTCATTCTCCCATTCCCTCTTATTTTCTCTACCATTTTTTTCTTTTATTCTCAGAATACCTGCTCTCTCTTCTAATCTTCAGCCCTGCTAAGTACTTACCAGTACTTTTTGAACCATAGATCTTTCCTCCCTTTTCCACTGGATTGTGCAATGAATGCTTACTCCAAAAGACTTCTGCACTCTAGACTTCTTACCAAGAAGTCATCTCAGGAAAGTACATTACAAAGTTTAGGGCAGTGGCAGTACTAGGTGATGTCAGGATCTATCATCTGTTTGCTTTGTGAAAAGGGGTTTAGGCTATCTAGTCTGTTGTCCATAAAGAACTACTTGCCCCCTTACCTGTCTCCCTTCTTGGAATCCCATTTCCAGTCCTATATGTTTGGGTTTTTTCCTTTGGATTGCTTGTATGACCAACTTAATAATGCTGTATAGCCCATAGAATTTCTTTCTAAAAATGAAGGTAAACATAAAACATAGGTACACACCATTATAACTATGTTTGTGCTTGAGTGCTGTTTCACCAAGCAGATTGGGTCTCTGGGTCGCTAAAGGCTATGGCTTACCAACACTTCCGTGTTGCTCTTTTGATACCCAGAGCTCCTGTCCCTTCCACAGTGTACTTCTCCAAATCTGGGCTCTGTTGCCATGTTCCTCTGTCACTTCTTCCTGCATCTCATCGCTTTGAGCCTGTAGTGTTGCCTTTCAGCTTGGTGTATGTGCCAAGAGCAAGTGGTCATTGACAGTTTGCTAAGGAGCAGCTGAAGAGCCTCTGTCACAAGTCACTTGATTCATAAACAGTCCAGCTGGTAGTGACTGTATAATCTGTCAGCAGTAATTCTGTACTTGAAGGGATTTGGTGGTTAATTGCCTCTCTTCAGCTGTTACATTGTGACTTGATAATGCGATAGTTATGGACCAACTTGTCCTGCCTAATACTTCTACAGAAATGGAGCCAATGGGCATGGAAACAGATTCATGTTGATGATGGGAAGTTTGGGATGTTAACTGTTCCTAGTTTTGAGGGCTGAGGCTGATGATACTACTTCTATTCTCTTTTGATGTTACTGTATTATGATTTTTAAGATTATTGTTTGAAAACAGTAAAAAAGGATGCCCATTTGCCTTGTGTTGTTTGGTGGATTTGGTTGAATAGGAAAGCCCCCATTCTTTAAAAATACAGTAGTTCAGTGAGAACTTTTTACAAACCCTCTTACCTGTATCTTCTGTCTTTTGGTCTTGTCTGTTCTGATGTTTTTTCTAGATTCTTTTAGGTATGCCTTGTGTATAAAATCTCTTTCAGAGGAAAAAAAAGGCTTAGGATTCCTCTGAAAGAGCATATATGTTAAAAAAAAAAACGGGTAAGGGCAAAATGATTGGAGTATTATGATAGAGTATTCCTATTGTTTAGGACTGCATCTTGAAGGTAATACTGAAGAAGTCTTAAAATACTTTGTGTTTTGATGTTTAGAATGATTTTATCAGTGTGAAATCAGGTGATATGCAAATAGTTTTGGATTGCAGATCCCTTCTTTTGCTAGATGTTATACTGGTAGCTTTGAATCTACTGTGTTTGGTGTGACCTGAAGATGGTTCAGTTTTGCTGTGAGAATGCTCCTTCCTAGGCACTCAGTGATGCTGGTTAATTGTATGAACCTAGTAGTCTTTTTCTGAGCAATGTGACAGCTGTAGGAAGGTGAGCTTGCTTTTGATAGGGCTTTTTCTTCTGTTATTTTTGCTTGTCTGTTAACAGTCCCACCTCTATGTACGGAATATTCTGTGTCTGTTTACAGCAAAAGAGTGCCTGCAAGGATGCCGGTGTTTATAATGGTGATAGAAATGTGCTAAGCTTTTAGAAAACAATAGGGTTATTAAAATGAAGCACAAAGAGGGAAGTTAATTTTAGATATGAGAAAGAAGAAGTTGGATTTCAGACTGTTCTACAATTCTGTGACTGTTTGTATGGATCTAAATTGAAAGTTTGTTGCATTTAGTAGAAAGATTCAATGCATGTAGGTAGAAATAAATACTTTAGGAGCAAATCTGCCTTTTAGACAAATTCCTAAGAATCAAAATTGCATTAAGTTAAAAAATTTAAATGAAATATTCTACACACAAAACATGAAGTGTCTTTGAATTGTTTGAAATATTTTTTCCGTGCTCAACATAATTCACTCAATTTTGTATAATGATTTTTTTCAGGAAATGGTGTTGTAATTCATTTGCCAGGACTCTTTGAAGAAGCCGAAAAAAACTTAAAGAAAGGAAAAAGTGAGAATTTGAAGATACTACTTTTAAAATAGTTTGTGGGACACTCCTCAAATGATTTAGATGGAGGATGCCTCTGTAGAGGTTACATACAATGTATTTTTCCACAACTCCCTTTAGCTTTTGCTTTTTGACAGGAGTCTTGCTAGAAGTGCCAGAGCCCTCATGGGAAGGCAGAGAAAAGGAATCTCTGTACAGTTTCAGAATATAATCTAAATCAGAATTGTCTGCAGACATTTTTCTTTGCTTAAAAAAGCAAATTTAAGACGTGAAATGGCTTTTTTAAAGTGTGTTAACCTGTTCAAAGTCATTTGACATCTTACAATATTGGGGTACACTTTGATGACCATGTTAGTGTAAAAAGGTGCTTTGGTAATCGCTTCTTGATTCAGAACTCAGTTTTTGGATACTTCGTGTTATGTCTATAACCATGCTTGGCAGCAGTCTACTGTAAGTGGGGTAAATCAGTGGAACCAAAAGAGCTACTAATTGCTTGCTAAAATTGAGGAGCTAGTAGCTTGAATTCTTCAGAATAAGCCTGATTTTCTCAGCTTTATAGGTTAATGCCAAGTTTTAATTACTGAAATTACTTTTTTTTTTACTCTGCAATGTGATTGCTCAGTCTTAAAATAGATTGACTGAAGACTAAGCATGAAAAGTATTTATACTTTATACATCAGAAGACAAAAATGCTATACAAAGCATAATTTAAACTATTTCATTTTGCCTTTAAAGGACTGGAAGGCTGGGAAAAGAGACTAATAATTTCTGACAGAGCTCATATTGGTAAGTTCCTGTTTGTGGTTTGTTTTTTGTTGGGGTCTTTTTCGTTAATCTTTGCTTTTTCTGGACTTTCTGTGGCAGTAAAAGTGTGATAATTTTTAGCCATCTCTTTATATAGGTCTGTACTTTTCTTTGGATTAAGTCTCCCTGGGTAGCTTTGGTTTATTGAAGGTCCTAGAATAAAATTGTTCACTCTGAACCCTCCCAGGTTTATATTCTAGTGATTTTTAAAATCCTATTCCATAAGCATCACCTGAGCAGGAAAGCAGGTTCACTTTCTAAATCAGAAGCACACAGCAGTCAGAAAGCATTCAGAAGTGAATTGATTAAGGATTAATTTCCCCTTTTGGTGTAAAAGTGGTGTTGCTCACAGTAACATTTCTTCTGGGAAATCAGGTGACTGGGTGTGAGTTCAAACGAATTGTCTCCCTATCAAGGAAATTACCACATGCTTTCTAAAGGAGATTTTATGGGAAGGACTCGGTAGGGGTGGAGAGAATGGCTGCCCTCCTCGCAAGGAGCTCATCAGAGAAGCACTGAATCCAGTCTATGCTTCAGACAGCACTGCAGTTCAAAACCTGAAGTAAAATAGTCTTGAGTCCAATCCACCAACGCACAGCTTTAGAAACTCTTCCTGTACCACTCCTGCCACACCTTGGTTACATAAATTCATCCTTTAGATTAGCTCTTTAGATGTTATAACATTATTGCTGCCTCTGGTAGTCATTTTCTGGAGATGCAAACTGTTTAGGACTTCATAAGATAAAAGGTTGTAACACAAGGTAAAAAAAGTTTTGCTTTTGGTTTTACTTTGTTTTGTTTTTTACACCAATCTGGAATAGCATAGTGAGTGAACTTAGTGACAGTTACTTCAGTGTAAATATGTTTTTTCTTTGGAGTAACTTGCAAGTTTTTGGTCTTTCCCATGCAGTGTGTAGATAGTTTTTAACTTTCAGGAAATAGTTCTTAAGAAAATCAGTTAAATTAGTTCTGTTAGCCTATAAGCTGTGCGCCAACCCACCAATCTTTGTATTTGACATGAGTCCTGTAAGATTTTGGAGGGGGGGAGGGGTTGGTGGTGTTTTGGGTTTTGTTGTTGTTGTTCTGTTTTGGGGGTTGGATTTTTTTCTTTTATGGTAGACAAAGTATTGATACAAGGGATACTTTGCATAATCTTTGTCATTAATAACAATGCAATATGTAAAAACATAATCAGGGCTTATGACTTCTGTTTACATAACAGACATTGGTGGGAGCTTTTGTATTTTCAAATGTGTTTTAGTTGATGTTGCCTAAAACATAAAAATAAAATTGTTTAAAAAATCTGTAGAATGAGTGAGAATGTTAACTTGAAGGTCCCGCCTAAATTTTAGCAGTATGACCTTTTTTTGCTATATCCTATTTCCAGGATTTTCTTTCAACTGCATGTTTTCTTCATTTATCCATATGTTCTTTGGGGCCACTACGAAAGCGAAATGGCTTAGTTACTCTGTGGGATGTGTATACTCACTCTGCAAGTATTTTATAAAATGAACACTTTAAAAAAAGTCTCTGAAGAACCATAGAACTCTTCCCTGTGAAAAAATGTAAAAGAGAAGAAAAAACTCTTGTAATTTTATTTGCCTTTCTTCAGTGTGTATATTTATTTTCCACATTGGTAAACAGGACTAGAGTTGGTTCGAAGAAATCATTGCTGATGTAATAATTTGTTTCACACAAATTTTCATCTTAAGTTATTTTTTTTTCTTAGTGTTTGATTTCCACCAAGCTGCTGATGGCATCCAAGAACAACAGAGGCAAGAACAAGCAGGAAAGAAGTAGGTAGTTTAATTTTGTCAAACATGGGATGGCTTAGTACAAACAGGACTTAATACATCGAATCTCTGTTTTGCTTTGTCAGTGGGTTAAAAAAAAATTATCCGTGTAACTCTTGAATGTGGATTATGCAGGGATTATTTCTTACACTTTATCTTCCAGCGGCTAGTGAAAAATTATATGCTTAATTAAAGGGCTCTATCTCAATGTTTTGCCTTATGAAAAGGTTCCTAGTTTTTAATTTGCTAGTTTCTGCTTCCTAGTGTTTTCATTGTTTACTGGAGGTATTTGTTTCTGTAAAAATATATTTCTCTTTATGAATATTGGAGGACCCCTTTGGCATATCCGAATAACTGAAAGTCAGAAGTGCATGTAGATGTTCACATTGACTGCTACAGAATACTAGTGACTTTCTGAAGCTTTTAAAACTTTTAGAAACTATCTTGCTATGTTTTTAACTTGAGCTTTCCAAGTGGTTCACTAGTTCTTGGGGATAGGGAAAAAGATGGCAGAATTAACAGTGACATATCTACAGCTGGGAAGCAGTGTAGCACTATAGACTTCTCAGATAACAGTAAACTTAGAACAACTTCCAAAAAGAGAGATTAAATGGATGAAAAGTAATTCAGACATACTTATCTGAAAAATCTTTCATCCATGATAATATAACCTTTAAGAGAGTGTCTGATTTGGGTGTATCTTGCTTCACACTATTGAGTGATGGTTGGTCAGTTATTTTTACACAAGGTCACTTGCCTGCACTGTACCAGCTCCCTTGTTACCCGCTGGTTTAGGACTTAGAAAGCAAACAGAACATATAGATAGATATGGAAGAATATACTTCTTTTAATGAGCCGTTATGTGTGCATCAGCTATTCTTGAATGAGCGCAAGCTAAAATTGCTATATGACAATATTTGCAGTTAAAAACACTGCCAGTCATTCAGCTACTTGAGAGAAGGCACCACTTTATGGGTTAGTGTTAAAGATTGTAAGGGAAAGCCCAATTAATTTGCTTTAAAAAATCGCAGGAAGAAAGTTATGTTCAAAGCCAAAAAACCTAAAGTCACTCTTACAAATGCTGTATTTCTTCTTTCAGTGGAGCTCTTGATATTCTGCAACAGTTTTCAAGCTTGTTAAAATTACCCTATTTCCTCCTGAATTTTAAGGCTAAATGACTGTCGTGGGGAGAGTAGTACTACAGACTAAGAACAAGCTATCATGGATTATCAAACAACTGTCTCTTGTTTGTTGGGGGCAAGGAATTGAAATAGTCTGCTAGCATGTCTTACTGTAGATTTGGCTACATAGCATAGTTGGGGCTAAAATTCTTGTGTCTAAGACTTCGAGAATTCTAAATGGTAAGTTTATTTTTTCTTTTAACTGAGTGCTTGTACCTGGTCAAATGTAACTCAGAAACCATCCCCAGTAAGGCTCATGTAGCTTCCCTTGCAGAAACGTTATAGAAAAGCTGATATAATACAGTATATTCTGCTTATACAATTGTTTTAGCTTCTGTAAGTACAGTCTTCTGACAACTTTTTTATTAATTGGTATGTCTTAATGAAACAAAATAAATGGAAACCAACCCTTCTTTTAAAAGATTCTCTGTGGAGAGTGTGAATTGGGATGGAGGCTAGAGTCAGTTGTTTATGCCACAATGTTCTGGTCTGGTTGAAGGATAGAGTGTGATGCAAAGTTCATTAGAATGTCTTTTTTTTGGACTGGAGGTAGACATCACTCCCTGAGATTACTTGGTATTGAGTCTAACTGGAAGAATTCCAGCTTTTGTCCAAGGTATTTTTGAATGTAATCCAAACTACTAAGGAACTACTAAGGAGTTATGTACTTACTATGAACTGTTTCTTTTCACTTGCATATCAAGTGATTGATATTCGTTAAAATAAAGTTCAGATATGACCTGTGCCTCCTACTTTACCTGGAGACTCTCTTGAACTGAGTTATGGTATGGTACTTTCAAGGCAGTTTGAAGCACTATGGGACACTCTGCATATGCAGAATTTATAACTGATGAAGAGAAGGCTTTCTGTGTCTTTATGGGGGGGGAACCCCAAACCAAACCAGTTAAAACAAATGAACAAGTAAGCTTAGCAACATGTAGCACACTTCTAAAAATACTGCAGACCTGTTCACTTCTCCTTAAAAAGCTACTTAATGTATTGAGCATGATGGGGAACATACTTGATAATCTGCCTGTGATGAGTGCAATTTGGCTCCATTTTGGTAGCTATGTAGCATGACTGTGGCAGAAGACATTCTCTGAACTAGCTGTACTTCTCTCAGGGTAAAGTCAGTGCAAGCAAGTTTTGTATTACATCATCACGGATTTAAGCTGGAAAAGGCTTTTCAGACAAAGTGGGCAGATAAGGGTAAGAAAAAGAATTCAGGTTTTCAGAATCAGCTACAGTGGAAAATCCATTCCTGAACCCTTAACATACAGAGAGCTTTTTGAGTGTCTCTGTCACTTTTGGATGTTTGGTAGTGTTTTCTGTTTTCCTGGCTCCAGCTGAGGTATTTCTTATATACAAACTTAAAATCCATACTCTTTGTTCTGTTACTTTATGGAGGACTTTCTTTAGGTCTTCAGGACAGTATTTTAGGAAAGTGTTTATTTAGTTTCAGTTCATAATACTGAAAGATGTTTTCTTGGCATTTGGTCCCTTAAGTATTAAAGTTCAGAATTGTGTACAAATAAGTATGTAAGAGCTCACTAAAGTACAAAAAATTATTGGTTTAAAACCAGAACTATGTAGAAGATAAACATATTTGCTTGTATAAGTAGAGATATTCTGACACGAGGTTACATCCGAAAAGCGTCTTTTGTTTTAAATGCTTAAAATGAGTTAAATGCTCACAATTAACAGCATTTCATTTTATGCTAAGGATGGAATAGCTTTAAAGAAAGAATACCTTTATATCAATAACTCCTTGTTGTTATCTTTTCAAAGTTTGGGAACTACCAAAAAAGGAATTGGTCCAGTATATTCTTCAAAGGCAGCTCGAAGTGGACTCAGAATGTGTGATCTTGTTTCTGATTTCGATGACTTTTCTGAGAGGTAATTACTGTACACAGTTGTAAGCATAGTTTTCAGTTTCTGGATAGTACCCTGTGTAAGCAATTACATCTGGTTCCTGTTACTTTTCTTAATTAAAAGTTCTTTTAAAATAAAAAATTATATGTAATTCTATTAAATTATAAGATTGTAATTGTTATCATAATTTATTGTTTGAAATGGTTAAGCTACCAAATAATTGCAGATATGTAACCATTAAAAATCAAGGGTTGGTGGGGAGTTGAGGAGGAAAACAAATAAACAGAAACATCAGTGAAGCATTTTTGCCTTTCAGATTCAAAGTGTTAGCCAATCAGTACAAAGCAATATATCCTACCTTAGAGATAGATATTGAAGGGGAATTGGAAAAGCTGAAGGTAAGCATGCTTCTGTCTCTTCAGTTACATAATCACTGTGTGCAGTTACTGATGTGCAAATCCCTTGGTGACTGATGCATGTGCTTGTGTGAGGAGTTAGAATATATCACAGGAAACTGTATGTATCAGTTTTGAAGAGTCTGCTGCTATCCTTAAGGACACTCTTGGCCCTGTTCTATGCAACATTTCAAAATTTGGTTTCAAGAGAGATACTGTGAATTTTAAGAAAAAGGCTTGTACAGGGTGATTTCTTCTTGACTTACTTTTACTTGCTCAAACATAGAGTCTAGGAGAAAAACCAGGATTGTAGTTGGGAAACACATGCTTCATTGTAAAGCAGAATACTAATTCCTTGTCTCAGAAAGTTAAGAACTGAAGTAAATTGGTTTTCTAAGTAATAAGCCTTAAGAAAAAAAAAAATACTGTCTACCAACATAGAAAACTGTAAATTGATAGCAGCAGAGCTAATGAAGCCTGATTGCCAGCAGTCTAATCTTGTGGTTAATTATGAATTCTGATTTGATGTTTTCCTTGCTATTGGGACAGTTGAGAGTTTTCTCACTCGTATTAGGTTTTATTTGCACAGCATCCAAGTTATTATTTGAAAATCTTGTCAGGTGTCTTACCCTTCACCTTTTTGTTTATGCTTTTTATAGAAACTTACCTATATGAGATTCTTTTTAACCCTTAAAATGTCAACCAAATGTGACACTGTTTAAAACCATTGAGGTGTGTGTGGAACAGGGGGAGCATGTGCAATTACATGATAATTCTTTAAGAAAGGCCAAAGAAATCATCCTTCCTCTACCTTTAATTTGTACAGCTCTAGAATAGGATATATGGGAGTTCTTAGCACTTCTATTTGCTTTACTTTAAATAAGGCCTGTTGTACATGTTGAGTTGTAGTATTTTTATTAATATATAGATCTAGAAAGCAGTTACAGTCGATTGCTTCATAATGCTTTATAGTTTACTTAATGCAGTTCAGGATTACAGAATATCTGAAACTCCTGGTTAAAGTGGAAACACAATATGTATTTGTAGCTTAAGGAAAATTACTTGTCTTATGCTAATGCACTTGATTCAGTTCTGAAAAACAAAGCGTTATATTTCATGTGGAGTAAATTGTTAAAATGAGAACTTCCATGTGTTCTCATGGAAGAGAAAGGCTGTTTGCCAAGTGATAATCTGAACATTATTGGCTTCTTGCATCCAGCTACTCAGTGGCATTCAGGCATTTGACGCCTAATTCCAATAAATAACTTTTTACTTCTACTTACAAATTACAATTCACAATTGTGTGCATTTGTTGGCTTCAGATGGCCAGAAGGGGAACTCCCTACATGGTGGTTTTGGGGGAGACATTTTGAACACTTGGAAATGAAATACCAAATACAGTATAGTGATAATACTCAATATGCTTGAATATTTCTAAGGCATTCCAGAAGTTTGGCTTTTTCTTTCCTCCTCACCCTTCCCCCTTTTTTCTTTCCACCTAGGAAGAATATACATACCTATTGTGTAAATCTGAGTCTCATATTCTTCCTCCCTTTGTTCACATTATGGCATATTTAACATTTTTTTGTTTGCTTTTCCTTTTTGAAAGGAATATGAGCGTTGTTATGAGGGAACAATAGCAATTCTACTCTGGCTGCCTTTATCATAATGAAATTATACTATACAATAGTCTTTTGTATTATTCAGGGCTACATGGAAAAAGTAAAACCAATGGTAAGGGACGGTGTTTATTTCATGTATGAGGCTTTACATGGACCACCAAAGAAGATCTTAGTTGAAGGTGCAAATGCAGCACTGCTGGACATAGATTTTGGTAGGTATGGTCTTTTTGAGACACATGTTGCTATATGCTTACGTTGTGAAAAAGGAACATTAAATATAAACTCTGCTGTGATTAGCTGTTCTCATGGCAGAAATGGTTTTTATTTTGGAAGAACAGCACTCTCTCTGACTAGCAAATAATACAGGGGTGGGTGAGTGGGTGTGTTTATTAAATTATTTCAAAAAGCTGGAGACTCTGCCAAGAGTAATAATTTGAATGACAATAAAGATCAAGTGGCTCCTCTTAGAGTGTAGCTAGTACTTCAGTGTCTCTAAATTTTACATGAAATAACTCATGATTTTATACATCTGTGGAAATCACTTGAGAATAAAAATAGAGAGCTTTGAGAGACAAAGCATATATGCAAAATACTTCTTGACTTTGGAAAAATCAGCTTGGTTTTTTTTTTTAAAGTCTTTATATAACAGTTTTCCACTTTCACAATGTCGGGAAAGGTGTTGGTAATCTGGATTGCTAATGAGGCAAGAGTGAAAAGATTATCCCAGTCTATTCGATATTAAAAATTATGCAGTTTTTCTTAAAACACTGTAAGTTTGCTAATTAATTAGAAGATTCTAGCTTGTAAAAGCAGCTTCTTTTTAATTAGAGGATTATGTTTGGTTATGTTGTAACAACAGATAATGTGATACCTCTGTGTAAGCATAAGAAGCCTATATGATTGGTTCCTGCATTTTGTCACATTTTTCTTCAGTCTCACTTGCCTTGTAACCACATCATTTTTATTGTTATGAAGATGCTAATGGCTGAAATTGCAGCCTGTAAGGACTGCTGTCAAATATGAAATTGGCATGCACTCAGCTTTTAGCCAATACAAGTTCTGATATTGGGCATTTTCAAATATACGCAGTTTGAAAGCCTCTTCTTTTAAGAGTACGATATGTCTTAGATTAGTCACTGTAAGTATAAGCACCAAACTTTCCCATGATAATCTGAGTATTAGAAGACACATCCTTTTTTTAACAAGACAAAAAAAGAAGGCAGAAAGAAGTCTTCAGATACGCTTGTCACGGGGAAATCTTTGATGCGAAACGGAAATATTTGCAAAAGAGTCTATCTAAGGGGGTCTTTTTTTGTAAATGGTGAGTATTTTGGATTTCATGTCATTAGAAGGTGCAAGCAGTCTGACATACTATTATAGACATACCTCAGGTATGTCTGTCTATAATACATATGGAGTTGTTTGGATTAGTTAGATTTTTTTCCCTGCCTCTGCTGTGACACTCAAACACACAGAGTATCTGCTCTCCTTAGGTAGATACCACTAGTGGATTGGATACTTGTGTTAACAATAGACAAGCCCTAGTTGAAAGGTTTGACATTGCCAATTTGATTATTAAGCATTCTGAATGAGGCTGTTGTCTGTGCCTTGTTGCATAGGAGTCTTAATACTGAAGTGAGATTTATAAATATGTGTCTGTTGGCAGTGAGGATAATAAATCCCAGGCTTGCAGTCCATCCCATTTTCCCAGATCCTATAGTGAAGTTCACGTGTGCATTTGTGTGGGGGTGTGGGGATGTATGGTCTTCTGTGTTTTTAAGTACAGGGTGATGATAAAGCAATGTAAATTTATTAGGCTGGGAGGTGAAAGTGAGTAAGAATTGTTCATTGTTTTTGACATCTACTATCTATATTCACCTGTCAGTAAAGAAAAGCTTTATATTACTGTGTTCTCAGATTAAAAACTAATTAATGCTTGCAAAGTGCTGTTACATATCACTTCTATGCCCAGGTTTTTCTCTTGAGCATTTTGAGATACCTGAAGCTAATCTGAAGCTAAACCTCACTGAGCAGTCTCTGAAGGATTTTTGACTTTTTAAAGATGTATGTGTTGCTGAAAGAACTATATTGCTTTCAGTTCCTTTTGTCTTGATTGTTCCTCTGTTACCTATCTCTGATTCATATCAAAAGACATACAAAAATGTCTGACACAACAGGTAGAAGTTTCTTGATTATTTGCAGCTATAGTGAGGCTGAAGTATTGTTCACAATTCAGCTGAGGACTGGCATGCTTGGTTTCATTTTCCACTACTTAATAAAACAAAAAGGTATAAACCTAAGGATTTTGAGATGTTTAACTCTTTTCTTTGCAGTCTAGACTGCATTTTAAATGAGAGCTGAATATTTAACTAGAGACAAACTTGAACCACTAGACTATATTCCAGGAGTCTTCTTTTTTTAATGATGATCTTTTTTTATTTGATTATGTAAGTAAAGTTGTTCTTTCCAGAATTCTGCATTTCATTGCAATTTCTTATCCTTATAAGGTGCTGACCAGTTTGTAGAGCTTGTATTTTATTTTCCCTCTAAAAATTAAAAATAGTAGACCTGTATTCTCTAAGCTTTTAATACTGGCTTTTTAAGAGTCTCCCTTCAAATTTTTGCACTGTTTTATTAGTGAGTATATTTAATATAAGAAAGCAAGGCACATTTCTCTGGTGTCTTACTCCTGTTTTTTTTACCTGTATGATCATTCAGAATTGTTATATAGTCCATATTTACCAGCTGAAGTAAGTGGTAAGATTTCTACCTTTTCCTAAAAAGGTGGATCAGACAACGTACATACAAATCTAAGAGCTCATTGAATGTGTTCTTGACTGTAAACTACATTTATTGTGTGTTTTGGTTTTCAATGTTGTAAAATCTAGGTAAGTGCAGTGCAAATACTATTTCTCACCAGGTTAGACTTTTTTAAAAAAACAGTTTAAACCCAGTGTTTTAATAACTTTCTAAACCCAATGTTTTGGTTTTTAATAGGCACATATCCTTTTGTGACTTCATCAAACTGCACAGTTGGAGGTGTGTGCACAGGTCTGGGCATGCCGCCGCAGAACATCGGAGAAGTGTACGGGGTTGTGAAAGCCTACACAACCAGAGTTGGAATTGGTGCCTTTCCTACAGAACAGAATAACGTGAGTATTACAGCCTCTGGTGTGAGCTGCAGCTGGCTGAAATAATGTGGTGTGTCTTGTCTGTCTTTTGTTAAGTCAGTGTTAACAACGATTACATGCCAGTAGGTAGGTGACAGTATGTTTGGATGTCTCAATCTCATGGTTCTAGACTGAGCTTACTGGGCTATCAAACCTGAGTGTAATTTTCTTGATATTTCTGTGGAATAGAAGGCTACAGCAGGAACAAATTTTGAGAAGTTTGCCTAAAAATTGTTCTCTTGAATTAGAAACAGCATTTTGTATTGCTGTCTTCATCCAAATGGACAGCATTGTGAAAAACTGGGGGAAGGACTTTTAAGTTAATATACAATATATTGTAAAATGTTAAGTAAACACCTGCATCATCAAAAGAAATCCACACACTCATGTGTCTTACTCTTTGTTAGGAAATTGGAGAATTGCTGCAAATGAGAGGTAAAGAGTTTGGTGTTACCACTGGTAGGAAGAGAAGATGTGGCTGGCTGGACCTTGTGTCACTCCGATATGTCTACATGATTAATGGATTTACTGCGTGAGTTGTTTGCACAGCTTTGCTGGCAACATGACAGAAAATCGTGAAATGCTGTAGATTACTGTAAATTGTACATATACTAGTTAGTAACATTTGTACTGTTAATATTGATCTGTTGATTGTTTTGATATTTTGATAAATTAGCCATTCCTCATTTTTCCTATCATTAAATATTTTTACATTTGACATTTTCATACAAATAGATTTTTCTTTCCTTTCTTTATGGAGATTTCTTTTGTTCTTTGTCTTCAAAATAAGAAAGATGGGAACCCACCAGTATTTTCATTAGTATGTGTAAATATTAAAAATTTGGATATGTCTTTGGGATGTTAATTAAAATGAAAGATTGGTGCCTGAAACAAACTGGTATAAAGTTTCTAGCAGATCAAATAGTATAAATACATATTTTATTTAAATATTTATTTTTTTCTTGTTCTTTGTGGGTTTTATTTAAAATAAGATGCAGCCAGGTATTTGTAGAGCTAGGGTTTGATTATTTTTCTGCCTTCACAGAGGACAGGAACAGACAGCAACAGGCATCATGCAGTGAAATGGTCATCTTAAATGGCTATACCTTAAATGGTTAGGTATCTTGGCAGCACCCTCACCAATTAAAATTATAACACTTAAAGCCATAGACAAATTAATTCAATTGGAGAATATATGTTCTTTCATTTTTTTGACATTCTCATGTAGTAATAGATTAAGGATGCAACAAAAACTGTCTTTAAACCTTTTTTGGTTTGTTGTTTTGTTTCAGTGGTTGGTTGCTTTTGGTTTGGGATGTTTTTTTTTTTAAGTCTGACCAGATAACAGATTAGTGTCATATGAGATATTTTTCTGAAGAAATAAAATTAATTGCAGGAATCAATTTTGTTTGATTCTTTGTTGGTTTGTTGTTTTGGGGGTTTTTTTGTTGTTTTTTTTTTTTTTTTTTTTACAATGTGATAAGATTCAAGGGTTGTTGAACTTGTTTAACCAGAGTAATGTTTCTTTATAGATTGGCACTTACCAAATTGGATATCTTGGATGTATTTCCAGAAATCAAAGTTGGTGTTGCATACAAACTAGATGGTGAAATCATACCTCATTTTCCTGGTAAGACTGCTTATTTAAAAATTTTAGATTTTGGTGAAATGTAATCTGGTACTTTTAAATGCATTTAACTTCTTCTTTTAAAACTTACAAGAGCAATATTTTACTTCAGCATCAAACCATTAATGTCTTCCAGAGGCACCAGACATATCTTTTACCACACTTGTACCTGCACCCTAAAGACACCTGTACCAAATACTGGTTTTTGCCTACTAGAAAGATTCAAAGAGCTATATAAAGCTTGTAAAACATACATGTTGCTACTATTTGTCCTTTTTATTTTATACAGCCTGCATCACCTTTAAGCTAAATTGGAAGCTTATTTCATACTCTAAACTCTGTTATCTTGTTCCCACTACTGTATCGCTGCCCATTTTTAGCAGGCCAGGTCTTTGTTTAAGCATGCAGTGAACCCCGTGAGAGAACTGGTCCTGTTGAAAAGCCAAGTTTTTCTTTCCCTCTGTTACTTTTCTAACAGTTCACTTCCCTTTAATGATTCATGGAGCAGCCAAAACCTGTTACAGCTACACAGTGTAAACGAGGGACAAGGGATGGGTGAAGAAACTAACAACTAGTTTAGGTGAAAGAAAGCAAGACTATTTTCTAATGCATGGCCAATGTACATCAGCTTAGCATGATAGAAACTGTAGTTCCTGATGAGGGCAGTGGTCATTTTTACTTGAAAAGTTTACCTGTATGTTAAAATTTTCAAGTACCACAAGCCAGTGTTCTTTATAGATAATGCATCTTGTTCAGTTTGCCATAGAGATACTCCAGAAAAAATGGAAGAACATAAAACAGTACTAAAGATTGGGCTTTTTGATTTTTATAATGTGCACATAGATGCCCATTTTCATTCTAATTGGTACCTCAGCGTTAGAGGCTGGTCACAGGTTACAGTTTTTCAAATGATCTCATCATCATCAGAGAACTTTTTGTGGGTGAGATCAACTTAGTAATTGGATACAACACACACAGGATTTATGTAGTACAAAGACGTAATTACATATAAAGGAGTAAGTGATGACTGCCACTAGTCCTTGAAAATAGCACATATCTGTTAAGAGTAATTCATAAGGAATTTAAAAAAATCTTTTGTTTCTCCATGTGCTTGTGGGAGTTCTCTAACTGATTTGCTGTACAGGATCTTCAAACAAAAGTGCCAGTTCCAGTCTGAATGCATGCTGAATGACTTTGATTCAGGAAATTAGTACTCATCTTGCACTGAACCAGGGAATGCTTTTCCCTTTTAAAGACTCAGGTATTACCTGATTGATACTCATAGCAAAACATTAAGGATATTTGTGTTTACTTGAAACAGCCTTTGAACATAATGGAGATTGCACATTTGAATTGAGAACTACTCAGTAAATGCTTTTCCTGTAGCCTGTTGTCTGACCTTGTGCTCAAGCTAGGAGAACCTTTTCTAGCAGTCCATCCTTAAAGATGACATAAGCAGGTGGCCATGTTGTACAGTGCTAAGACTTCAGTAACTGCTTTTTTTTTTTCATTCATCTTCATTCATTGTACTTCTCAGATAGGGCCAGAATCTTGTTAGATACAGCTCCTGAGGGGGCAGACGTTGTTCCCTATATATGCCTAGGTAAAAGGTAGCTGACCTTTGGTCATAGCAGCACAGTGTGGCTCACCTGCCTGTATTTTTCTTTACTGTATGAACAATTAAGAATTCTGGTAGAACTTTAGTAGAAGCTGTTGACACACTGTCTTCCTTAAAGTGTCAGGAAGGAGTTTGAGCTGAACTTCTGGTAAGCTGAAAGATGCTGTCTCTCACAGTGCCTCTGTGTTCCACACCTCTCTTTGCTACACTCCTCAACATTTGGCAGCATTTTCAGCACACATGCTGCAGGGTACTCCTGCCCCGCCATAAAAAACAAAAGGTAACTTTCTTCCCACTTTGTGTTTTGCAGACCATTAGACTGTTTCTGATGTCTGCATTTTTGCATGCTGTGTGCTTGTATAATTTTTTTTTTTCTCAAACTTGCCACTGACATTTGAATTTAATTTAAAGAAAACTAGTCTGGGAATCCCTCACTGGCAGACTGTTTCTTTCTCTCTCCCCTTCCTACCCTCCCACTCTCTTGGAGATGTTCATGATTTACCCTTCTTGTGAAATGACTGTGTCTAAATTAGAAGCACACACAGTACCCACCATCTCAGGAAAAGCATGCCATGTTTAATATATTGTTCCTTTTCCCACCTGGATCAGAGAATCATACGAGTCTCACTCAGGGTTATTTAGCTTAGCTTTCTGTGGGCATTTCACAATTGCCTCTTAAGCAGGAACCTAAAATGTCTTGTAAAGTTACTGCTGACTTCAGGCAGTGTTACTGAGGCTGTAGTCTTTTGCTGGCCAGTGACAGGAGTTTATGGAAGACAGAACTTCCTGCTAGCTTTGAGCCAATCAGTTTTAAAAGAATGTGAAAGCTATGGTCTAGTTCTCTAATGCCTCCTGTCCAAGTTCAGACATCAGTTGATTTCAGCACAGAGAGACATAACCTCTAGCTCAGGAGACTGAGTTTGAAAACACAGGTGCTTAGGAAATTGGGAGATTATTTTGGACAAGCTTTACTTTCATGTTTGTTTTTTTTTTTCCCCTGCACTTTTTCCCTGGGCATTTGCTGTAGATTAAAGAGCTGGAACACTAATCTAGATGCACCTTTGGTCTGACCTATATATGACTATTTTCATGTTCAGTTTCTGGAAATTGCTGGAGGATCTTTCTCTTACAATGGTTCCAAGGTCCCAAATCTGAGCTATTTTTCTGAGTTGGAAGTAACATCACATCACTTCCCAAATTATATCATTATATTTGCTGTCTGTTATATAGTTAAGCTGTTAAGGAATATTCTAGAAACCCTAAAAGGTAAATCCCTTCAGTGAAAAGCTGAGAGAAATATAGATGGTGATTAGATCTGGTACTACACTGAGCTCAGTTTGTGGCTTGTCTTTACCACACATCGTCACCACACATCGTCTTATATCACACCTGCTGGAACAAAATTAAAGAATCATTTGAAGCATCAAACAATGTAACCCTTCTTTTTCTTCTCTCTTATGGGGAAGTAAGGAATTGAACTAATACAGGCTAATGGAAGATTGTAGTCTTAGACCATTCAGTACCAAATGCTTTCAGCTCAGCCTGTCTCCCTCAGCCTCATCAGGAGGCTTCAAAGAAAAAAAAGCCCTGTGGACATCCAAGATTAGGTGTTCGTTCATTTCCCCTCTTCAGAAAGAGGGAGGCTAGCAATCATCTGCACTGCTGGGAGATCAGTTTGTGGTTTTGCACTTTGAGTGTATCTGTTCTGTTGTACAGATCACCTGGACAGCAGACAGCACCTCACTTGTTACTGCTGACAGTAAAGTGCTTATCCTTGGCCTTTACAACCCAACATCCTTAATGTGCCTGCCTGTCTGTTCTGATTGCCACGAGTATTGGTTCAGGATCGTTTGCCATAGCCTGGGAACACCTTGGTCCAAAACTTTGCGCATTTCTATGCTGTTATAGACTTTGAGGACAGCAGAGCAGTCTTCTTTCAGCCTTTCTCAAAATGCTTAGTTAATAAAGCTGCCCTTACAGCATTGCTGCTGTTGAGCTGCTGCCTGCCTCAGGACAAATTGTTCAATGTGCTAAGCTTGAGTTTGTTGGCTACACACATGCTGGAGGGGATTAGTATGTGGTTTTGCATTTGCATCTCTGCTGTGCCTCTTGCACCTCAAACACTTTCCCAAGCTGACCAGCTGTCCTGGCAGGAGTGACTTGATCCTACATAACATTAATTGCCATGCCCCCTTTTTCAGGAAGGCAAGAAGGAATGCCTGGCTTTTCCCATTTTTTATCAGTATATTTTGATCATTTTCAGACTTAAGCCCTTTGTTTTGCTGCCCTGTGTGATTCCAAGACTTAATGTTCAGATAATTACTGGAGTGATTCAATTCCATTACAGTATGCCTAGCATGTTTTTCAGTACTAGAAATCATCACAGGGTTCATAGTTAAAGGACAACATTGTAGCAAGTTACAAAATGAAGGACAAAATATTGCTTCTGTTCTGAGAAGCAGTGGGAACAGTTACTGTTCATACAGTGGGACTCCACACTGGTTGGCAAATTCATTGTAGAGTTTTGGGGCAAACGGTCTGGGCATCAGAAGTCTGTTAAGTATTAACTACATCTTATGACTGTGTTTAGTAAAAAGTATACTCCTATGCCATTGTAAAATATGTTTTAGCTTCTTGATACTTACAGGCTGGTTCTTAATTTTGCTTTCACAATTCCCTCTTGAAGGGAGAGCTGGTTCTCAGTGTTTGTTCAGAAAAAAAAAAGAACGTTTTGGGGAATTATTTCCCTGAAAAGTTGTTTTCTGAACTGAAAAGATTATGGTTTCAGCAAAATATTGCATGTGACTGAGCACTGGAATTCCTAAAGTCTGAGTCCTGATAGCTACTGGATTTCCCCCCCCCCGCCCCATGCTTATATTAACAAAAAACCTGACACTTCAGTGACTTCAGTGCTTGTATTATCTTATGAGCAAACCTCTTTGTGTAAGGAAAGAATAAAAGCTTTACAATTAGTGTTTCATGGTAGAGAATATGCAGTGTCCATGGACATAAAATTTTTGTTTCTGTTTCTTTCTCAGCCAACCACGAAGTCTTAAACAAAGTAGAGGTTCAGTATGAGACACTCCCAGGATGGGTTACGGACATATCAAATGCGAGGACGTTCGATGAGCTGCCTGTAAATGCACAAAATTATGTTCGTTTTATAGAAATGGAGTTGGGTGTTCCTGGTAAGTAGAACAGATTTTTCTTCTTGTTGTCTGGGTTATTTCTGCTGCATGAAACCTGTTTGGTATTTTGTATTAATGAACACGCAAAATACTGAAAACTAGTTTGTAACTGTGCTTATTGTGATGTACCTGGTGCCACCGGTGATTATGGTTTTACTACTTTTTATTTAGTTGTTGAACTCTTAATTTGAGAAGTTTTTATATTCATTCCTTCCATGGCTTATACTGTAGTTCTTGTTCAATTAAGATGTATTTTTTTTGTAACTTGCTCAAGTGTCTTTTAGACTGGTGATATTCGGGGTTTAGTTTTGCTACTGTCATAGTCAGTGGGACTATGGGTTATTAGTGTAATGAATTATATGTGAGAGTAAGAGATCCTGAACATATCCTGAATATATCAATATTTCTCTATGCTCCCTAATAAAGATGATCCTGTGGTTCCATCCAGAGATGGAAATTAGGAGATGATGAAAGTCTTTACTTTTCTGATAGTTTCTAACTATCTTTTATCTTATAATCTGTAAAAGTGATAAATTGATTATGGCAGTTTCAAGAATACCTGCTTTTTTGAAGTTATCAGTGCATCCTTTGAGAACAACAGACAAAGTTATACTTTCTTAATATGTGAATAGTATATGCTGTGGTTTTCTTCAAAATGTGGTACTTAAGATGAGTTTGTTTATCTTAAGATACAATCCACTCTTGCTTTGTATTACTTACAATAAAAGTTTGCTTTTCTCTCCTGCAGTTAAATGGATTGGAGTAGGGAAATCCAGAGAATCAATGATCCAGCTGTTTTAAAGATTTCAGATGCATGGAAGAAAGCACACTCCTCAAAAGACTGCTCATTCTTAAATGCATTAGTAGCCCGCAAAGCAAAGATGTTGGAAAGATAGATTTTTGCATGGGGAAGAAATGCTAGAGTTGATACCCCCAAATCAATTGCTACTCCTGAAAGAGACTGTGACATGAACCTGTATCAATTCGTGTTCAACTGCAATTTCCAGGACACTTGTCATTGTTGTTCAAGGTGCCATCAGATTTTTTTTTTCTTTACCTAGTATTTACTTCATAATGTAATTCCTGTTTGAAAATCTAAGGTAGCATTGCTTTCATGACTGTTTGTCTTTGTTATCCTCTCTCTGCTTTTGGCGGTGTTACTTCCCTGAAATTTTAGACAGTAAAAATAATGCAGTTTTGCACAGATAGTTTTACATCCTCATTATTTGTATTCCTAAAGCTGTTGTATTCTTAATGACTGCTCTTGTGAGTGATTAAAGAGGGGGAGTCTGATTTTATAATGCTATAAATGCTGTCTAAATTATTGTGTGATCTGTTTTTTAAAAGAAGATGTGATGCCAAGTTGTTATGAATGTCCAGGTTTTTTTAGCTGTATAACACAGAAAACTTACTCTTTGTAACTCACAGAGGATGCTCAAGTGTTTACCAGGAAGTGTGCCCAGAAAGTTAGAAAAACGATATTGTAAAAAGTTCATTTGCAATTATTAAAGAACCGTTCTGATTTTGAGTTAAATGTTTTATAATGTTACTCTTTCTTTCCCTGGCATTTTAAAAACTCGGTGCTTCTCCACTTCCAAGGCGTGTATCTTAAACTGTTCCCCTAATTAAATGGGGTTATATTTGTATTTTGTGAGAAGTCTTAACGTTTTGATGCCCTTTTAAATTCTTTTCTTCAGAGTCAATTGAAGATCTTTCTCTGGAGGATTGCCAAAGTGCAGACACTCTGTGTTCATAAGCTGAAGATGCTTTAGAAATAACATTTAAAGTATTTGTATTTATGTATTTGCTTTGGGTGTAGGGTAAATAACAAGTATTCACCTCAAAACATCTGACATATTTTGGATTATAGTTGGGAAATGTGGAAATGTTCTAGAACTATTTAAATTTATAACCATTATTATCTATTCCAAAGAATCTGATTTCTTTTAGCAACAACCCAGTAATTACATATTCCCTTTCCAGATTGCTAAGAATGACTCTGTTTTTACACACTGTGCTGTGGTATTCATGTGCTTCCTTTTCACTTTAAAATAAAACTTACTTTGTTTCCTAAACCCAAGTTTCTATCAGGGTGGGGCAATAGTTTTAGATTTAGTTTAATAGATTTTGGCTGCATATAAGAATACGTGAACGAGTATAAGAAACTTCTAATGCAAAATAAAAGATACGAGGCCTTTTGGTTTGTCTTGAGTAACCATATGTTGCCTGAAATAGAATAGATTTGTTGGACTATGTTGCTGCTGAGGTGGTTAGCCCAATTTTTTATTCTAAACTGACACAAAATAAAATTGCTTATCCTAAGAGGAGAGACAGGAGGGTTGAAGGATGAAACTACTGATTTTTAGGGAGCATTTTCTATTGCTTGCATGTGACAGAGCAGTAAGTGGGGTCTGTATTTTACTTGTGTAATGTGTGGAAAAAGGTGGATACCACAGAATGCTGGAAAATTGGCAAATACAGTGAGAAACCTTTGTATCAGTATTGCATATAAAGATCATTCTGATCAGCATTAAAAAGTAAGCAAGGTAATTTTTTTTTTTTTTTTCTGGAGAAGATGAAGGTCTAGTTTTGCTGTCAGCCCTGTGGTCCAGGAGAGAACCATACCATCCCTCCCTAGCTAAAGGACATCTTGAATTGCAGATCTCCTCCTAATTCCCAGGCAGAGAAAAGGAGGGATAGAACTATGTGAAACAGAAATTCCAGTGTTTATTTAGAAGGAAAAAATTACTTTTTTCGAGGCAGTAGATGGAATTGATGTTTCAGTGTGAGCAAGAGGTAATAATTACTAAGTATTCTTGTTTCCCTGTAGCTGTAGGAGGCACCAAGGGGATTTGTGCTTCAGTGAAAACTACTAGCCAAGGTCTCTGGGCCTAGCTGGTTCAAGAAGTGAATAAATAAATAAATAAATGAGGGCATGTTTCCTTCTACAATCACTGAATAAACAAAACATATCTATGGAGCTGTGTTTCACTTCTGCCAAGCAGAGACCTTCAAGGTTTCCATTTTTTCACTGTTGTAACTCCACTGTACAAACTACCATTGTTTTTCAGTGGAGGAATTCATATTCCCAGATGCAGCAGTATTTCTGAGCAATACAGCAGTAGCCTAAAATGAGACAAAGTATTTGTGCAGTGTTTTGAAAGCAACAAAACAGAACTGCCTTGGATGCAATAGTGATTTATATTCTTTTGCTGTCTTTTAAATTCAGCTGAGATTTTTCTTTGATTCTTCCATTCAAGGGCAGGCCTGGAAAGTTGAAATCATTCTCCTACCAGTACTGGTCCAGGATATATGTGTTCTAGGATCTGTTGGTGTATATTTACTCTCATGACCTGGAACAAAGAATTTTTCAATTTCAAGTGGTTAAACTTGGCATCTGTGAAGTGTATTATGTTGTCCCTGCATGCCTAGTTTTGCCTAAGTTTTCCTGGAGTGAAGTCTTGGACTGGTGCACAAACACTTTCCTTGTGTCAAAGAACGGTTATACCCCACCAAATTTCCCCCTCACCCAGTGCCCCCTTTTCTCTCCCTTATTTCACTTGTACAGATGTGGAAATAGGCTGGGATGTTACCACCAACCTGAATGTTGTGGGAACAAACACTTTAAGTTACAGAGGTTTGTTTCAAGCTTCATGTTCAGCTGTGGAACCAAGAAGGAAGAAGAGAACAACAGCCTAGTACTTGACCTCCAGCAGGGGCAAAGGTAAATGGCTTTGAAGACATGTGTAGCTTTTTAGCTCTAGATAAAATTCTGTGTTCTGCCTTTCCCCCCCTTCATTAATCAAGAAAGGAATTGAACTAATTCTCAAAGGAATTGCCCCACTCTTTGGCAAAAGGCTTTCTGTTGTCCGTCACAGGCTAGTAGTAAGCTGTGGTAGAAAGAAAAACCTTCATACTTTGACAAGCATCTATTTCTCAAGCCCTTCCTCTGTGCTTGCTCTCTCAGAAGGCTCTAGAGGTGCTGCCATGGAAGGGGAGAGGATGGCAGCATAGGATAGTAGTTGAAATTGATTCTCGTCCAAGTGTCCCCTCCTGCTAATGGGATGTTTTCAGGAGGCAGGGATACCTGTTAGACCAGACAAGGCTGATGACAGACAAGGTATTTTGATCTCACTCTGTTCTTGCTGCCACTGATATATTTATGAGGCTGAATCTCCCAGGCTTGTGCTGTATTGCAGCATTTAATACCCTTATGTCCCTACAGATTTAGTGAGCCTCCTTTACTAATGAAATAAGAAGGAAAGTGAGGGATACTTCTGCTGCTTTGCCTTTCCATTTCTGTTCCACATGTAATTGGGTTTTGGCATGCGGCTAATGGACAAAACCTTTAGATAAAGGGGCAGACGTGATGTTGATGTCATGCTGCTTTTGTCTGCCATCATCCTGGAAATCTACTTCCTAATAAAAGATGATAGTTTCCTTTTGCTGTCACTGCCATCTCTCTTACTGAAGCATAATCAAAGGTGTGACTAGTTTAGAAAAAGTAAAAGGCAAAATAGCTGGGAATGAAAGGGGCAACTCAGGTGAGCTTTTTCTCCTGCCCATACTGTTCGTAGTCTCTGAAACAGCGAAACTTAACAAACCTGGTGGTATAGTAATCAAACACTTATTTTTGGTGTATGACAGCTTTATGTGCTGAAGATAAGGTATAGACTGCTGTGCATGCCTGAGTACACACAGCTGATGCATTATTAACTTCAAATTTTACACCATTTTTCATTGGTCTGAGTGTAACAACTCATTTGATGTGTTGTCTTTTAAAATACCTTGCAATAGATACATGTTGAAATATCTTCCATTCAACTTTAGACAGAATACACTGTTAAATCCCAATGTTCTTCACTGCCACTTCGGAACCACTAATCAAGTGTATCAAAGCAATGCATTTTCTTACACTGCCTTAGATTTTTTCACTGATTAATCTGTTTGTGCATGCATCTAGGTACTTACTCTCTAGCTCTTTTGATGCATGCTGCTGAAATTATCAATAGTGTATTTGAGTAACTATTTTTAATAACAATTGCCCAACTACCGCTGATTTTCCTTGTTTTGTTCACTGGTTGACAGTTATTGTCTGGTTATTATAGAAGGAACTGGGGTACCTGAGTGTTGGTAGTTGGCATGGATTTGGGGGCAGCTCTTTTTTCCAAAAAATGAGATGACTATTCACTTGTTTTCCCTGCATGCAGCTTAGGACTAGCTTGTTAATAGCGAAGCACACCTCCCTAGTTCATTTCTGTGTCCCTCTCGACAGGAAACCCAGCACGGATCACTTAGTTGTGTTGAGAAAGGACAAGTCAACTGTCGCTTTGAATGAAGCATGATTGTACCAGTGGTACTGGTGGTCTTTTCCTGAGACCTGAATTGTCAAAACCAGGTTGGGATGGTGTTTCAGCTTCATTGTTTACTGCAGTCAGTTGCAGTTTACTAAAAGGTCTGGGCAAAAGGCATAAATCATTCTGTAATCTCATGCTGACATATGGTATGTAAATAGCATGATCCACCCAAAGGGTAGCCAGCATTATCAATGTACTTTCTAATCTGCTGCTGAAATGAGCACTCAGTATAATGCATCTGTAATCTAATAGATATTAACAGCCTGAGAATGTACAGTAAGACCTTAATAATTCAGTATTGTTCGATTGGCTCCATCTGACTTGTAATTGGCAGGATAAGGGTTGTGCCTCTTGCAGTCGAGCAACTAACTGCATTAGTTCAACATTGATAGAATTTTCAAAGCCTTGACTACCCAATATAAATAGCCTACAACATTTTATGTTTTTTTCTTTATTAAACACTTCAAAGTCAATGTGCAATACAACAAATTTTCATGGGGAGAAAAAAATCCAGATTTTTTTACAGCAATTTCCATTCTAGATTCTCAAATATATGATAAATTCAGGTCATGCAGGACTCCTGGTACAGCCAAAAGCTTTTGAATGTAGCTTTGGTTTCCTCTGCCTGGATTCTCCTGTTCCTTTTGTAGATTGAAGTCATAAAAAAATCACTAGAAGTGGTTCACTATTGTCCACAATAGGCATAAAAGGAGGAAGGCTTATTCCATGGGTCTCGTGGGTTTACTTTGATGCACAAACTTACCCTGGAGCTCCTCTGGATGCATGTGTCTTACAGACCCATCCTAGCTGCCCATGACAGAAACCAGACATCCTTTTCAGGATGAATGGCTGGGCTGATGAAGCAATTATATAGAGGATAGTGAAGTGGAGGTACAAGCAGGAGACTGGAGAGCAAAAATCCCACCCGAGCTGTGAAAAGGTGATTTTTTTTTGTATAAAAGTCATGGAAAAATATTTTTGTCCCAGTACAGAGCTTACAAATGAATAAGGGGATGACATTGATAATAAGGCAAAATCTTGCCTCTGTTGAAAAAATGTGAGTTTATGCAGATGAATGCATTTTTTTAAATGTAAGAAATAAAAGCTGGGCAGACTTTTATTTTTTCCCCCTGCAAAAAGTACCCCTCTGAAATGCTAAGAGTCCTCAGTGGATTTTTTTATACAACTGATAGCCTGACCTGTGCACATACTGCTGGTGGCAGGACTGATGCTGGATCTGTTTAACTCCCTTAGCTTCTTTTGCAGAGTATAACATGCCAAATTCCTACAAGCATCGGTGTAAAATATTTGGGTGTTTTGTTTGTTTGTCCTTTTGTTAAGGAGCTGCTGATGACCTAAACTAACCTGCTTATGTGGCTTGAATGTATTAATCTCTATTTTGGTAGCAAAATTCACTGTGGGATAGCATGCCTATTAGGAATCACCCAGGAAAAAAAAGAAACAGTGTCTGCATGAAATAGTAAAAGTTCTACAAAATGTTAAATTTTGCAGAGCTATAGGAGTTTCTAGAATGAGTTACACAATATTTGTGACAGGTCTTAGAGTAGAAACTAATGCAGGAACCAGTAACTTATTTAAAGAGTGCTTTATTTCAGGACAAAAATGTGCTGTTCTGTGACTCAAGGCAGAATTTCTTCACAGACTGATTCATTATATCCATGGTCTGATATGGTCTGCTTGTTTGTCACAATTAAGTAATAATTTATTCTACCTCCCGAGGAATGAAATTTGGCTGCTGTGTGTAAAACACTGACTCACCAGTTATTTGGAAAACAAAGTAGATGTTTTCTGTGCTTTGTTGCCCATCAAAGTTGGTGAATTATGTTTTGGCTATTCCATAGCAACGGCTTCACTGGAGTGTGAATTAATATTGCAGCTCCAGGAGTTTGATCTTAAGATCAGTTCTCACCAGAGATCTTGAGTAGGAGTATTGTTTTGAATAGCATCATGACACAGCCATCTTAGAAACTCCTTGAACACATCCACAGTTCAATTTTTTTTTGAAACCGAGACCACTGCATCTTCCACTTAGTTGCAGAGCACGATGTAAAAGCTCCTTATCCAATCCAGTCTACAAAAGAATGTATTTTCATGCTTTAGATAATTTCAGTCAATCTTGGAAAATGTAGCTATACAACATACAAAAGTGACAACTCCAACACTCACACACAATATGAGCTGTTGAGAATCACTGTTATATTTACCAACATTTCCATATCCCTGTCAGCCAGTTCTGCACAACTGTTGTCCTCATCATAGTCAGCAGCACCAACAGAGATTCCTCTCCTCTCCCCAACTCGTCCCCGGGGGTGATTCTTCTCCAGTTTTACCCTGGCGTGGCTTCAGCGGGAAGCATTCCTCATCCCTCATCTTTGGGAAGTGGGGGAGGTTGCATCTTCCTTCCTCCAGCAGGAATCATGTATTCAGGTTGCCAGCCCAGCTACCTGAGAGAGTGCCAGTAGTGACTGTCTACCACAGAATCTACAAGACTTCTTCCAAACTTTGGGTTGCTTGCCTGTCTCCTGGTGTACGATTCAAGGGCTCTCATTTCAGAATTTATCTTCCACCCTGGATATACATCCAGAAATAGTTTTTAAACTTGCCGTTAGAATGCTTGGGTTACATCTTTCTCTTGCAACTTTGCACGGAAAACTTTAGTTACAAGTCTCAGAAGCTTTTCAAACCTGCTGCATTAAAAAACCTCATCACGCTGTGAGCAAAAGTGGCTTCAGTCTTAACAGACAGCCCCTTTGGGAGGAGAGGAGCCTAAGGCAGAGGTTAAATAGTTCATGTAGGGACCTGCAGGGAACCTGTGCAGTCAAGGGGAAGCAGTATGTCCAAATGCCACAGCCATACAATTAAAATTGCAGGACCATCTGTAATCTACTTGTGCTAAATAATAATAATCCATTAAAAAATAGCCTAATCTTGTTTTTGAACTTTCTCGAACTTAACATGCTGAAAAGGAATTATTTTTCCAGGATGAAGTCTGTTCTGCTTTTGAGAACCCAGGAAGGCCATACCAGTAAAGTTTTTTAACTAAGTAGTATTTCTACTTACAGACTGGGCAAAGACCGAGGCTGCAATGGGAGCTTACCTTTCCAGGTCCATGCAGTGAGGTTACAGACTGAGATAAACTATGGAATGAAGATCAGGAAAGGCAAAGCTTGCAGGTACAATCATGGCTACTGTCAGCTTGGGCTCCCTTTGCCTTGCTAAGCTGCTGGGAGCAAGACCCTGTGCCTCACTAGGCCTAGATTTGTGATAGTTCCTCCTTTCCTTACTGGTTTTGGAAGGGGCAGGGGGAGCAGTCCCACTGGTGTCAGCCCTGTGAGTGCATTTTGGAGCCAGTTACTAGCAATGTTGCAGTTGACTATATACACAACAAAATGGAGTGGTGTCTTGGGAGACCAAGAGCTGGACAGGGGAGAGGATCTGTCAACAAATCACTTGGATACTTGTGCCCCTGCACACCTGAGCCACCATCCTGAGTGCTGGTGCACTTTGGTAAATTAGACTGTAGTACCCGCTAGTCCTCAGGTTGCAGTCTTCTCAAGTTACTCCTAGATCTGAGTGTAGGAGCATCTCCTAACTGGTGAAGTTTAAAGAAGAGTCAGAGGGTGAGAAAATAAAAACAATCTGACATGGGAGGAAGCCCAGGGTTGGGTCTGAAAGGGTAAATCTTTTTCTGATGTCCTATTGGACATGCTCTCCAGTACATATTACTTGCTGTAGACAGAAGGTAAAGCTTTCTTTAACCTGTCTGGAAATGGAAGTGTAGGCGTAATTTGAGTCTGGATTTTTTTATGCACCCTTCTGTCATATGAGCTACGACCTACATCTCGGCACTGGAGTAGGGAGACCTCAGGAAAAACAAGGTGGGGCAGGGAAGAAGAGAGAGCTTTGTTTGCTTCTGAGACACAGCGTTCTGGAGCCAGGAGGGACCATGAGGTTCTGGGATAGGAGGAGGATTTCTGCCTTTAGTGACAGAGACCTAAACTCTTACCCTGAGACCTCATAGCCTCTGTGCTAATCTGCTCCAGTATTTCACCCTTAGAGAGTTTCTCCTACCACCCATTTAGATCCCTCCTACTGCAAGTGTAGGCTTTGCTGTTCTGTGGTCTGTTTGCTGTGGATAGGGAGGACAGATTATTCCCTTTTTCTCCTGCAGCACTCTTTTGGGTATTTTCTGTGTCCCAGTTTTTTCCTCAGGCTAATCAATTCTCTGGGGCTCTGCTTGGAGGTCATTTTTAGAGATGTCCAAGGTGGTGTGTTTGGTTTATTTTTTCCTGTCCCCAGGGAGCTGAAACCTGAAAATGGACACAGTTTGTTCACTGATGTTTGCATGTGAGTGTAAGGGATGGATGACATCAAGTATCTTGTATCAGGAAATCTGCTTATGGTTTCTAGTATGATGTTTTCCAGCTTTTCAGAGTCATAGCTTTGCTGATTCATATTTCGGTCCATTTTGCATTTGCTTTATTGCTTTTTTTTTTGCTTACACATAAAAGCTTGCTCATAGCCCTAGTGCACTGCAGCCTCTTTTTCTCAGACCATTTCTGTAATTTCTGAAATAATTTTGAACTCTTACCCTTTTTTCTGTTTTCTAATGTACTTTTGGTTCCTTTCAGCCTTGCAACAACTGCACATTTACTAAGGACACTCTTTTTACCATTGCTGACTTCACCAATTAAAAATTTGAATGGTATGAAAACAGGACCCGTTTACTGAAAACATTTTGCTGGTTTGAAGGTGAATCACTTTCTAGGTGTGATTTTTTTTTTTAATTATGATTTTTGTTTGTTGCCTGACCAACTCTGCACCTACCCCAAAGCAATTTTATCTAACCACATTCCTTTTTTGCTTATGAAAACATCCTGCAAGTCTGAATATGTCACCATTTGAGCTGATACCAACAGCTTGCCAATGCTGTCAAGAAAATATCCTGATCTTGCTTTGTGGTTGCTGAGCCTTGTGCCAAACCTGTTTGCCTTGCTCACCTGGAGGTGATGCTTGCTGCTTCCCATGAGGAGAAAGGTTGAGTTTGCCTGTTGGATAAAGAATTGGGAGGCAAATAATGAATATTTTTGTTAATTTCTAGCTAATCATAACTAGCTACTAACTCTAGGGTGATCTTAGATAATTGGCTGTAGTTAGATGATTTTTTTGTGCCACTTTTCTTTTTGTGTGCAAGCACTCTGAACATACTTGTCCAGTCAACCACAATTCATTAATATGGATGACAGCTCTGTGTACTGAATCACTGAAAAGAAATTCCAACAGGGGCATACATCTCATCGGTACCAAGCTGCCTCCAGAGCAGGATGGAAAGGAGTCTCTTCACATTGACCACTCTGCTTACTCCAGGCTCTGGCCATTCCTGTGGGAGCCCAGTTCAGCTCTCATCCAGAAACAGGTGATGATGGTCAGATTCAGCCCTCGCATTTAGCAACCCTTCTGTCTTCCTGTTTTCTCCTTTCAGACAAAATTGTATCAACCTGGTAATCTTGGTGCAGGCGGAGTCTTGTTCCTGGAAGAGCAGCCTGCCAGTTGTGGGCCTGCACAGGATATGAGAGCCAGAAACTGCCAGGGACAGACGGCATGTGCTCGAGCTGGCCCTGGACTTGGCAAGTTAGAAGAGCAATTTACAAATTCAGCACGGTCAGTAAGGAAGAAAAATAGACACAGTAAATAAAGAAAGAGGCAGGGCTTTTTTTTTTTTTTTTTTTTTTTTTGGTAGTCATTCTTGAGGGCAGAGCTGGAATTTAAAAGGTTGTGACAGTGCTTGTACCGACGGCCATGGTCTTTGCCCAGTACCAGGTGACTGGGAGATTTCAGGAGTCTAACTCATTTCCATTATCTTTTTCTTTCTTAAATAAAGAAAAAGAAAGAATTGAGAAAATCTGCCTCTCCTGTCAACTTACCCGCCCTGCCCCTGAAGCTTCCCAACACCGCCCTTGCTCAGGAGCTCAGGCTCAACATTTCCCTTCAGATGCTGCCCTCTGCAAGGGCTTTTCAGGAGGGGCGGCTGGAGAGCCGGGCTGAGCCGTGCAGCCGAACGAGGGCGCCGCTGGCACCTGAGAGCCGCTGTCTCTGCCCGCGGCCGGGCCGCTCGCCCCGTGCCGGGAGACAAAGGGAGCCACATCTGAGCCCTGCCGAGGCTGCGCTTGCCGGAAGAAACCTAACAATTCTTATTTACCAAATTGACAAAATCCTATCATTGCAATTAAGGGGATATGTAATTAACTGTGTCTTAATTACAGCAGCTGCCACTTCATCTGAATGCAGCAATTTGCGGAGAAACCGGGGGAGATGCTTTAAACTCGTGTGTGTAAACAGCGCGAGCACAAACACTGCGGCGTGCGCGGCTCCCGGGGGCGCGGTGCCTGTCCCGGGGGCACGGGCGAAGGCAGAGCCTCCCCGGCTGCCGGCCTGCCTGGCCCTGGTGGCTTCTGGAAATCGCTCGGGAGGCAGAGATCTTCAGACAACCCTGCCGCAACCCCATCGCCCCGGGGTCGTACCTCAAGCTGCAGGGCTGAGCCCAGCGCCGCAAACCCTCCCGGCAGAGAGACGCTTTAAGGAGCCTCTCCTGACTCCCGGCCTCTGCGGGACCCGCAGGCCCCGGTGCGGGTGCTGAGTGCACTGGGGGAGGTGAATTTCGCTTGGTCTCTCGCCGTGCACTTTCATGGCTTCATCGCTCTGGGCCGGCAGGAGCGCCTCTGTCCCCCCAGGCGGCTCTGCCCCGGCTCCCGCAGGTCTGCGTGGTATTTTAAAAGCCTCTGCATCCTGTGCTGCTGCAGCCTCCCCTGGCTTACGTGAGTCACTTCCTGGGAGCTGCTGTGGACTTCCCAGTGCGGCCGAGTTTTCCCTGCTGAGGTACCCAGAAGGTCAGGGTGTTTGTGGGTTCACCGGGGTACAAACCACTTGGGTTTTACCATCTTTCCAGCCCACCTCAGTGTTTGCCGGCTCCTGCTTCCTGCCTGTAACCAGAACTTGATGACTGTGACAGCTGTGCTGGCTTAGCGTGGTGAGCTGTGACAGAGTGGGATGTGGGTTTGGATGTGATTTTCCACACCTGGAGACACAGCATGAACTTCCCCGCACTTCCAAGGCAAGAGCCATGGGCGCTCGGGAGGTAGGAAGAGGGTGGTGCCCTGCCGAGACCGCCTCCCAGCTCTGCTCCCCAGCAGGGACTGCTCCCGGAGATCAGGCGGAGCGGCCGTGTTATCCCCCCGTGCCCCGGTTTACTCCCTTCAGCACGGAGCATCTGTGCCTCAGGTACAGCTCACAGACACTGAGCTAAGCCCAGAAGCATTCATTGCTGAGCTACGGCTTGAAAAGAGCCTCGCACCCCCTCTACCACTGCTAATAAATAGGATTGATGTTACAAAGGCTGAGGACTGCGCCTGCTCAAGTTGGCAGACTCCTTTGGGGCTCCATAATTCAGCTGCATTGATTTGTCCCGTATGTTTCACACGTGAAATAAAGCTTCTCTCTGTCAAGTCAGCACAGGAAGGACATCCTGCTTGGTGCTAGCAATATTCCTCTGGTTTCCTAATTGAAACCTGAACTATTTTCTGAGTATTTCAGTAATGGGCATCATCACAAAGATTAGATTATTAATATGCACATCAAGAATTTGAAAACATGGGATGGCATCCTGTCACTGTTTAAATGATGGCACAACTGCCATGGATGCTGCTGTAACCAGAATTTCACCAGCCGGCACTATTCAGCTGTTGCAAGCTCTCTTCACATCACTCTGGGGGCTCCTGCGTTGCAGTCAATGGCACTTTCAGAAAAAGAGTTAAACTTGTTAAAACTTGTCCATGTTAATCTCTTAAAAGCACTTAGTCATTTTAGATTTACATGCTGAATCAGGCTTCATGGAAAACTGCTCACGTTTCTGTCTTCTTTGGGATGGAGCGCACAACCCGCATGGTGTTCTTAATACCAGTTACATTTGCATGGAGACATGCGCTTTGTTTCATCAACCTTCACGTTTTGCTGCCTACGTTCAGAAAGGTAAAAGAATATTCTCACTCAGTTATTTCCTTGGGACTTGTCTGTGGTGTTACTGGTTGTGACTTGGGTATAGTCTTAGCAAGAGAAGTCAAAAAAAAAAAAAAAAGAAGAAAACAAAGCAGCCTTTCACTTTCTTTTTAACCAAAGTGGAGTGCCTAGGCAGGAGTGATGTAATTTTCATATCTGTGGACAACTTCAGCTTTCACTGATGTATTTTGTAGGCTCCAGTATGGGTGCCAGCAGTCTGGCTTTGGTAACAGGATTTGGAAATGCCACCCCAAAGGTTCCATTGTCATCCAAGTGATCTTAGCAATGATCACAAAAGTAATGCAGAAAATCAGACACCAGAAAAGTCTCTTTTCTCCACATTCCCTGTTTGATAGGTTTGATGGTTTCACCCCACCACGCTGACGCTACCACCTTCATAAGATGCCTAAGCGCTGTGAGCACAGGCACCTACTGAAGACTTCACTTGACCCTGCCAGAGGCTAAGTGAATTATGTTTGCTCTCCCACACATGAACCTGAAGAGACAAACCTGTGATCGGTCACACTTAAGCACTTTATATTTGAGCACCTGTCATGCAGTTAAAAATGGGTTTTTTTAACATCAAGGTGTTTGACAACAGTGAATGTCCGGCACCCAGCAGGTGGTGTGGCAACACTGTTGATCTGTGAAAGCCCTCCCTACCCCTGTCCCTGTTGTTTCAGTAGCTGAGATCCCTGGATCAGAGGGGCTTGCTGGCTTTTGCTACTGCATCCCCCCCAGCCCACACCATCTCTGTTCTCCAAGGGCTGGCCCCTCTCTGCAGGAGGCAGGCAGGGGCCGCCGGCTCTATCAAATCGCAGGGTGTGAACAAAGGACTGTGAGGAACTGGAATGAGATCACCAAATCCATTTGATTTCTTTGGGATTTGAGCCTAGGTCTTCTGGGTGAAAGTGAGTGCATTAACCTGCTGTGGGAGTTAATTCCTTGCCTAGTCATTATTCAGGCATCATTAAAGTATGCATTGTGCTGGAGGTCAAATCAGATTACTCTGAAGAATTTGGAATGGGAAAAATGCTGGGGTTTTTTCATCAGCCTAAGTGTTTGGTTATCTAAGTGTTTAGCTATTTATATTGTGCCTGTCACTGTGGCATGTCACTCTATAAACAAAGGGATACTCCAAATCTCTTATTATTTTAATAGCATTAATGTTCTTCATCTGGGGAAAAAACATAAAATAATTTCCCTCTGGAAGATAACAGAGTAAGTGGTTTAACATAAACAGCGGCTCTGGGAAAACTGTGCTCTGAGGCTCACCCAGGCAGAACATCCCACAGCTCCACATCGATGGCACCAACAGTCACCCAGGCACACCTGGAGATGCTCTGGCTCCCCCCACAATGCCAGGAGCAAGCCCCCACTATTGCAGGAAGGGCTGACCTGCAATAGCGGAAAAAGGGAAGGAGGGTGACAGCCAGGATCTGACCCTCACAGAGAGGAAGAGGAGCAGCAACTGCGCGGCTCGCAGCTCCATGCACGAGCCTAACTTCAGTGCAGAGCTCTCCTCAGGAGACGTAAGGTGGGTGCCTTGTTCAAATCATAGCTCTGGCACCGGGGGGAGAAGCAACACATGGGCTGGATCAAGGAGTGTTCTTTTCTTGGCGATTTGTAAAGATATAACTTGGATCTTCGATCCAGATATATGATCCAGACATATGCTGCCCTTATCACAGAATGGAAAGATGCTGCAATAGTAGCTCCATGCTGGAGCGGGATCAGCGAGGCAGAAGCAGGAGCAAATGAAGGGGTGCAAGAAGTCAGCTCCCACCCCAGAGAAACCTGTCTGGCTTTCTGGTTGTGGCAGCAAGGGGAAAGGACCCAGCAACTGGAAGCGACTTGAAAACCAGATCGAGCTAGTTACTGTAGAATAAGATGATGGGCCCCTTGGGGACACACAGTGGCTGGGAAGGAAGTCTAAATATTGCAACTATTTTAGTGCTGAGAGACAGAGGTCATAGTCTTGGTGTGAGGCACACTTCTGTGAGGAGGAGAGGAAGGGTGAGACCACCAGCTGGCTGTATCGGGGATGACTGGCAAAGGATTCTTCTAAGGCTGAAAGAGGTTTCCATAAATTTGTGTCTGTGGGGCTTTTCTTTAACCTTGTTTCATGTGGAAACAAGGCCAAGACAATCATCCTGTTAGCTCCCTCCAGAGGAATCCCAAACTTTCTTCCCAGTTTGATGAAGGTGATGTTCTCAAAGATGTTCAGTCCCTGCAGTTGTCTGAATGAGCACCTGAGAAGAAAACAGAAACCCAGACCTGCATGAGCTCAGGAGCAGCGTTAGCAGGTGCCATGAAGGAAAGATTTATAAGCACTGAAGCAGCAGACCTCTGCCTTCTGCAGCACAAAATGGAGAAACTGCTAAAGGGAGCACATTAGACCTGAGGTAATCCAGAAGCAGGACATGCAGTTGCAGGGATCCAACCTGCAGAATTTCATCTGCCCAGCAGCATCTATTTGTAATTAATTTAAAACTGAATCTGGAATTCCCATGAGTTTCTCCACCTAGGGACTGAAACATGTTCGTGTACTTTGAAACTGACAGGGTGATGCATGACACGATGGAATTTAGGGGACATGGGAGGTGTCCTCAACTGCACTGAGCTGCACTGAATGGCAGCACCCAGTCAGCACGGGAGCACAGGATGGAAAGGTGCACAAACCTGAAAGTGGGAGGAGCACTCTGCTGCCACCTTCACCTCTCTTCATGTCAGAGGGGCTCAGATAGACTGGAAGTCCTCTTCAGGCATTCCAGTCTCACTGGCTATGAATCAGATACAGAGGTGAAACAGCACGTATCCAAAATATCTTTGTTCCTGGCCAGTAGCACAGGGAGCAGAGCCTGTTAAATGCCAGATGAGGATCCAAGCCATGTCATTCATGTTTCAACCTAGCATGCAGGCTCTGTGCGTTAAAGGAGAGATACCAATTGCTGCCTCTGTTTCTAAATATCCTGGTTCAGGCCTTAACTTCGCCCTGCAAGAAGAGATCCTGGAAGCACAGTGTAAGCTAGCTTGCTAAGGAGGAAATGGTGCATGGAGTCCCAGCAGTGAAAAGCACTTTGTGCCATGTCAGGGATGGTCCTTCTCTTGCATGCTCTTGCATTTCACCCAAGGCAGATCTGTGCTCTCGTTGGGAACAAGGACCATCTATCATCTGTGTATTTCTGTGCAGTGAAACATAAAAACTGTGGGCAGTCATTAGTGCCAGCCATTCAGGTAGTGGGGCAACCTGGAAAAGTGTCCTTATGGCTGCTTTTGCCTTCTCCCCCATCCATTAAGAACCTGGACCAGTTCCTCATTGCCTATGCCTTTACTGACCTAGTGGCCTTACAGCTCCAGTACAACACTTGCAGGATGATGGCTGGACTCTCCTAATCTAGCACCTTCTTCCTTGTGGCATGTGGTGGCATTTGGGACTGACCTTCCATAGATGCTGGGACAGGAGGCATATGAGCCAATGCACCTCCTTGGGGCAGGACCCCTGGCACACAGATACCTGCTAATCAGCACGACTTTGTTTTTCCAGTAGCAAGGATTCATTTTATAAGATGAAGTGGGATGATTGCACTCCTACATTGTTGGGCCTGCCTGCTCCAGCCTGGCAGCTCAGCAGGGTCCTGATTTTGGCAACAGTCAGCCTGTGGTGTTGCAAGAGGGTGGGAATGGGAGACGCTGCCCCATTCTTCCGTAGGGATGAGGCTGCCTGAGAGGAACCTAAATACACTTGATGCTGACTGGGTGAACCAGTGGGTTTGTGAAGGCAGAAGCCTGCTGACAGTCTGCCCTGAACCACTGGACAATTTGCTTTTGCTTTCAGTGTTAAAGAAATATTACAAAAAGATTGCACTGGGGATTGGTAGTTTAACCCTTGAGGGAGCCCATTTAACACCTTGTTGGATAACTGTGATGTTTACCTTTTGTTCTGCAGTGGTAGCAATATCCACTGATGTCTTTTAAAAGACAACTGGGGCAGAAGTGATGCTTATGCTGTGAAATAGGTCAAACGTGATGCGACACCTTATCTGTTTAGCTGTAAACCCCACCATTCCTCCTTGGCCTCTGTATTGATTATCTGGTGGGTTTAAAATGCTGCTGAAACCTCTGCCTGTCGCCTCATATCACTGCATTAAGGAGGAGGCATGGCCCTACGTCCATTCAGCTCAAAGGATCCAATTATTGTATCTCATTTCTGTAACCCAGGAAAAGAGAGAGGGCCGTCTTCATGCACAGATGGCCAGCGATTTACGTCAGGAGCCCTGGGATTAGGGACCGTCCCAGCAGAGAGAGCTCAGTAGCCTTTCTTTTATTGAACTGTCTGTGAATGATGTGTAGTCAAAATCCTGGCCACCTGTGGCCATTAAACACCTAGTGGTGCTTTTTGCAGGAATAACACCCACATCCCGAGCACATTCAAGGTGGGGGGTGTGTGTGTGTGTATGTGTGTGCATGTGCAGGTGGAAATACACTCTAGCTTCCTAAATCCTACTTCCTGACTATACTGCAAGAAAGAGGCATTATCTCCTTCCTGCTCTGAGTTTTCCAATAATGTTATTAAACTGTAGGCAGTCAAACAGTTTCTGCATGTTGTCCCAGAGCTGGGAATTTTTCCACTGTGAATTCAGAGGATCCAAATGTGTCATTCTGGTTTGTGAAGTGCCTGGGAACAGTGCTCACCACCTTGAGAAAAAAATCTTTAGTCCATCAGGCATTTTAATGAGGTTGTAAAATGTCCCAGAGTATGCTAAAGACCAGAAGATTAGTCAAAAATAAAAATCTGAAAAATTTACCTCAATTCTAGGTTTCATTGATAAAACCTATAAATCATTTGATTCATATGAGAGACTAAAACATCCATGTAGGAGATGAACTGGTGGGGGAGGAGGCTCAGTTCTGACAACAGAAATGATGCAGCCATGTCATGAGTAGGTGCTTTGTGGTATAGGGTGGAAATGTCTGGAAGAGATACCAACCACACTCAGGCTTGTTCTTCCCCTAATTGCCTGACTTTTATTGAGGAATTCACAAAATGAGCACTTAAAATTAGACTCTGAGAGCTCTTGCTTAAATGAAGAGACTGTCAATATTTGCAGAGCGATGCTTCGGCTCACCCAGACGGTATCCAAGTACATGCCACTTGAGTGGCTGAATACATGGAGCACTCTCTTCCCTTTCTCTGCTTAATGAAAAACAAAATGGGGGGAGCCTGATTGTGCTTTTCAGGTTCTTTGTGTTCATGTTTTTTCCAGACTCTCCTAAACTTGGTCTTGACTTTTCAGAAACTACTTCAAATAGCAGACTCAGCACAATGGTATGTACAGGACTAACACTATATGAAACACAAAACAAAAGCGTGAAAAAAAGACACTTTTTTCCCCCTAAATGTTGTAGGTTTCTCCTGTTCTCTCTGGATTGTCAGATGAAATACTCAGAGCAGACACTGACTGGTTCTGGAAGAAGAGCGGGAGTGCATTGCCTGAAGGCTGAATTGAATTGTAACACAGCATGATCTTGCCAGGATGGCTAGGTAAAGCATCCCACACAACACCCTCATTTCTTGAACTTTTATCACTAAGAAATCATAATTTTGAAGCTGATGGGCATTACCATCCCAGGTGGCTGGCATCTCTTTGTGAATTTTTTATTTTACTCTGCTAGAATAGCAAAAGACATGAGAGCCTGGTCTGGAGCAATTTCATGCTTCTCAGGTAGGGCCAAACTCTGTAGGATCTGTATTGTTGCAAGCTCAAAGCATCTGCAGTGAAGGCTCCTGCCCTCTAATCTTTCTGTGCTCAAAGCATTTCTCATCCATCCCTGACCTCTGATCTTCTTGTATCTCTGTCTTTTGCGGGCAGCCAGCTGTCCTCCCTTGCAAAACCTTCCGTCTCTGTCTCCCCTGTAACAGGGGGGCTGATTCCCACTGCAGGGATAGAAAGTCTTGCACTCCACAGCAAGCGTGTCCACTTCCCTGCCCCGCTGCATCTGTCATCCTGCACAGGCATTGTTGGGTCCCTGTGCTGGGAACAGCCAGAGCATGGGTGCAGTTCATACAACAGCACTTCCCACCACTTCCACCTAGACCTACCTTTAATAAAAGTCTTGTAAGCCTCTGAGTACTTTATAAAGAAGGCTGAATGTTTTTATCTTCCCTTCCAGCTAGGGAAACTACAGCTCAGATGCTTGCTAAAAGCCCCATCACATGAGAACCTTGGTTTCAATTTTCCTGAACTGATGTCCTGGCCATGGCACCATGATGCAGTCACCAGTTATCCCCCCATTTCTTCCACAGCAGCTCCCTGAAAGTGAGAAGAGGTTCTCCATCCTGGGAGCACTCGCTGGCCTATTCCTGAGGTCAGGGGATACAATTCCAACCGTGATTTCCTGGAACAAACCATCCATAAAAGCAGAAGTATCTGACAAATTTGGTCTGGCACAGGCTGTTCATTGCAAATCTTAATGCAAATAAGAGAAATGTCAGTGCTAAAAGAAAAAGAGTATTTAGGAAAAAAAATCTTGTGCTGTTTTGTGGCATTTGTGCATAAAATAATGAGGCCAAATATATCACCATTGGATTTGAGCCAGATAAGTTCATAACGTCTAATCCAGCTGGTGGATCATGACTCCTTTCATTATTTAAAGCAATGCTGTGGGAAAAGACACACAGCAAAGCTAACAAGATGGTGCTTTAGCTGCCATATTCCTGGCAGCTGAACAAATGCAGCGTGCGTTTTCTCACACCAGCAGGGAGAGGAAAGGAAAACGTGGAGCTAACAAGGAGCCCAGCATTCCCTCACGATGCAGCCTGAGCCTCACCCACTGCCATCTCCCCTGCAGTCTGGTTCTGTTCATCTCCAGTGACAGCATTTCCCTGCTCCTCCTGACCATGGTCCTGGCCTTTGTAAGGTGCTGCGCTCCCCAGCCAGGAGCAGGCTGTGCTGGAGCAGAGAGGTCCATACAGCTCTCCAGCCTGTCCCTCCCATACTGGGACACAGGTGGCAAGCATCTACCTTGCAATGCTTCCCCCATGCCCACTGCTTAGCAGCTCAGGGATGGAGCCACTGTTGGTAACTTTGCATGGATCTGTCTTTCCTTGACTTTTTTTTTTCTCCTAACTCACCCGGTCTCCCATGCAAACTTTCTGGGTCATGTGTCAGTGCGGAGATCATGTCTTGGCTGCATTCTCTGGCCTGCAATACCCTCAGCCATCTCCTCCTCTCCTCGATTCCGTGCCCCTCCTGCACTCCTGACCCCTTGCTTGAGCCTATCCTCCCTGACTCAGCTGATGGGGCCTTGCAGGTTTTGGCACTGCTGATTTGGGAATGGTCAATAGGCCCCTCCACAAGCCTGTCCCTGCACATGGTGCCTCTGCTTGTCTGCTGCTGATCCTGAGGGGCCACCTTGCAGGAGCTGGTGGGTGTTGCCTCAGGATGGCTGACACGTCCCCATCCCCAAAGAGCCTCCAGCAACTTCCAGGCCTGGAAGGTGTCTTGCTGCCTTGTGTTTAAAATTATGTTTTTCAGGCCATGAGCACTGTGGGTCCAGCACAGCTTCCACAGCAGGGAGGACACAAGGACCCTGCATAGCTCAGGATGTACTTGGCTCAGAAGCAGCCATGTGTGTGTCTGCATCTTTCTGTATGACTGGGGGACGATTGATCGGGGTGCAATGGCATTGGTAGGCACAATTCTGCTTCTCCTCCTCCTCCATGCTTAGGTCTTTCAGCTCTTCTTTGCCTATTTTGGAGTCAGCTTTCTGTGGAGAAAAACAGAAGGACACCCTTGCTTCATTGCTCATGATATATGGCCACAAGGGCAAAGCGTTTTTTATTTTTTTAAATAAAATTAAAAAAGATACCCCGGTCATGACATTTGTTTTACTTCTGAGATTAATTTTCCAGGAACACTGATTCTTGTCTTGGAAAGCTCATTGGGCACCTAAGAGACCATGGCACTTGTCACTGTGGTCCTTAATTGATGCATCAACAGGACTGTCATGTGTCTCCAGCATCTCCCAAATATATGAGATATGCGGATATAAACAAAAGCTCGAGGGATAATGAAAAATACAAAAATATGATTAAGTAACTTCCCTGCAAATCAATTTTCACCTGATTTTTTCCTTTTCTGTCTCAGTCTGACAAGCTCCTCTGTCATCCATTCAGGCTTCCAAGAAAAAAAGCAGGGCAAGGCAGACATTACCTCGTGTGGTGGGAAAACATATCCCTCTTTGTATTGTAGGTGATTTTTCCAGTTCTCTTTCACACAGAAAAGTAATACAACATTGTCACGTATTTATACATCAGCATCTGAGTCTTGGAGGACTCAAACAAGAGGAGACAGAGCAGGAATCAGAAATAGCTTTATTGTAGTGCTGGATGTTTCAGCAGAGAAAGGACAAAATTGGTAAGAGTTCATAAACACCCAGAAATAGGTGTGGTGATTTCACAGTGTAGTCAACAGTTGCTTGGGGATGATTTCCTTGGAGGGCAAGCATCGACTGCCTGCAGGCTGAGTTCAGGAGGCAAATCATTTTGGACAAAGGGATTTTGGGCAAAGGGAGCAGAGGCTGGGTCTGGACTGCGGGGAGAGTGGAAGGGACAGAGATACTGAATGGCAGAGCCCTGAGGCTCAGGATGCTGAACATCTGCCCATGCACCAGCTCTGGCACTGCATTTGTTGCTTGTTCTGCAGCTCTGCTGGATATTTTGTGAACCAGCTGGGGGCTCTTGCCAGGCCGCTGCTTTCCTCAGGCTCCCAAATCTCAAGACGCACACACTTTGAGGTCCCTCAAGACAACCACCAAACCTCTTCATTTGTTTGCTTGCTCAGGTGCCATCCATGGATGCATGGGTGCCCAAACACTGCTGCTGATTCTTGTGCAAGGCAGGGAAACCTGCACAAAGAGCACCCGCGCATTTGCTCCCCAGGTCGTGTTTAAAAGCCCTTTCCCAGAAAAAGGGTGAGCACAGTAAATGCCTGCTTGCTGAGCCAAGAAGCAGCACCTCTCCCCGTGACACTCTCCCTTGCAGACATCTGCGAGTGCCCCTTCCCCCTCTGCTTCCAGCCAGCATGAAAAACTGCCTCTGTCTTTCCTCGTTACCATGTCCTCCCTCCATCTTCTCATTTCTAGAGTGAACAAACCCAATGCCATTGACCATTCCTGACAAGTGGTGGCTTCTTGCTGATGGATGCTCAGTGTGAAGCGGTATCAACTCCCCATGCCAAGGTCAGCTGTGGCTGAGTCTTGGGCTGTGCCTTGGGAAAAGTGAGGCGCTTGTGCCTGCATGGTGGGGTGATGAACATGCCAGAGAGAGGGAGTGCAATGGTTGCCACAGCAGTTTATGTGCAGAGTTATACAAATGCAACCTTTCTACTCTTTAAGGCTACTTTTGGGTTTTTTCATTAGGTTTTGCTCTTCTGCTGCTGTGCACATAGCGCTGTGGGCATGGGACGAGGACAGGGAGGGGGATGCAGCAGGGAGCAGGGACAGGGGCAGGCAAAGGGCCAGGGAAGCCCATGAGCACACAAGATGTTACTGAACTGCAGAGGAAGAAGCCAAGAGGCCTCCAGAGCTGCTCATAGAGAAAAGTATGCTTTATATTTATTTAGAATATATAATTATTTGTACCTACCCATACAAAATATGTTTTGTGTTTTTGGACAGGGGCTGAATGTTAAAAGTTTAGCAAAGTGGCAGAGGCTGCCCAAACACCAACTCTCCTGCTGCCCCTCCAGAGAAAAGCACGGTGCGGTGCAAGCTCGGGCATCCCTGCGCCCTCCGCGCCCCCGGGAAGAAGCTGGGTGCGGAGCTCAGCCCGGGATGGGTCGACCTAGGCTACCCTTGCCCGAGGGGGGCTCTGAGGGTTCGGTCCTGCGAGAAAAGAGCCCCCCTGGGCTCCCGATTGCTGTGCCAGACCCCTCTGGAGCGCTGGATGCTGGCGGGGGTCGGCCAAGCCGGCAAGACGTCCCCGGGGAACTGACACGAGCACCCGGCCACATTTATTGTTTGTTTTTGTTAGTCCCTTCCCGTCGAGGGCGAGGGACCAGCTCGAGGGGGGACCCCGCACGCCGTCGCAGGGGACGCGAGGGCTCCTCCCCGCTCTGGGTGCCGCGAGGGCAGCGCGGCTGCGGGCGGAGCGGGGCGGGCGGGGGTCGCGGCGCGGCCGGCGGGCGGAGCGGGCGGCGGCCGCCAGGGGTCCCTCGCCGCTCACGGTTGCGGCGGCGGCGGCGGGACCGCGCCGAGCGGAGCGGGCGGGGGCCGAGGCACGGCGGCTCCGGGGCCGCGCCGCCGCCTTCCCCTTCCTCGCCGCCCCCGGCGCTGCGCCTCCGCCCCGCCGCCCGCCGGCCCCGAGGGCGGCCCGCTCCTGCCGCGCCGAGCGCTGCGCTCGGAGCCTCCGCCAGAGCGGGGTCAGCGGGGACCGGGGAGAGGGAGCGGGGGGCGGTGAACGGGGCTTTCAAAGCAAGTCAGCACCCCGGGCATTAGCTTGCCTTCGTCTTTTTATTACTTGTTCTTTTCTACCGTGTCACGCAGGTGATTGGCCAGCGGCACACGCCGGTGCCCCGCGCCGAGCGGATGCAGGAGCGGCGGCGTGTCCTGGGACGCCGGGCCCGCGGAGCTGCCGCGCACCGCCCTGGCTCCCGGCCGGCCCCGGCCCGCGCTCGGCCCTTTGTTAGCGATGCGCACACCCTGCCCGCGCTGCCGGGGGATCGCACCTCCAAAGGGAAAAGAATTAAAGCCGTGGCCGGATCGAAAGGGGGCTTCGCTGGCCGATTTTAGGGCTGCGACGAGACCAAACTATAAAACCCGACTGAGAACTGAACCACAATCGAAAGTGCTGGAGGTGGATTTTTTTTTTTTTCCTTCCCGCAGAGACTCTGGGTTTTGTTTCAGAAACTTCATAGGCGTAGGAGCTGGCTGCAAAGGTTGAACCAGATCTATTCCAAGTTTTATCTGCCTCACAAAAGTCATTTTGGCAGCCAAGGAACCGACAAGACCTGAATCCAAAACCAAGCAGAAGTTCCCTGTTAGAAACTTTAGAGCAGGAAAATGTCTAGCACTTCAAAACAATGTAGGCTTTCATGTGAAGCTCTTTGCAAACTTACAAAACAGTAAAAAGTTCTTGGATAAAACCCTGTTTATTTGCACTGCACACCAACAGCAAGTCCAGGTTCCTGTACCCAAGGTGATGGGCCTGCAAGAGTGTGCAAAAATTGGCTCTGAGTGCATGGTTGTGTATGGCTCCGACACAAAAAAGCTGTGACAAGCAACTGAATGAAGTAAATGCTTTTCCTACCAGAGTAGTGCAGCGAGTGCATCTGAGGCCATTCCTCTTCTCCTTCCTAGTTTGACATTTTCCTGGCCTCGTATGCTAATGGAAACCGTCCTAAACTAGCAGGTATCACCTGCCCCTGCAGGGAAGCAGCATCTCCCTCTCCTAGTACTTGCCACAAGTGAAAATTTCTGGAAACAAGTGAGAAAGCTGAGTTAAAAGGCTTTATCTTGCACATGTAACACTGCTGCTGAATGTGATGCAGACCGTCGCAAATCTGAGCCTGTTACAAAACTGCCATTCAGCACAGAGGCAAGTTTCTTGAGCATCGCAGTGTGTCCCCACATTGCCCTTCTGAGGTCCTCAATATGAGGTTTTCCTCCTGTCAAAGACCTCACAGATGGGGCAGCGATTGCTGGCGGAATACATTATAGCCAAGGAAAGTGGAATCGTGCAGACAGGGCTTGTGTGTCACTGTTTCCCCTTGAAAAATTTACTCATTTTACTTGTGATTTGAATTGCAGCTGCAGTTTGAATTGCAGGACCCTCTGCGCTGTGCCATGCACAACTGCATAATTACAGGACGGCATGTTCTCCACTTGATTGCGATCTGAGCAGGGTGCTTCCTCCCACCCCGCCAAAATGGCCCCCAGCCAGAGCCCATCAGCCTGCCTGGGGGAGGGAAACCGGCTCCACTGGGAGTGGAGGGCACAGTTCGCATGGAGAAGAGCAGGAGGAAGTGCTCCCAGTTTGTGGAAACCTTAAGGGTATCACAGAAAGCTGCAGAACCAAAAAGGCATTTGGGTAATGCTGCAAAGAACAGGGCTGGAGGGGGCTGGCTCTGTGTTGACTGCTTGCAGCCTCACAGACTGAGGGTGTGTGGTAGCCATCAGCAAGAAGACTCTGGCTGTGTTGGGACATCAGGACTTTGGGGGGGGTGACACCTGGAAGCTATTAGGCTTCATACAAACAGTTCTCCAAGCCGTTCCAGGAAGACGGATGATTAAAAACAACATTAACCTTCAGCACACATACTCCATGACTGTCTGGACACAGCAGCTTTTAGAAGAACATTCTTGATCTTAACATCTTTTACCTGGGGAATCAAAACATCCTAAACGCGTGACCTCCTCGCGTATGGGACAGCAGGGAGTTCGTGCAAGCAGGGGTCCCAGCTCCGTGGCTGAGGAAGTGACATTCCAGTGTTTTTTCTAATGATATATTTACCTTCTTATGTGTGTCAGGGAAAGTGCACTGAGACGTTTTAATCAGCATTGTCAGGAGTTGTTTCTTGTCTTGGCTTGAGAAGCCTTGTCTGCATCCTGTTTCACTGTCCATCTCTTCCTGTCTAATAGTTGTTATGCTACAGAATTTAGATTTGGAAGCAGGAAAACTGCATGGACAGATGACCCAGAAACTTTCTGGAAGCACGATCAAGGCAGACACGTAACTTCTTTGATTACTTTTTATATTTAAGTGCTTTCCTCCTCTGCTTTATTTCTGGGTTCACGTCAACAGAGCTTTCTTCTTTATCTACTTCAAACATGATGTCTCCTAACAGGGCTGATATTTAATTATTTTCCTGTAATATGCATCTGGAAGCATTGTAGATTCTTTCCTCTCTATTACAGTGCATGTGATTTGTTTTCTTGCTATCCAGCTGGATCATGCTTTTTTATAGATGGAGATTTACTGAAGTGAGAATCTTTTCTCCAATTAAATACTCTCAGTTTAAGAAATCATTCTCATTTTATGTGCAAAGAGATCTTGAAGCCAATCCAGGCAATGCAAGGTAATTGATGTTTCCTCCTTTGTGAGATGTTTTTTTCTCAAGTTGTTTATGTTGTATCAGGGAGAGCCCTGCGTAGTCAAAAGGTTATTAATAAATAATGAGCATACAGAAATCTTGTCCCTAAGCTGAAGGGAAAATGGAGAGAGAACAAGCCCACAGCTCCTCCTGAGGCCAGGTGTCACCATCAACATCTGCCCCAAAAACTGGCACTCACGATGGATTTGCCCTTTCCAGGAAAGTTGCTCCTGGCCGTGGCGGGTCCGGACCCATGTGGGGTGATGCTCTGACCACAGCGAAAGGCAGAGCTCAATTTTAAGGCAAGAAATCTCTTTAGTACAGTAATCTGGGGAGATGTCACAAACCTATGGATGCTGGAGCCATTCTTTATCATTTGAAGATTTTCTTTGAGACCTCTACCTGGACAGCATGTGCTGAAGATGAAATGTCAGCTCAATCATTCTTCAGTGAGATGTTGTTGCATTTTTTTTTCCTAAAGATACATTTAAAGGGCAACTCATTTGCATAAGATTTTCATATCCTTGGTCTTAAAAAGGCTTAAGGAGCCAGCACTGTGATCTGAAATCTAATATTCTTACCTTTTGCAGTGGCAGAGAACAGGGGGAATTGTCATTAAAAAATGATTCAATTCTCTTTGTAAAGGAGTATTGTATAAACTCTGAAAAACATGGTTAAAATATAAATAGTGTTACAGTTCTGGATTTTTATTGCTTTACCCCAGGCATTTACTGTGGGTTCTCTATGTGAAATGTGATGGAATTATTGTGAAGACGCATTGTTTAAATATTAAACATTAATATTCTTCTTTTGATGGTGAAACCAGTATTAAACCTGTTAATTTTTCATTAAAGCACCTAAAGCCAAATTTGTTTAAGCTCTCAGTTTGCTGTCATCTTCGTAATAGAAAACACGAAGTAAAAGCCACACAGACCTGAGAATAAATAGGAGTGAAACGTGGGAGCCAGCTCCAGGCTTCCTCACAAGGTGGAGGGAGATGGAGGGGAAGAGAGAAGCAGCAGGAGGAGAAAGAAGAAACAGCTCAGGGAAGAGAGGATGAGGAGGAAAAGATAAGAAACTGCAGAGCAACAGCAAAAGGGTTTGTAAGTATGGGAAAGGGCTGATCCATGCAGTGCAACTTCCACTTGGCAAAAGGCATAAAGTGGTGTGGGGCTGGAGACAGGTCAGTGCTGGGGGATGGCACGTGCCACTGCGGGTGCCACTGCGGGCGGCTGCGGGACGGGGCCTTTCTGAGGCAGAGCCAGCGCCCTCACAGCATTCCCAGCAGGAGCTAAAGGCAGTGATACTTCACGGCCGAGTTTGGCCCCAGGTGCTTTATTTGATCTCGGTGTGACGGTGAGATGTGTAAGCCAGCTCCTGCACACCATTCCTGACATCAAGGGCTGCACCTGTAAAATCACATCCAGATGGGAGCGTGTGCCATCACAGTTGTTTTGTGATCGCCAGCAAGAAAAATAACTTGCAGGAGGTGTTTGTGTGTGATCCTTTTGAGCATAAATGATTTTAAGCTGTGGTTGGCGGGTACGGTAGTGGCTGGGCAGGGAGATGGAGTAGGAAGCGCTGGATGAGGCTGCATTTGCCAAGCAAGGAGAAGGATTTTACAGTAATTGAGATGTGAAATGCTGAGAGTCTTGACAAGAGTTTTAGCTGTACAGATGGGTAAGGAAGGCCATATCTCAGAGATGTTATGCAGAAAGAATCTGCAAGCAGCAGAGAGCGAGCTTGGATGTGAGCCCGAGGGAGGCACCCACAGGAGTCGCTGCCCAGGTGACTCTGTGGAGAGGCAGTGAGGAGTGATGGCATGAATGGAGGGAGAGATGGAGGGATGGGTGGGTGTCTGGGGGAAGGGATGGGGTTGTGCAGAGCTATCAGAAACAGGGATCCATCCACAAAAGGGGGAGGCAAAAGATGGGAAGCCGTGTTTTAACCTTGCTGTGTGCAAGCTGATCCCTGCTTGTCTACACAAAGCTGAGACTTCAGATTTTGATCTGGGTAGGAGATAAGTCTCCAGTAATGCATGAGATCTAGGAGAAAAAATATATGCATGGCTGACGAAGGACTAACACCTTGCCCTTCATCCACTGAGATTTCCAGCTACTCAGAAAAACACAAAGCAATATATTAATACTTAAGATAAGCTATTTTATTAGAAATAATAGGGGGAAAATATTTAGCTTTGGTTATTGGGCTCTTTTTTTTAAACACCACTTTTCTGTTCTTTTAACCAATCCAATTAACCCTGATAGAAAAGTCCCATCCACTCTAATGAGAATAATATTGACAAGGATTTATAGACATATTATAGAATAACAGCAAAATCTGGGGGCCCCTGATACACGAGTGGCCTAAACTGAGCTGTTGGCACACGAGCACTGAAGTAAGCAGGGTGATCAGGGATGCTGAGGCAGTGGGATACAGTCCAGCCAACTGACAGGGCAGCGAGCAAGCTGCACTGTTTTCCATTGGATTCTGCACAGCAGCCCAAAACCCTACATCACTGCTGCTGGTCATGTTTTTCACCTGAATTATTTAAGCTCTTTTCTGGAAGGGCAATCTCTGTGTATTCCTCTCCTTTACTCTGTCCTTCTCTTTCTCCTTGTTTTTCTTCCCTCTCTGCCTTATGTGACCAGCTCATTTGCAACATTTCTGCTGCAATCCTGCCGAGATTCATTTTCACTTTTTTATTGAAAAATCAAAATCTTTGGAATTAAAAGCTCCCAATATTGAATTTTCAATAACAGGTGAAAATTATGCTCTGCATGACGATGAGGAGAAGGATGTGCTGAGCTGGGAGCATGATGACGTAGGAACCAGTGAATTCATGTTTGACCCACACAAGACAACTGGGGCAAGTATTTAAAGAAAAGCAGGAAAGCAAAAGGCATTTGGGAAGTGCACTGGTGAACATGGGGGAAGAAACTTTTCCATTCAGGGCAGGGGTGGTAGGAGGAGGAATTTCCCTGCCTCTTGGTTACAAAGCAAAAGCAGGAGCAGGATGCAGAATTTTTGGGTGGTGGATGAATTTGTGGGAAAGCATTGGAGACTTGAGGGTGCCCATCAGGGGAGAAACAGGTTCTTAAGTGCTGCTCTGGCTGCTCCCAGCTGTCCTTTCCAGGGACCTTGTGCCTGCAAACACCTCACTGTGCCCCAGCGTGTAGTGAGCAATGGGAGGGCGGGCCATGGCAGTGAGGGGTGAACCCCTCTGCTGCAGGAAATACAGTGAAGCAGCAGAAGGTGTTCTTTTTGTTAAATCTTTCACTGAGCTGATGCAGAGCAGCAGCAACATCGCCAGCTTCATTGGCACCCAGCATCCCTTTAATTACCAGCCAGCCTTGCTCCGAGAGGGGTTAAGCAAGGCCATGGTGACACTGCCAATACACGCTGTGACTGCTCGCCTGGCTCGCTCCAAGGTATCCACATCTTCCACTTTCTGGAGTATCCTCCTTTCTCTGCAAGGCCCTTTGTAGTTGCCTGGACATGTGCCCAAGTGAGAGGTGCACATTCAGAGTGGTGACCCTGGGAGCCACATGCCAAGAGAGGGGCCTTGTGCATGCCAGGTGGTGGGTCAGAGAGCCTCGATACAGTCACAAAAAGTTTTTCCATCAAACCTCCAAGAGCACACTCCTGCTCAAGCACTGTTTAATTTCCTGTGAGTCTTTGAAGATGAGGAAAATCATGTAGGTCTCAGTTTCCAGTCAATGTAAGACTCCAAAATTAATTCAGAAGAGCTATGGCCTGCTTGTCCTCTGCTGCCCACCCAGAGCCCAGAGCCCAGAGCCCAGAGCCAGTCCTTGCAAAGTCAGAGGAATCTTTGCTGCTGGCATTGACTGTCCTAGGCATAAAGCAGGGCAAGGCAGGGAAACCAAAACACACAGTGAATCCTTGGAGTGCCTGAGCCATGCAAAGTGTTGGGTAGCTGCACCAGGGATCTCAGCCATATTATCTGCATGGGAAACCCTTGCTGACCTGGAAGGAGCTACCAGGAATGCCCTGCGATACAGCCCCAGGGCCTGGAGGGAGCATCCAGCACCCTTGGGTCACAATAGCTGTGAGCCCTGCCCCGTGCAAGGAGTCAACAGGAGGAAATCAATTTGGATGCAAAGCATTGTTACGAAATTTCACTGTGGCTCCCTCTCTCCTACCAACCCCATCTCCCTTCCCAGCTGGCCCCAGGGAAAGAAACTGGCAGCAGCACGTGAGAAGTGCCACAGATGGATGGTGTGTCACGGGCACAGCTGGACGGATCTGGCACACAGGTGTCGGTCCGGTGCCTGCCAGCTGCCCAGCAGCCCCCAGATATTTGTGGCTGAGAGATGAAAGGGGAGAGGAGTCTCGCTCCTCACTTGGAGCACAGCGAGGGAAGCAGCCATGCTGGGGGAGTTGGCAGAAGGCAGCAAACCTTTCCCACCAAGATCCTTGGGGCCAGATTGCCCTGCCAGGGAGGGCATGGAGGGCCCGAGGGCTGGACATGGTGGCTGCTGCCTTCCAAACCAGGTGAGTGCTGGCAGCCCCACAGGCACTGCCAAACTGGCATGGCCATGGCTGAGCCCGACTGAGTGTGGGGGAAGCCTCCGCAGGTCCTCTCCTGCAGTGCCTGTGGTGGAGGCGGGCAGTCTGGGCATTGGGAAAGACCATCTCCTGAGTCAGGTGCCCCTGCTGCCTGCTGCTCACAGAGGGGTCCTGCATTGGATGCCATCTTGAGACATGGGGAAATGAATAATGGAAATAAAAGTTGGCAGTTGGTTAGGTACCAGATGATTGTGACCTCATTTTTTTGGTGCAAAAAGAAAAGTTAAAACCCAGTACTAATTAGGGACATTTGGTGCTTACATTGATAGAGATTATGGGCTGAATAACCTGGCAGAGAAAACAAGAAAAATGTTAATTGTTATTGCTGAAAGATATTTTCTTAAATGCCCAAATCCCTAAACTCAAAGGATTGAGAGGTTATGCCCAACCCAATTAGAAGGGAATAAAACTGAAGTTATGTGTATAAATTTTTAAAGATATATGTTTGTGAGGGTTATGTGTGAACTGTGCCTACATATGAATGTTTGCACACACATAAATGAAGATGGGAATCCATTCACTAATAAGGGACAAGATGCTGTGGAGCCTTCCCTGGACACTGGATGTCTGCATGAGTGGCCTTCAGGAATGGGCAACAGCAGAGGTAGGTTTCATGGTTTCCTTCCAACTTTAGTCACTCCCACATTGATCATGATGTGTCTGGGAATCTCAGTGTTTGTCTTACATGGACTTATATACATCGGCAGAAGAATGGGAAGTGAGTTGCAGTGAATATTGCCAAGGTGCAAGGAACAGCACAGAATTGGTAAAAAAAAAAAAAATGGATTACAGTTATACAAAGTTCTAGTTAAAGACAATTAATGTGGGGTTTTTAAAAGTGTATTAGTAGCACAGGCAATCTAAATAACACTGTATCACTCAATGGAAATTGTAACCTGTCAGTCAAACATTATACAAAAAGGTTTTGCAATCTGTAAATATTCCTCTTGTGCATTTGGGAATGCATTTGCATCCCAAGAAGATGACAATGATGAGGATTTCTGGTTTTCCAGCTCCATGTTGGCTCCATCTCTGCAGGGCTCCAGGGTGCTGCAGAGCTCCACAGGGTGATGAGGGCTTTGGCCAAAGACCTCCCTGGCAGCTGCTGCTGTGATCACACAGTCTCCAGGCCTATTCACTGTGACGGCCTTCCACAAACATGCACTCCCCATCCTTCTTTGTGTATTTTGTCAAGCCAGGCTTGCACAGACCTGCTGGAGTGGGTCCCAGCAGAGGGTCTGTGCTTTGGGGGCCTGTCCATCCTGCTCCCCTTCACACCTTGTCTGCACAAAACCCACCAGAGCTTCCACAATGGGAAGATTTCCCTAGGCCAGCTGACCCTGCAGAAGGTGAGGCTCACCAGCCTGGGGCTGCACGTCATTTAGAGGCTGCCCTTTGAGAGCTGTTCCCCTCTCTGTGCTCACTGTTTTTACCATGAGTCATTATGTTCATGGGGACTTGCAGTACAGTTTTTTTTCTGAAGTGCAGCTTGTACAATAAACAGTTACAAGAGAGATTTCAATAGCTCCCACTACAGACTCAACTTCAACCAACATCTGGGAGAATGTCTCAAGATGATGTTTATTATCTGTTTTCTGCTCAAGAAGATGCTCAGTTGGCTTCCACTGAGTCAGCAAGCAAAGACATATTTCTCTAGACTGGTCTAATTTGTTATTTTATTGGTTACTCCTTCTCTTTTTAAAGAGACTGTCGGAGATTTTTGATTCCTCATAAGCCCTTAATGGAAATTCTAAAGGAACTTAAGTTTAGTTAGTTGACTCCTGACTATTAGATGAAATTAACTTGCTTTATCTGTGAAGCCCCTGCACCTTGTGCAGGATGGCCCCGCTCTGCTGACATCCTGCATACTGTGGCCTCTCCGCCTGGGTACACAGGAATATTCTGGGGCTGAGGCCAGAACTTACACAGCATCTTTCCATTGCTCTGCCCAGCCTGTGATGTTTGTGTGTTATCCATTCCCATCCCACCACCTCCTGCACTTCAGAAAGTTTGGCGATGTGTAGTACCTGACAGCCTGCAATTAAGGATTCAGCCAGGCTGTGTAGTGATAGTGCTCTGCCTTTCTTGAAGGATGTAGACTGCCTTCTTTCAAGAGAGCTGCTTGACTCATTCAAATTGCTTTTGTTTGTTTTTCTTTATGGAGCAAATTATTTTTAATTGCTAAGCCCCCCTTTCTGTCCCACTGGAAGCTGGACTAAGGCAAGTTACTGCAGAATTTAACCTCAGAGGTGCTGCTCATAGATTTACTGCTGATTATCTAAGTGAAATAAGACAAAAAAGAATCATTTTCTTGCTTAGCCTGGCCTCCCCAGTAAGCACAGGACAGACATGGGTAGTCCAGGAATACTGACTCCCACAGTAAGTGCAGCCTGGGGACATGAAGCTAAGATCTTTGAAGTGACTTGGCAGAAACATGTGGAAAGGCTTTCCCAGTGGCATGGTAAGAGCAGCAAGGCTGGAGGGAGGCCCTGCAGTGAAGTGCTTGGGGCAGGGGGTCCCCCACTGTCCTTGGCACCCCGTGGAGGGGAGCCCCCTCTGCACTGTCTGGGGACAGAGCAAAGGTCAGCACCATGGCACCAGCACCCTGGCAGGCATTGAGATAAATCTTGGGCCACGTGTGCAGGGATAAAGGGGCGCAGCATGGCTTCACCTGCAGCACAGTTTGCTGTTTTAGCAGGATGCTTTGCCCTGAAAAAACTGATCTGCTTGGCCTGGAGTCTGGTCAGAAGACAAAGCAATGCAAGCTCTCTGTGGGAGCTACTGGTGGCACCATAGTGGTATTTTTTGGTGTTGAATAAACTAAAAGGCTGGCCTGGCTTACCAGCTTCAAACACACATCTGTCCCTTTGAAGTAAGACTTGACAGCTGCTAAACTGACCTGGAGGCCTATGACTGGCAGCCAACTTCTTTATGCTATGAAAATCCAGTCTACTTTCATACAAGTTACATTCTTCCACAGCCTTTTCTTGAAGTGGGAAGTGTGGAGTTTCTCCCATGGGGTTTGGGACACCTCTCCATGGTTCCTTCTCAGGAACTGAGAGAAAGATGAAGTACTCCATGAAGAGAAGTATGGTGAGATGCATCAACCTCAACTTAATGTTTCTATTGCTAGATTTAACATAATTGCTTTAACAAGATTGCTTTAATATAGTGCACTACACCATCTATGTTATACTATATTTGACTAGTATTTTTTAGCTTTTACACTGTGTAGTAAGTAATTCTGATTAAGATCTTCTGGCTGTTCACTTGTATTAATAAATGACTCATCTTTTATAAATACATCTGATTTGCCGTCATTACAACTTGTGGGACACTGTTATAAAACTTAAACCATTGGCAGTCTGAGGCTAAGCTCAGATACTGCTGCCACTAGGCTCCTCTCTCTGAGAACGAGTTTAGAAAGCAAGGGGGTCCTCTCAGCACCTCGTGACTCAGCAGCAGGGCTTCTTTAATTAAACTTTGTCTGAAGCTCCCACTCCACCTACAGCACCCATGAACTGTCTAAAACATTGTGACATGCTAACAGGCAGGCCCATGGAGAACAGATGTGGCCAAAGCCACCACTTCACACGTTGGGGAATATTGGTGGTGGTGCTAGAAAAAAACAGATGCTTTGCTGAGGGGAGGCGGTGATCACATCAGATGGAAAAGGCAGTTTTTGGGCCTGCTAGGACAGGGAGGTTGAACTGATCTCCTGCCCCTCCGGGAGGGAAGCCATCAATGGCTTGGAGTAGCCTCAACCCAACTTCAACCCCTGTCATCAGACCAGCAGCACTCTGGTCTTAAAATTTCACACATCTGTGGATGCAGGTTGGCACAGCCTGCTCTGAGATAATACCCCTTTTGCAAAAGGAACCCTTTTCTCTGAAAATCACTTGCATGGGCTGTTTCCATCCTGCTCAAGGTCAAGGGCTTCAATGGTGCAGAGGGGTCACTTCTCTGGGGGCTCCTCACCAGCTCCTGAAGCTGATCTGATGTCGCCCAGATGTGGGTTGTCCCCACACAGGGCTGGAGCTACCACAACACTGTGGCACCCATGACAGGCCCTTTGCCTCCCTGCGTTGGGGTGCCAGGGAGCCCATGCTTTCCCACTCCATAGGCAGGACCCTGTTGTGTCTTGCACAAAGCACCAGGCTCAGGCCACTCTGCAGGAATAAGCAGAGGGCTTGGCAGGAGGGCCAAGTGACTTGGACCCTGTTTTGCCCCTTAATGAGTTTGGGATGCAGTGGGAGGTTGTTTCATCCCTTCCCTCAGGAATTTCTTTGGGATGGCAGCCAGGGTGTGGGGACAGCATCCAGAGCTTAGTTCTTGCATTTGCAAAATTCACGCTTTGCAAAATCTGGTTCAACACCAGTGTTGAATGGGGTTGAAAATGAAAACCAACACAGTTACAGCAATTTCACAACCATGGCATTGGAGCCCCCATGGCTACAAAGGCTGAGCCCCAGGGAGGGCTGGCCTCAGCTGTGGACTGGGGGCTGCAAGGTAGTCCCTCTGTGGGTGCCTGGGGGCTGTGGCCTCCCTTGCTCCTGCCCTGAATGAGAGCTTTCATGGGCCCTGAGTGCTTCTGCCGAAGGGAAGGGGCAGCTGCCTCCCATGCTTGAGCCAGGTACAGGTGCTGAAGGGGAGAGGGGCTCCAGTGCTGTGGGGCTGCCTGGTAGTGCAGAGCTTCTGACCTGCTCTTGGGATTGCTGGAATGAACACCCCTGGCTGGCTGGATCCACGGCACTACTTTGACACTGTCCACAGCATGGCTGGGCAGAGCAAGTGACCTGTGTCTCCTATGAACTCTCACCATGTAGACAGGCTAATAGGGGAGAAACTGCAAACTAAAGATAGCATGAGAAGTTAGGCTTCACCATGCCATCCTCGCTTTCCCTGGTGAAAGAGCGAGCGCTGAGCTGCCCAGCTCTGAAGCCAGGGGCGAGTGGATTTCCTGCTTATTTGTAATGTCTCTGCTATGTTGATAGTGGCAATTTGTTAGGGTTAACAAACAGGGCTTCTTCATGAAGCTTGCTGGGAAAGGGGTGTCTGCCGAGAGGACTCTCCCCCCTCCCTCCCCAGCTCTGAAGGGTGTCCCTGCTGGATCTGGGAGAGGCAGATACTAGGGGATTAGCGCGCGCTGGAAGGGCTGCAGCCGGAGGGAAGGCTTGGCACCGCCGCCTGGATGAGAGCTCGCAACAATGGCGAGCTGCAGCCTGCCAAATCTCAACACAGCAGGCAAGGCTAGGCTCAGCTCTAGCTAAACGGGAGCCGTGTAGGACCCTCCATTTTGGAAGAGCGCTAGCAAGGTCTGGCACTTGGAATTCTTGGCATCCACAAGTGTCTTCGCTCTTTCTTATCCCCTCCTGTTCCCAGTAGATTTTGCATCCTTTACAATGGATAAATTATACATGCAGAGTTTACTCTCCTACCCGAGCTTCGAGAATACCCCAGTGCCAGCCAAGGGAGCTGGTGCATGGGGGAATAGCCAGGAATGTTTAAAATAGTCTGGCCATGTGACTTTGGGGATTGGAAAAGGAAAAAAAAAAAAAGAAAAAAAATCCTTTCCCCCAACACTTTAAATGCAAACCAACTTTTTTTCACGGGAGAGAGTCATGAACTGGTGATCTGTGCAGCAGTCACGAGCCAGCAGCTCTGGTTTCCCTCCTGGATGCAGAAGCGGCTGTGTCTGGGCCCTGGGGCGAGGCGCTTGGAGCCAGAGCCTGCACGGTGGGTGGCTGGATCCAACCTGGGCCGAGGTGGAGGCGGCTGCCATAGGGAGAGCGGGAAGGTGGCAGAGCCCTCCTGTCCCTCCCACTTTGGCTGGCGCTGAATGATTAAAACTAAGGACGGGTGTACCTGCACTTGTACATACAGCTTGTTCTGTGTCAGCTCTTTGTAGGGAGAAAAACCAGCCATGAAAAGGGAGACTCACGAGATATGAATCCCAGTTTGGACAGGGAGCCGTCTGGGAAAAGTGGGGTGCTCAGCCCCACATACTCCTCCCTGTTCAGCTGCCCACGCACCCCCTGTTCATCTGTCCCTGCATCTCCCTGCCTGTGGTGGCACCCACTGCATCCATCTCACTGTCCATCTCTGGTCCCAGGAATGACCCCGTCACCCCAGGGATGGTGACAGGGACAGTGTTCCCCAATCTTCCAGCATCTCCTCATGCCCAAGGTCGACTGCTGCTGCTCACCCCATTGCTGGGGGGCAGAGGGGCAGCAGCAGCATTAATGAAGATTTTAATGATGGCTACCGGCTTGTACTACTAGCATCTGAGTCTCATTTGAATTCAGGCAACTTTAAGCTCTTTTGGCAGTATAAAAGGGCCTGAAAGTGGATTCCAGTCACATGTACATTTGCTTTTAGACTCCAGCGCAGTGCCAGCGTGATGTAAAGGGGCCTCCGCGAGCCGGAGAATCAGGCCCTGCATATTTTACACTCTTTTATAGCTTACTGTGACTCTGCTTATCTCTAACAGTTAAAAAACGAGTGCCAATGGTCTACACGCTGGATACGTATCATGCAAAACCAAATATAGCACGGCTCAAGAACACTCTTTGCATAATGTACATATGTATTTCATTTATTTTTGTAAAAATTCTGCTTAAGCATATGGAAGGGAAGGAGTGATAACACTGCCTAGAGGCAGATATAATGTGGTCAGGCAATGTGCAAGCTTCCTCACACAGCTCGAGGAATGTGCCTGAGTTTGAAGTTGTTACATGAGTCCTGGACAATTCCTTAGCGGCGAGAAGCAAGTAGGTCATACAGATGACTTTGTGACAGGGGTCTTCATTCACATCAGATGGCAGAGATCCTCCAAATGCATTTCACCTGGGGCTTATGTTTTCTAACCCAGAACTATGGATGTGCAAGACTCTGGCTGAAAATAACCGTGGAAATCCATATTTAGGAGCCCGCATGCATGAATTTTTCTTCAAACTTTTGGCTTGCCACATCGACCAGTAATTCTACAAACCCTCTGGCTTATATTACATAGCACAACCACAAATGCCAATTGCAAAAAATTAAAAAAAAAAAAAAAAAAAGGTAAGCCATTACCAGACAAAAACCCCAACCCATATTTAATAAAATTTAAAGCTCCTTGTCCTTCCCTGGCAGGGACAGCCAGACAGGACTGACCCCAGTGCCTGGCCCTGAGAGATGCTGGGATCCTGCCAGTGCTTCAAACCAGAACTCTGCTTTGTTCATCTTAAAGTGTGCCTCTGTTCATGCTGCTTTTTCCTACTTTCCTTGTATGAAGACAAAATTATATTTTTAAAAATCAGAGTGGCTTCTGCTACAGATTGGGGTAAACCACATGTCAGCTTTAACTTGGGCATTCATCACGTCTCAGGCACAGTGGGAGTCACCAGGACCTGTTTGATACTGCATCACACATATCAGCTGCTGGATGCTTGGCCAAAGCCGACCCTGAGCCTTCTGGGTCCCTTGGCCAAACCTTGTGGCCTTGCTGTGCTGAGGGGATCTCCCAGTCCTGCCACAGCTCCCAGTAAGGAGGAAAGCTGGGAGCACTGAAATGGCCAGCATCTCACTTCCCATTACTAATCTCTCCTGAATTTACCCCTCATTTTTACAGGTGCAAATGACAGGCAAACTAAATATTTTAGCACCAGCTGATGTTTGCAGATCCAGCAGCGTGTGAGGTGCTTTGAAGCTGGCATGCAGAAGGCAGCTGCCTGTACTGGAGCACACAAAATTGAAGGGCTGATCTTCCAAAGAGGTTGCACCTTGGTTGGGGAAGATTCTCAGACATAATCTTGATTTCATGTTTAAGTTCATTTTGTTCAGGAAAACACCAAAGCATGTATTTATCTGTAAGTGGATAATTTAGTGTAATTCTGGATAATTGAGTGTAGCTCATCTAAAAGGGGTGCTTTGCTAAACAGGGGCTGTAAGAACACACTTAAGCTAAACTGAAGTCAATGGGCTTTATTTCTGAGTAATGTGACCTGGTGTCTGAAGCACTGGGTTCAAGGTCTAAAGGGCTTGATGGAGAAGGGAAGGATGAAGAAATAGAGATTACAGTGACATTAATGTAGTTACTCATGGACACAAGTGCAGAACATGCATTTTACCCATGGATTTGTGTAGATCTCAGCTAACAGGCTTTGTTTTAGGAATTGGGGGATCCATGGTCGCAGCGTTTTCTTACTGGCTTGCAAACACTTTCTGCTGAGACGTTGTTTTACAGAATAAATTAGACTGGCCTGAGACAGACAAGGTTGGAGCAGAGATGTTTTAAGAGGACAAAGCTATCAGGGCATGAACATAACAGAGGCAGTAACATCCAACAAGATATCTTTTTCTGTGTCGTGCTCTCCCTTTCTACTCTGAGCCAAAGCTTATTATAATTTTTTTTACTGGTATAAAGTGGTTTGCTTAATATAGTCTTATGCAGCTGTAACTAAGAATAAAATTAGATCTTGGTGTGCTAATTGGGGTCCTGACCCAGAGGAGCAGTTAAACATACGCTTAGCATGAAGCAGGAGAGCCACTCCACCTGAGTCAGTAAGGGTACTCCTAAGCTTGAGGTTAAGGATCGTTTCAAGTATTTGGAGCACACAGTTCACAAGAGCTGGTTTCCAACCTCCTCCCATTTCTGCTTGGATACCTCAAAGCTCCAAACATTTTCATCTTAAAATAGAGAGTGTTTCACAGGGAACTATTATCATTTTAGTACCTTCCTTGGAGGAAAATTGCCCTCCAAATTGAGGGGTGAATTTCATTTTAGGAGAACTGCAAGACTAGAGACAAAGGCATCTCTCCTTTACTGACCTTCATTTTGGTAGCAGTGGGAGTTGCTGGTTGCTTCTTCAGTGGAGGAATTAGAAGGAGGTGTTTGTAGGAAAGTCTGTGGTTCACTGGCTTGCAGATTGTAGAAGACAGGAAGACTGGGTTTTAATTTAAACTATTAATTGGAGGGAAGCAATAAAACATAAAGGATTTACTTGCCTACAAACCTCTGAAATGTCTGCTATTTTTAGAATTCTCTGCAAATGCTTTTCATGCAAATGTATACTCACGTATACATACGTATGTACATCTCTGTTATGTAAATCAACTCTGATTTCTTATTCACTGTGTTAAGGAGCTTCAGAAAGGCTTTGGCATTTCTTTTACTGTGATGGGATTTTTATTTTTAAAGAAATAGTTAAACCTGCATACCATAAAGGTACTTTTAAAGCAGCCTGACTCTGATAGCTGCATTCAAGCTAAATACAATCTGGTTGTGCCAGTCCCCTGAAGTACTTCCCTGATGATGGGATACACATCATAAAGTCACCCCAAGACACCCGAATACTGGCAAACTTTAAATTGCTTGCTTAAAGCTGATGCTGAAATATCTGGCTGAACTGAGCCATATCCATTAATCCAGGGTGTTTGCCTGGAGAGCCAGGCACTTGGGGTGGGACAGAGGAAGTACAAGGAGCTGGCTCAATCTCTCTGGCCTGCCACAAAACACAGATCTGGCCCATGGAGCCACTGGAAGCCTGCAGTGCAGGGTCACACTGAGTCTTGTGTCCCTTGTATGTCTGGTCCTCCACCCAAGTGTCCCGTGATGGCACCGGGCAGGCAGCTCTGGGGGTGTGTCTCCTGAAATAAAACTTCTATGCTTTGAGTCACCATGAGTCTCCATCCTACTGGCAGCAAGTCAGGAGATGACTACCATGGACCTCTTCAGTGCAACACCACCTTTTATAAAGTCATCAAAATCCAGAGGAAAGCCAAGAATTCCTGAGGCTGGATTGCATTGTAGTGTGCCCAGTAAACAAAGATGTACATTACATGTATGCCTAAAATGGAAACACGAGCTCGTGCTTGCTTCAAAGGCAGCAGCCAGCAAATTCTCTCTGGAGTCCAAATGCTCGTCCCAGCAGACAGCTCTACTGGCTGAGAACAAAGGTGAGAGGCAGGCCCCAGCCCGTGGGTGCTGGAGTATCTGCAGAGCAGCAGCCAGATCTGCTGCAGGATATCTGCAAGTAAAATGGTTGGATCCCCCCACATCTGTAAGAGGACTAAAACATTCAGCAATCAGAAAACATATTGGCAAATATTTCTTTTTTCCTCTAAGTAGAAGGATGTTTCTTAGTAGTAGCTTCTGCCTCTGCCCGCTGTCAGCTGCTTTGTGTGACTTCCCTTTTCACTTTAAGCTGTCTGTACCGAACACCAAAGGAAATTATGTGGGATTATTTTACACCCAAGTTGTATATCCCATAAAAAAGGGAGCACCCTGCTGTGGCAAGCAATGGCTTCCATACAGTGGCAATGCATAGAAAACAGACACTGACTTTGAAAAGTAAAACACTCCAGGGAGTCACTGCTCTCCCTGAAGAAATAACATTTACAGTGCACCAGCTCCATTTGCTCCAGGGACGTTTCTAACCTGTTGTCCGGATTTTAATGAAGTTCAGGCTGTCACATCACACCAAGTTATGAGATGCCTTTAGTGAATAAGAACAACAGGCTCAAAGGATTGGGTTTTGTTGGTTGTAAATATTGTTTATTGATGAAGATTAATGAAGGAAGAGCCAGTGCGGAGCAATCAGGTAATGGAGGCAAAGCAGTGATGTCCCTTTGCCACAGAGTGCCCTCCTAGGATACCAGGACCAATTGGCCCTCAGTCTTGATTTCCACAGGGGTCTCAGTGCTGAGCTCCAGCCAGAGAGGTGAAACTGAGCAATTTCCATATTGCCTGCATTCCCTGAATATTCATCCCTCTTGCTCAAAAAGGAAAAGAAAAAAAATAAAGGAAAGAAGAAAGCAAGCCTCACATTTTCTGTGGCATCTCAAGCTGGGGGGAAAGGCCAAGATAAATGGATACTTTCAAGGTCATTAGCTTGTGGAGCTCACAGTTTGTATTGCCCTGCCAGAGCCTGGCTTGGAGAGGTTATAAATGTTTTTCGTCTGGAGCAGGGAGCTCATTGTTGGAGTTTGGATCCTCTGCTTGGCTGACAGTGAAAAATCCAAACTCTGGTGGAGCAGGGCCCCCCTCTCTGCCCAGGAGGTCTTTTGTCTATTCATCTGTAGCAGAAAACACAGGGAATTAGATGTAAGTTTGAAGATATTGCAATGCCTCGCCACTATGGTTGCCACCACCAAAAATGTCGCTGGGCAGCTGACCTTCCTGGCAGCCCACCAAGAGAGAAACAAGGTCAAGTGCTGTTTGCTCTCCAAGAAAATTACATTGAAATGATGTCCAGTCCTCTCCAGCCTCACCAGCCAGCAGCCCCATGGTCTGTGGAGAAGAGACAGCGGAAGGGACAAAGTCAGAAACAGAGGGTGTGGGGCGAGGCACCATCTGCTGGTTGTGTATTTTGGGAGTACCCTGAGCCAAGGCAGTGATGTGCCTTTTGCAGCTGCAGCAAGTGCAGCACTGCAGCAGCTGAGCCCACCTGCTGACACGCAGGTGTCTTCTCCTCGCCACTGCTCCCAGGCCTGCCAAAAGTCACTGCTTTTGTTTGTCTAAGTAAATAACCCCTGCACCTGGCTCCCTTCCATACTGCTCGGGGCCCCTGAGGGGTTTGCAGGGGCAGGGGCACAGCCACCGTGGCAGTGAAACCCAGCCTCTGAGGGGGAGCTGGTGTTACCCTGCCTGGCCATCTACATCTCTCCTGCCTTTTCCCATTGCTTTGTCACCCAGCAGTGACACTGGGTGCAGGAAGGGTGTGTGCAAGGGCAGGCATCCTTCAATCTCACTGCTCTGCCTTGAAGGCTGCTGCATTATGCTATGTAAGACTGGAGCTCTTCCTTCAAAATCAGGTTTCTCCATTCTCCCAGGCATGGACCGGGTTTGCTCAATGGGTCAAGCTTCCCTCAGCACCTCAGGCCCCATAGCTTCCCGGGGATTCATAAATGGTGCAGAAAAATTGTTGTTTGGGGTCAATGCCACCAACTGAAATGGCTAGAAAATTCCAGCTATTTGGTGCACTGTCAGGCCAGATGTTTTATAGCCTCTGGTGGAATATCAGTAGAAGTATTTCACAGTGGTAAAGGTCAAAGATGGACTCTAAAATAAGCGGAGCCAGCATTTTTCATGACTCTCCAATTAGAGGAATATTTATTGGCAGCTAATATCTGCAGAGCAAAAACGTCTCACTCAGAAACAAAAGAATAGTTTTAGCAGTGGCCTCTGAGAGCCATCAGGCCTCCCAGACCTCATGTTGGCACAGAGGATATACAGAGATTTTGTTGTCTTCTTCCAGTGCTTGAAAGACCCCCTGACACATGGAGTCAAGACCCTCTGCCTCTTGACTGTGCACTGCTGAAGAGGCTCCCGTGGTGGCTAACCACATGGATTTCTGTTCATCAGTTCCAGGTCTTGACACTGAAGCAACGTTTGGCATCTCCATTGCTTCTCCTTCCCTTGCCCCACTGAGCCCAGGGGTCTGGTTTGCCTGCTGCCTGCACTGGTTGAGGAGCAGTGGGAGATGTTTTTCCAAGCCTTTTCTCCTCACCACCTCCAAGAGCCTCCAAAAAACTACCTCAGCACAGAGCAACAAAGATTTTTTCCCACTTAGCTGCAGCAGGATCTGCAGGACAGATGGACGGAGCTGAGATTTAAGTGCCAGGTGCAAGTCCATTTTGCTACTGAATTTATGCCCAAGATAATATTCAGTGGAAGTTTTAGTTTATATAAAGATCCATCCCCAAGCATATATAAACTAGAGACTGAAATAATACAATTAGAAAGTAGGCAGGGCATGAATTAGCAGTGCTCTTCCTAAGATATTTCTGAAATGGCACACAGAAATACTGAGAGCAGATGTTAGATTGCTTTCGGAGGACAAAAATGGGTCAGACCTTATAGCAGCATTTCTAACCACCATGTAGTCTCTGTTGTCCTATATTTCTCAGGATGAGTGTGAGGAACACTAATGCTCCTGCTCCAGGTGTCCCGAACCGCTGGAACTGAGGCAGTGCTGGTATGTGTGAGAGGAAGGTCTGCCTTTCCGTCTGTCATCTGCAGAAAAATAAGCTCTCTCCACATTTGAATCAGGCAAAAGCAGAATGGTCAGCCCAGATGTCGCTGTCCTAAGAATGAGGATTTGGGGAGCAGACAGATCCCAGGAAGCATGGGATGAAGCCCAAGCAGCTGCAAGTGCTCTGGTTGTGGTGTTACTCTGTGGCCAGGAGCTGGAAGGCGAGGAGGAAGACTCACGAGACCTGTACAGCACTAGGCATGGAGCACAGACCTGGTAGCTGGGACAGGAGCCATGCTGGGGCTGGAAACCAGGGACCAAGTGGCAGGTGTGCCTGCAGCCTGGGCAGGGCTGACCTTGGCTGAGGTGGAACGGATGGATAGCCACGAGGCACCGGCAGGACCTCCCTGACAGACAGACCAGCCTGAAACATGAGGCCAGATCATTTGCCATCATCTTGTCAGTGTCCTGGGATGACCTGGACACTGAACCACTTCAGGCTGACTTAGTGCCTGGAGAGCCTGTAGCTCCTGGGACAAATAGCTTACCATCATCTTCACCTGTTTGGTTTTGCTAGCAGAAAGGTAGCAAACAATTCAGTGGTTTTGGTTTTTTTAAAAGGTTTGCTCTTTTTTCAAGTTGTGATTCCCTGTAATAGAAGGTCTCCCTGAAGAATTGCCTTCAAGTCATCTGATGCTTGCTGGAAACTGAGGCTTCCCTGGGTAGCAGTGGTTAAAAGACACAGTTGTGTTCCCTGCATACTGCCAAGGTCTGTATCACTCCGTGCTGGCGGCAGGCAGTAGCAAGTCAGCCTGTGGCTGTAGCAGCAGGAGAATTACAGGAGAGGGGAAAAAGTAAGCACAGCTAGTGGCTCTGTGATTCCTGCTAGCAGGTGCCCAGGATAGCAGAAAGCAGGCAGTGACACTTTAATTCTGCTGAAAACACAAGCAAAACTCCCCCTGCCTCCCCACACAGCCTAGGCTTTGGCTTCAGTATTCCTGTCACAAAAGCAACTGGGACAGGAGGGCTGTGCTTCACAGGCATGGCACAAATCCCAGATAAGGTCTAAGAGAAAGGACACCCACTTCCCTGAGTGCCTGCAGTGCCAGGACAGGGCTGCGGGAACGGCTGGACCTGGCGGGGCTCCTGCAGGCTCTGGGGTCACAGCCTGATGGCTCCCGGCAGCGTTGTAGACTAACAAGGACGAGCCTCAGGGACCAGCATCTCCAGAGCAACGAGGGGGACAATGGCAGGAACGCTCCCTGGCCCTGACCAAGTAGACTGTAAGTCAAAACAGGCTATCACACCCAAAATCATGTCAGGGGATTTGTTAGTGCCAGTGGAAGGCTTATTGGATTTCATCCTTTAAATATATGGACCTAAAATATCCTAGCAAGATACTGGTCAGAAAAATGCCAAAAAACCAGCCAAAAGCTTACCAAGGCAGCCATTAATGCAAAATAATTCAGCCATTCAAAACCATTTGTTTTTCACATCAGTCCTTGATTAATAGGCACTTAAATTAAGGTTTGTTTGTTTGTTTGTTTGTTCTTCTAGGATTAGCTGTTTCACTTTGAAAGAACACAAGCTCCTCAAAAGACAAATGGAGGTGACATGCTGCAAATGTTCACCCAGCCTCTGCTTTTTTTGAAAGGCCTAGGTAACTTCTGACTCTCCTTCTGGGTTTGGACCTGCCCAAGATGTGAAACAGGAACATGGTGGGTGTGCAAGGAGGCAACAGGTCTGGACTACAATGAAGGCACTGGCATAGCTGGGCTTTGGTGACCAATAATGAAGCAGGAGGAGGTTTTGGGTTTTCCCCTTAGCCTAAGACAACGTCCCAGGGAGGTGACACCAGGTTCTGAGGGCTCTGGTGGAACAAAGGTTGGATGTGCTGCCCATCTCAGTGAGAGGAACAGAAATTAAACTTCATGAACTTGAACAAAAGAGTAATCTCTGTGAGGGGAGAGGGGAGGGACAGAGAGAGGAACTGCAGACAATTAGTACTCTACAGGCTCTCACAGAGTCATTAATGAGGGATAATATCCAGTTAAGGAGGAGGATGGGAAATCTGGGGAATGCCTGTATATATTCCAGTAAATTGCTCATGGCTCCTCCCTATTCCCCTCCCCAACTTTGATGAATGTCTAAACAGGAAAGAAATGTTCAAGTGAAATATAGTTCATGGAAATATTTAGAGCCCACAGGTAGGTGGCTTGCTGCCCAGATGTCCTGGGAGCGCGTCTCTGCTCACATGCCTCATCAGAGACGCACACACTGAAGGGTGCGCGAGAGGGAGCCTAAAAGGTTCTGGCAATGATTTAACTCAATTAAAGTCTGTGGGAGGGTTCAGCTTCACATCATGAAGCAAACACAGGATGAGTAACTGATATAAAACTGAAAGGCACTTTACTTGTGTCTTTTGTCTTTAGGATGGCAGAAGGAGGATAATATTCCTCCACTGACAGGGTAAGGTTGGAGTTGGGCAGACTCTTGTAAAGCAGTACAGATTTTTTTGTTGTTGTTAAAAAGGTCATCAACAGCTTGGAAATGCAGATTTCCTTTCAGCAGGAAGTATTTTTTAAAAAAAAAGCCCAACTTTCTATCCATCTCAGCATTTCTTTAAATGGAACTGTTAGTCCTGTTGATGTGACCTAAATCAGCAATGTCCTGCATAAGAAAAAGAAGTAACTCACAGTCCCCAGAGCCTCAGAAGCACTTGACTGGATTGACAGAGTGAGAGTCTGTCTGTTTCCAGAGAGTCTCCTATAAAAATAGCTGGTAGTAGTTTTCAGAAGTTTGAATTGTCTGGGTTTGGGGGTTTTTTGGGTTTTGGCGGGGCATGACATTTTTGAATAATTTTATTTTTAAGGCAAACCCTCCAAAACATTAATTGTGCCAGCAGTGTTTTTTTTTTAAATTTAGCACCTCCCTTAAAGTGATTCCCAAAGTAGTTTGGGGAGTAAAGCTTAATTTGTTTAAGTCTTTGCATGTGCTGAATAGGGTGAGAGCTAGAAGAACTCCTAAGACTTTTCCAGACCTTTGGAGCTTTTTTGAAAACAAGTAAGTTGCTTGTCTCCTCAAGCTTTATGACTAAATTCTCTCCCCAAGGTTACTGCAAGGAACAGAGACCTTTACATGTCTGCAATTACAGATGGGTTCTGAACAGCATAAGCTTTGAAGAATGGGACTTCACTTGCTCTTGCTGTCGCTCCTTTTCTCCATAAATATATATATATATATACGATTATATATAAAATCCCTCTCAGCCCCAGTGTATGCAATCAGTGGCTATTGCATCAGTGAGTGTTACAGATCCCATTTTTCCCAGGGCAGGGAGGGCCCTTAGTGTGCACAAAGGCACAATGCAGGGAAGATTAATATCGGCTTCTGCTTTGCCATTCCAAGCCCCTGCTAACTGTAAATAATATTTTAGCAAAGATCTTGATGCATCATGATCTATTGTGTTGCAGCGATGATGCTGCTTGTTATGTCTTTAGCAGTGATTTATCATCCTCTGCAATGACACAAATCATGGATGGCTCATGACACTCCAGGATGTATGATCTCTTAGTGGTGGCAGTGATGAATCCTGTGCTTAGATCATAACATTTTGAAACCTGGGATGTGGAGCTGATCCTTTGCTTTTTACTTCTAGAAGGTACCTAAAGCAATGAAAACCCCTCTTTGTTAGCAATATGTCAAGTAGCATATCTCCCCTTTTCACAACATCTCGATACGGTTAATTCTGGCTAAGACTTGAAGGGTTATCAGGCAACTCTGGATTACTCATTCCTTTTGCTTTTCCCCTACTACCTCCTAACCTTTAATGTCCTCCTCCTGCATTCTGGTCCCAGGGACATATTTTGAAATTCTGCTGCATGTATAATGAGTATAAAATGTTCCTCTAGGAGCTGGAGAAAGCTCAGATGTTTGGGTACAGTAGGCCCATTCCGACACAACAAGCCTACGCTCAAGCTGTGATCCCAACAGAGAAGAAAGCGTTTCAGGTCTGAGCTGCTCTCATCCAGTGAGCTACTGCCATATCAGCTCTGCTCCAAGGAAGTGGAAGTACTTGCTTTTATTTATTTTTATCCTGTGGCATCAAAACACCCCTGGGTAAGAGGACAGAATGGGGAGGGGGGATGATGAAGGTTCTCACTCTTTACTGCTGCGTTCCTGCTCTAAGACAATGTGCATTTCTTTTAGGCAACATGTAGATTATTGTGAGACTACAGGTTTACTGGTTGGTAAAATAGGCATGAATGTCAAAGACACACACACAAAAAAAAAAAAAAAAAAAGAGAGAGAAGAGAAGAAAGGAAAAAAAAAAAGGAGAACATCCCAAACAGATGATGGGAGGCCAAATGCCGCCCTTAGTGATGAGCACCTTAAGCACCTGACAAGCTGCTCTGGCTGTATTCGAGGGGCCTTGCAGGCTGCTTTCACCTTGGACGCAGCTGGAAACCTTGGGCCTAGGATCACTCCAGCAGCCAACACTCCCCGCTGGGCTCAGACTGAAGTGAAGGGGCCCCTCCTGCCCTCGGCTGCTGTTGCTCTGCCTCACCCCAGAAATTACAGAGAAATCAGCCGCCCCTTCCTCAGCACCCCCACCCCAGAGAGGACTTGGACAGGCAGCTGGTCAGACGAAAAGCCGGGTCTATAAGGCGGTGATGTTGCCCTGCAGCCAGAGCAGTGCTGGAGCCCTAAGGCCGCCGTTCTTCGTGCGAGTGACAGCTGCACAGCTGGGCTGTGTGCGCTCCCGGCACCCTGGTACCCAGGGAGGAGCTGGGGCATCTGCTCTGAGGGCTGCAGGAAACTCAGGCAGGGCGGCTGAGGCGCCCTGTGCCCCTCGGCTTCATTCTCAAAGCCCGGAGGCTCCAAGATGGCTCGTCACCACTGGATGGAGCAAAAGAGGTGGGCGAAGACAGCCGAGGAAGCCTCCCGGGATGCTGGGCTGGCTGGCTGCCTGCCCTGGCCGCGGCCCCGGCTCGGCTTCCAGGGAAGCTGTTAATAACTCGGAGCCTGCTCTCCCCTCTGCTCGCGGGGCCGGGGCCCCTCGGGTGCCCCCCGCCGCTCGCTGCCCGGCCTGCTGGCTCGCCAGCCCCGCTCTGCCACAGCTGCTGCCGCCGGCCGCCAGCTCTCCAGGTGCTCCACCGGCTGGAGACACCCCAATGGCCAAGAAGGCCTCGGCGGAGGGACCAGCGCCGGCACCCGGCACACTCGCTGTGCCGAAGCAGGAGACTGTCTCAGGGAGGGTTGAGGACCGGCTCCACAGCCTGCACGACCCCCACTGCAACTTCTTCCCGGCTGCAGGAGTCGGGCAGGGTGTTCCTTGAGCCCCTGGGCACAACAGCCCCATGCCGTGGTCGGGGCAGCTGGAGGAGCACGGGGGATCTTGGCGCGAAGGCTACGTTTGACCATGCATCTGCAGCACCCTCAGAAAGATAATTTCTTATCATTTCAGTGTAGTGCTGGAGCCTCGGGAGGCGAGTCACACTCTCCAGACTAGGTAGGGGAGGTGTTGCAGGCAGCAGCAGCACCCAGGGGCAGTAAAGGTGAGGGAGTGGGAGGTAGGCGCACCATTCCAGAGAGAGGTCTGCCCACAGGATTTTGGTGCTTGCTGCCACTCCATCTCTGCTGGACAAGACCAGCCTGGTTTCTTCAAAGCCGTAACGTGGTCAGACTTGTGGCATTTTGCTGATACACCATGTTGGTATCAAATCTCAGAGAACTGACATTTTTTCCTATTTCTTCCATCAAAGAAGTCCTAAGCCAGTCAATTAATGTAAGAACTCATTTCACAGGAGAACAGGGCCCTATTTAAGGAAGGAGCTTTTTTTTTTTTTTGGTAAAACTTAGCAAAACAAGCACTGTAATTATCAGCCTGAGACAGCCAAGCATCATGGAAAATTTTACCTCAAATGGTGAATGTTCCGCCAAGTCGGAATATAACAAAGGAAGATTTTATAATAGAAAATCTCAGTCTTCAGTACTCATTAGTGCCTGTGTTTTCTGTAATGGTGTAATTCATTCTATAATATGATACCATGAATATGATACTGCTTCAGTAGGCAATGCTGTCGTCTAAGAAGAGAGTTATACTCAGCAAGAAACAAATGTATCGTAATACTTTTTAGGCCACATACACAGGTATAAAACACACATAGCAGCCTTGCAAACCAAAGCCTTCCTTATTACTAGTCTTAAGTATCTAGCTCGAGAAAAGGAAACATCTCCCAGTGGCATGCAAAGATGAGAGAAACCATTTGAGATGCACCTTGTCATGGTAGCACATTTCTTCAGTTCCCAGTGTATAAAAATGGGTGTCACTGAAATTTTTAACATCTGTGATTCTACACATACAATAAATTTATCATGTATAATACTCTGTAAATATAAACATGTATTTGGAACTTAGAGAGATGCACCAAGAATAACCTTATATCCTTTAGTATGTAACACTTTACAATGTATTTCTCACTATCTTAAATTCTTTCTTTAAAGTAAACATATTTCCATGCCTCATACTTCACCAAGTGTTTTTAACTTAGCCTGTTGAAAATGTTGTAAGGATTGTGCATCTAATGGGGTTATTGAATGTGTTTATTGAAAGTATGAATAGTTGGATTTGACAAAAAATTAAAATTAGTAAGACTGAACCAAAACAGACAAGAATTAAAAAAGGAAATATAAAAGTGATATGATCCAGATAAAGAAAATGACACATCTTCCTAAGCTAAAACAATTACAATAAAAGAATTTCAATAAAAAGTATTAATGAAAAGTAAGGGATGTAAAAGCTGGGAAGACAGAATGGGAGAGAAGTGAGCCAGTATCACAGCAGCCAGAGCAGTTTTGTTAATGTGGAGGATTAATGTTTAATATCCAATATTTTCCTGTGCCCAGAAAAGATCTGAAGCCACATCACAGCCCTGTTCAGACAACACCCTGATGCTGAAAGTGTGAAACCCTACAGGTTTCCTTGAAACGGAGTCTCCTTGTCCTCAGTGACTGCTCTAACCACTGTGCTATTGAATGAAGGGATCCCTTGATCTTGTAGGAAGCCCCCCCTTTTGTAACAGGTGCCTTAATCTTTTGACTATGCTAAACCAGCTAACAATGAAAATTATGGGACTAGTTTGTCTGCCATGTTCTGATGCATTTCTTTCAGCTGGAAATCTCTGGCAAAAATGACTTGAATTTGTAAATATGTTTGAGCTGCCCTGAAATATCATTTGTGGAAGCACCTGCTATTTTCCAAAGTATGATTTGATGAGGATGATAAGAGTAATGATAACAGCTGTTATTGTTCAGGTAACTATGAGTATTTTGCTATTTCTTCCTTTACATCACTTTCTTACTGCTTCCTATTTCTTTGCCTACCTGCAGCCTATTATTTTACATATATTTTCTTGTTTATTTTTCATCCTCCTCTCCACTGGAATTCTTGGTGGTGCTCTCATGGGCTTATATATCCTCAGGTGCACAGCCGCACAACTCATGACTTCTTTTTATATTGCCTGGGCCAAATCTACTCCAGTTTTCCTCAGGTGCATGCCAATGAAATCGTTACATCAACAGACTTGTGCAACTAAAGAAAAAGCAGAGTCCTTATCAGTATAATGCCTTATATTTTTTTCTTTCATAATGTCTTTCTCGTCACATATCTTTATTTACAGTTTCCTTTATTATTTCTCTGCACCTCATTTTACAAACCTGGCTTCTTTACATTCAGTAGCCATCACTGTGGTCTATCTGATCTAGACAGCTGTGCTGAGACAGGGGATTTTGGAATATTACTGTAAAAAACTGGAAGCTTTTTGCCACACTTGTATTCATTTTAGTGGTTATCACTGTAACAGTTAACAAAAGACACAAAGACATCCATACCCAAAACAGCATATGAAGATTTAATTTTTTTTTTAAATGGCACATACATTTAAATAGCTCCTACTTTTCCCATTTGGCAAGGCCATTGTTGTGGCTAATGTATGTATTTCTGAAAACAATGATACATTTCCAGTAGTATCTTCCACGATTTTTTTTCAATGAGCAATAAAGAAGGTTGAGGTGGGATGTGTTTTATCCCACCACATTATATCATTCCTCTTTTTCCTCTTTGTTGGATGGCAATCAGGAACCCTCATGCCAAGCTTGGGAAGCAACAGCATCTGGCTCCTTGGCAGATTCTGCAGGCGGTCTTGTTGCCAGCCTTTAAGCTGTGTCTGGGTCTGCTGCATGGTTTGGCTGCAGATGGGCTCTCTGGGTTGCCTTGTGCTTATGGGTGCCAGTTTTGGCTTACCTTTGATTCTGAGGACTTTACTCATTTTTATTCATTTGTGAATAAGGACCCATCCAAATGCTTCATGAAACCAATATCAGAGTGTACCGATATTTAAAATGAAAAGGGAAGGAGGCCGTTTCCCTTCCCCCCCCCCCCCCCCAGGATGAAACATTATAATAGCATCTGCAAATGGATCTGGATCTATCAGTATTTCCATTATAAATCAGAGGCTTAGAGCTTAGCCATGAATATTCCTCCCAGAATGAAATGCAATGCGGCCACTTGTATCAAAACAACACTGAAGGTTTTTTTCAGACCACCTAAGCATTCCCACACTCACTTCCCCTTCCTTCCAGGGGAATAATTTTGAAGACAAAACAGTCTAACATCAAGCGTATGTCCAAAAACCTCTGTATGGAAAAAAACCCCCACTTCTTGCTGTTTCTGGGTGCTGAGGTTCAATGCAGTTTTGGAGATCCTTACAAGAACAGTGCCTAGGCCTGGAAGAAAAGCCTTGAAATAAGAGACTTGGTGGACATCAAGGAAGCTGTGGTTGTGAACACAGCCCTCCTGCCTCGCTGACCCACAGACCCCCAAAGCCTGGGAGGGTGCAGTAGGGAAGTGATGTATCTGCTTCCTGTATTTGCTATCAGCTCCTGCCATGACCCCGTCTGGCCACCCTTTGGCCTGGATTTGGGCACCCAAACACTCTCCTGGCAAGAGCTGCCTCTCCTGGAGAGTATGGGGGGAAAGCAGGGTGTGGGGAGGCTGTACTCCCTAATCGGAGGTGTCAGGCTGTTGTCAGGGGGGAGCCAAGTACCTCTGCCCAGCCAGGGTGTGCAGATACCACTCAGCACAGATGGCCAGGGGGATCTGCCCAATTACCAAATTAAGCCTTCAAAACACAATGTGACTCCTAGCATTTTGGAAAGAACCTTCCGGGACCCTGGACTTCAGTGCCTGTACCTCCACATGCACAGCCAGACCAGGGATGGCTGCTTTCAGTCATCTTGGGATGGATGCATTTGGGGCTGCTTCATTCTCTCGGGAAGCAACAATTCTGCTCAGTCAGGGGATTTGCAGGGACCAGCATCCCAGAGAAGTGGTTGGGATGGGGTTGGAGGGATCAGGGGAGCTTGTTGGCACCCTATCAGAGTGTGCATATGGTAATACAGGTGACAGTGCCTGGGGAACAGGGCATTTCCCCTCCCTACGACTGGGCCCTCTCGATAATGCCAGATACTGGGCAATGCTGGGTCACAGCTGTCCATGCTGATTCCCAACATGACCCTGTTTCCCTGCTGAGTGCTTCTAAGCAAGCTCTGAGCAGCCAGCCAGGCACTGGGGACAATGCACAGCAAAACCTCTCCTAATTACAACAGGACCCACAGGCAGAAGTTCCAGTACTGATAATGACAAAATAAAATTCAAGTAAAAAACCCAGTAACAGTTTTTCAAAAGGGTATTTCTATTTTTCTCTTTGCTATTCGCAATGTAAAATACCAGTGCACAAAATTTTATGCCTATGAATATATCCTGAAGGAGTCATGTCAGTGACACGCAGTGTTACATGAAATCCAGCTAAACATAACACAACATTCAAGGCAGCAGTGTTTCTGGTGTCCCTTGATTCCATTTTTAAACCTCTCTTTTCTGTACTTAGGAAAAAGGATTCTTTCCTTTCCATATTACCCTGCAGTCTATGGACAGTCTCTGTACATGATTTACAGCAGTCTTGTGAAGTCTCTTGCAAGATTCATCTTTTCACAATCCTTTGTAACAATCTTTTACAATCTTATGTTCTTGCAGTCTTTCTTAAATGGATCAAGGCAGAATGTAAAAAAGTTAACAACAAAATTGTTACAGATTCTCTTTTGCAAGTTATTTGGGGAAGGGAAGCGATTCACCTTTAAAATGAGTGATGCTCCCAGTCTGGTGGAAGGCTTAAGCATCTGTGCAGTTCAAAGTATGGGAGGAAGCTACCTGCATTTAATGAAATTACTTGCCTTTTAAATTAAAGTGCTTAATAAGTTTCAAATGTCAGGTTTCATTTTTACATGTAGGTCTTGCCCTTGTCTAAAGTTAATTTCTATTTTAGGCGGTTAAAAGCATACATTGCAGATCAAAATAATAACCAAATAATCAGTTAGTCTCCTTAATGGGAACCTCTCCCCTCTCTTGCATGAGTAGTAATAGAATTCTTAAGGAAATCACACACTAGCATTAAAAATACAAGCTAATATTATCTCCAAGAAAGACTCCAACATGACCAAAGACAGAGGGTCCAAAAAACAGAGCGTGTTAAGTGCTGAAAAACAGGACTGGTGAATATTTGCTTAAATGCCATTTGGATTCTCATTCCATGCTGTGTCTTCTGGATATTTCCTTAACGAAGTGAGCGTTGACTATTGTTGGAGTGGTTGGTTGCTCTTTGTAATGTCCTTATTCACATGAAACCCACAAATGTTTATGAGTTTGTGGTATTTCCTTGTTTACTGTTCTCTTTGACAAGTTTCACCTATCCAGAGAGAAACAGACAAGGTACTATGTGGTTTAGGTGATCAGCTCAATACTATGAGGGCTGAGTGGCAAATAGGAGACTGTCAAACCAAACAGCTCATAAATAAGGCACAAGATGAAAATCATGAGTCTAAACCACGACAGCCAAAAGTAAAAATATACCAAAACCTTAATGAATATGCTCAGTGCAGTTCCAGCTGGTCCATCAATCATCCACCAACAGAAGTGCTACAACCATGGCAAATAATATTTAAACAATAGTATTACTGTTGCTAGCTCTGTTGGGCATGACTGCTGTCGCACAGAGGAGGGTCAGGCAGGCATCTCCGCCCTGGTTTAGAGCATGGCAGAGATGCTCCACAGAGCCACCTCTCCCGTCTCAGGTCTTTGCTACATAAGCAGGAAAGTAGAGGATTCAGTTATTGCTGTGGATGCAGGCACAGTGGTTGAGCAAGGCATCTTTATTGCTGTCTCACTGTCCAGTTTCTAGTGGGCCAAAGAGCACAGTACAAAAGCTGTCATCCCACTTGGCTCTCATTGCTCTCATTTTTGGCATCAGTAGCTGAGGCCAAGGGCTGAATGAGTACAGGGGATGAATCCTGCTTTGAAAGCTTGCAGATCAGGACTGAGGCATGTCTGCTTTCTTGCATGCTCCTATTCTCTAGGTAACGAAGGAAATTATGATCCTGTAGGGCTAAGAGGACTCTTCTAACAATTCTGGCATTCTTGCTAATGGTTTGAGAAAGTGGTCAGGTATACAAACTATGCTCCAGGAAAAGGAACTTCTGGAGCAGATTGGTCTATCTCCTTGATTTCTTGTCCACAGGTAGTTTTTTGTTTGGGAAGATTTGCAGCAAACCCATGTCAGGTATTTTATTCTTTCTTTAGTTTGATTTGCAAGCTGTGCTTTGCCGTGCTTTGAAATCATCCATACAGTATGTAAACCTCTCCTTACATTTATAGTTGGGCCTATCTTATTCATTTCCCTTCCATGGCATTTCACCTGCAAACTTAAGGCTCTTGCCATCTGCCAAGAAACATCCTCAACTCCTCACTGGGCAACAGCGCATGCACACATGAGCAGCAGCTGCTCCTTTATGTGCCTGGAACAAGCAAAGCTTGGAAAGTCGGGAGAGCCGTCTCATGCAGCCCGATGTATGCAGAACGGGGGTATTTGCTGCACAGCAAGCCAGCCATGTGCATGTTGGCCCTGCAAAATGGCAGAAGCCCTACGTGCCTCCTATGCCTGCCCACTTTACTCTGCCTTCCAGCTAGGGCAAGGCAGCCCAGCATGCATCAGGTCTCTGCTGTGCCCCTGGCCATCCTGCCTGAGGGAGGGAGGGAGGGAGGCAGGGGAGAAATCCTCTGCTCTGGCCCTGGTTCCTGAAGCAGAGGAGCCACCAGCCAAGAGCACAAGTAAAACAATTGAAATAAATCTTAAGGTTTCACTAGTTTGTTTGGGTTTTTTGTTGTTTTCTTTTTTCCCTTTCTACTGTGTAAGCTGTCTCTTGTTTTTGTTTTTCACAGGTTTGGCAAACATTTTGCTTTTACAGCTCAAGCTTTGCCCAGTCACAGAACTGCATATAGGCTTTGCTTAGCTTTTGTCTTGCATATTAAACAAGAATTAGGAAATAAAAGAGATATTATTAGGGTTTGGACTTTCTGATTTTGGAGTCAATAGGAGCTTTGTTCTTCACTTCTGGCAGAGGAGAAGGGAGAGCAGACTGCCTCCTGTTAACATTGTAACCCAGGAGTTTGCTCTTGAACCCCAAACCAGGTACGTGCCGCCCATCTGACCTCTTCCACAACCCTGCTTTCAGTCCCTAGCAAGAAAAACCTTTCTGTTAGGTTCCACAGAAGCAGGATAAGGTCCAGGATGCTTAAATCCTCAATACTTTCTGTTATTTCCTGACAATACCCAATTCATTGGTCCAAGATTTGAATACACATCTTCCTCGCACCATTTCACAAAAGGCTTGGACCCCAAGAATAGAAGAAACCACTGCAATACAACAAGGACATATAAATATGAATGTCAAACTGCCCTGTCAATGAAATGCTTTAAAATGCAGGGAGTGCCATGGTGCAGTGGGCCACAAAAACACAATGAAATGATAATGAGGACAAGCGGAGATGAAGACCACCCACCAGTAGTTTTATGACTGTGACTTGGAACGACAGTTCTCAGCGGGGCCATTGCGACTGGACGCCATTGTCATTTTTAGCACATGCTAAAGTAGCAATTGTGCACAGACATTTCAACTGTTGCCTCTGACAAACAGCAGCCAGACTATTTATGAACAACCCCCAACCCCATTCTTGTGTGTTTGGCTGTGTCTGTAGGTAGGAGAGAGTGGAAGACTGCTACTTTGTTCTGACAGGTTTTCCCATAGTCACTGTCTGCTACTCCTTGCATATGCTTAATTTTCTGCGGATTTACGCTGGCCCCTTCCTAGACAGCTCTCCAGCATTCATCTTCTTTACGCAAGCTTCTACCCCACTTATGCTGCAGTCTCCTTCATGCTGCATTGTGTTTACCCTCCTTTCCCAGACAAAAAACCAACATTCAGAATTAGGGTATCAGAGCAAACTTTTCTAGGGCGTGGTTGTGCACGTAAGACAAAACTTGGGTTTTGGAGGAATGAAGAAGATGAGGGAAAGACAAGGCATGAGTCTGTTCCTGATATGTTTGTTCACCCTGCCAGGGAGGTGCATGTGCTGGATCAGAGCACCTCCCAGGTGTCCTGGCGTAGGTTTCTGCCTCTCTATCCCCAAATGCTGCCACTCATTTTCTTGGCAACTCTCACCAACACCTCATCTCCAGTGCAGGGCACACGGGGTGCAAACAGGGTGCAGGAGAATTTTCTCCCACCCAGCTTCCATGCCAGAAACAGTTTGGCTCAAGATTTAGGTAAGCAACAAGTCTTCAAAACAATGATCCAAATGCAAATCTTTTCTGTTTTGTAACTCTGCTAGAAAATTACCAAATCACATTCAAGAAATGCAGCCTTTTAGGTTTGTTCACTGTTTCATAAATATCTGCAGATTACACAGCACTCTACCAGCCTGCCTTTAAATTTTATTGTATTAAGAAACTCATCTGAAAAACAGTTGATAACTAATATATTCTTAATCCGTCACTCTTCAGATCCTGTCATAAAACGTGTAACTGAGAGAAGCTGTTCACATTAGCATGCCACCATATCAGGTCATCACTCCCAAAGCTTTCATTATGGGATGTTGCTGAAAGGTGCCATCTTCACAGCCAAGATGTGCCTAATTTATCCATTAGGCGTTCCTTCAGTAGTCATTTAAAGTGAGCATGACTGGGTTTTTTTAACTGTCTATGCTTTACCAAGAAGACAGCTATAGCATGGCTCAGAAAATAAGCACTCATGTTATTCTCGATGGGCTGTGCAGAAAAAAAATGTTTAATTTGCATGTGCATGATGGTAGAGGAAGCTGACTCAGAACAAGCTGCTGGTGCTTCTGGATGGTCAGAATTAAGGGACTGCTGGAGCACTGAAAGGTCTCCAGCATGGGCCAGGGAACCCTGCATGTGTGGATGTTGTTCTAAGTGTTGTATAACCCCTTAAAAAAATGGGGATTTATGTATTCATCCCTGAAGGAAGGGATTAAAAGAAAAGGAGCTAGAGAGGAAGAAGGAGGGGAAGAGTAATCCACAGCTTTATACAGAAATACACAGCTGAAGGTACAAGGAGACAAGGCACAGCATCCCCAGCTTATTAACAACTGTGGAGAACATTGCACATTCAGGTGTGCTTTTATCTTACCAGAGCTTTGGGAGGAGGCCTGAGACACCTCACTGAGACACACGTTAGGTAACCCACGAAGGCAATGGACAGATAGACTGGAGGGCAGCAATTTCATAAGACAGTTCAATAAGCCTTGGATAAGAGAGTCTCCTGGAGCTATCTATCACTTTGTGTCCATCTTGAAAAGCGGGGTCCATCACTGTCACAAAAGCACAGATATGGAGCAGACAGCCAACTTCCCTGGCTCAGAAAGCTTCCTATCAAAATCTTCATGAGATGGATAATCACAAAATACATAGTGGGAGCTGAGGGGAGCAAGAGTTCCTGGATCATATCATAGGCAGGTGGTGACCGTGGCTCTGCAGGACACGTGTGCTCTGGCTCTGTGACTCCTCTGCACAGCTTCTCTGCTGGGCCAGCAGCTCAGAGCTGGCAGCAGAGCTCTTGAGGCAGAGGACTGTCTGTGTAATCCAGACTTCTGCTTTTAGAAGTAAGAGAGCCAGAAAGGCCTGCACCATGGAGTTATAAAGAGTGACTGCATGCCCAACCCAATCCCATCCCCTTACGGAGCAGAGGGATCCCTGGACAGCAAATATTGTCTTCTGTCTGGGCACCTCATTCTTATCTCAGCTTTCCAATGCACAAGGTAGGAAGGCGGTGTCCAGTAATTCTCTGCCATGAATGAAATTCTGGTTTATAGATACTGGGTAGGAAACTCAGCCTTTCACTGCAACACAGCTGTGCAGCTAAAAAGCCACTGGATATACAATGGCTGTAGGAGTGATTGAGAATACTGCAGGAAACTGGAATTTTCCCTTGCTCTTGGTCCCTGAACTCACTCCTTGCACTACCCCATGACTTCTCTGAAATTTTAGTTTCATGAGTACTTTGGTTTGCAGTGGAAATCTAATGCAGGTAAATAGCAGTCATCTTTCCACACCTCATGGGATGTTTGATGTTGTGTAGAAACAAGGGTCACCTTACCGAAAGTTCAGCAGAAGAGGCTTGGCAATAGCACTGACATTCTTTGCCAGGCATGAATCCTCAGACTGATGTTTCCAGATCTCAGAGCCTCTGCTTCCTTTTCAGCCTGGTTAGTTAAAAGCTTCTCTGTGGTGCTAGCCTAAGTGGGATCTCAGAAACTCTCAAATATGCATAGAGACACCCAGCAAGACCTCGTGGTGTGGGCTGTCAGCTTTCATCATTTGACAGATTTCCCAGTTGAGGCACGTGTTGGTGAAGTGGCATATCCAACAGTGCTCAGGAAAATTTTTGGTAGAACTGAGAAAGGAAGTCAGTAACTTCGGCTTGAAGTTCTCTGCCATAACCCTTACTCCTTCCCCTTCATCCCTGCTCCCTGAATGCCCATTCTTCTTAATACCTCAACACAGAGATTAAATAGGCCTTATGAAGAAGAGGACATGTGGTTGGAAAACACTGCATGTTTAAATTCAGCATAGCTGTGAGAACAGGCAACAAGAAATGGGATTACAAAGAGTCAAGCAAGTTCACACATGTTAGTTATGTCCAAAGAGAGTTGCTCTCCTTTGTTGCAGTGTGCTTCACTCATCTGTGCAGCTGTGCATCTGGCCTTTTGTTTCTCCACCTATTCTCATAGGTGACTGTTGTAGTGAGGAATGACAGAGCAGACAGGGGAGCTGACAGGCAGAAACCTCCCAGATTGGGTGAAGCATGGGACTCACATGAATAAGGCACTTGAAGCAAAGGAATCTGGAAAAGATACTCAGATATATACAAAACCATAAATACTATGAGCAACGCTATCATTATGTCAGTTTTGCTTTCCAGCAGACCTCTGTATGCATTCAGCCTCACACTGGACTCTCTAGCAAATCTCTCCTGTTTATTCTGTCTGTGTTCAGATACTGTAGTGGAGACTACACGGTCGCTCCGTTGAAGCACATGATCACCAGTGTATAGCTGGTCCCTCCTCTGGACTGTGCTGAGCTTCCCTGAGTCCAGCACAGCTTGTTCACTGTGCCAAACACAGACCAAGTCACCTAGAGCAGCATTTTTCAAACTCTGTGTCTGATTTTTAAATGGTGGGTTTGATACTTTGTAGGGGAGATTGAAGCCTGGCTGCCAAGAAGTGTTTATTCTTGTGTTCTTGCCTAATCATTGTCACAGATGATTCAGCAAGAGCAGAACTGCCACTCTGCCTGAAAAAAATCTGCTGGGTCTTGTTCCTGTTCATTTTGGAGTAGAAATGAACAAAAATACATAAAGAGCCATCCTTGTGTTCCCAGAGGATAATTTTCTGTATTTTGAGGGAGGAATATTGGGCTAAAATTAGAGAAACTGCACAGGTAGAAACATTATTAACATAATTAATGGCTTATGTAAACCAGGAAGAATGTTTTCTGGGAGATGTTTTGCTGTCTGCAAAAACCCAGAGACCTAACACTGTTTAGCCAATTTCCCCTGCCATGAGGAGGTCAACAGTCATGTACCTTCTGTGTTGGACACTGTCAAGCCTTGTTTACTGTCATAGAAGGTCCCAGGAGAAAGCTGGTGAGTTTTTGGCAGTTTGTGGCAGAGGAGAGAGCTACAGCTGCAGAGCAGTTGTTGTCATAACACCTATTCATCATTATCCCTCCCATCATGAATCACCTACTGATAACCAACCCCTCTTTGTTTACATTCATCACATCTAGAAAGCCGGCACTTGCTTCCAGGAACCACATCTCTACCTGGGAAATCTCTGGCTGCTTTTGTGCCAGTATTTCTCTCCCAAACCCAGAATATTCTCGAAATCTCCCTGCTGAGAGAACAGGGACAGCTTTTCAAATGTTTTGTTCACTTCCACTTAAAATTCAACCGGAGTATCTAAATTAGGAATGCTGCTATATTCCAGCTCAGAGAGCTGCAGTGCTCTGTTACAAAGAGGGGTTCCGTCTCCTCCTCATCATCCAGAACCCTGTCTTTCTGGATCGTCTGGTCCATTTGCCTAGGTGGAAAGCTCAGTAGGGGGCCCATGTTGTACCCTTCCTTCTGTGTCTGGTACAGCATGGAGCACCATGTCAGCGATGCACTAATACACAAGAATAATCAGCTCATCAAATCAGCTTCATTAGTTGGAGCTCGAGAGCACAGCTCTGCTGCCCAGCCCTGCAGACACGCAGCCTGCCTCACCACTCCATCTGCTGCAGCCGAGCAGGAGGGGTCTGCCCATTCGGCTGTTCACACAGAAGTGCAAAAGCCCGGGACACTGGGGGTACTTTCGAGCATGTGCCATGTTCCTGCCTGACACATGTCACCAGGGGACCACTGCTCCTCCCCTGTCTCTTGTATAGAAGACCAAATCCAAGTCCAGAGTGCCAGCAATGAAGCCGCTAGAGCGAGGTTTTAGGCCACTAACGATTTTCCCGGGTTTTGGGGGGAGGGGAGTGGAGTCTGGTCCAAGAGGTCTGCCTAACATCCCTCTCGCAACGCGGACTCCTGGAGGCCACCCCACGCTGCTGGTGGGTGGCTGTGCAGTGGGGACCCTCTCTGTGTGACGGGAGAGGCGAGAGGTGGCAGTGCAGAGGCTGCTGGAAGGTGGCTCATCACCGCAGCAGGCTCAGGGCTCTGCGGTCCCTGTATGCTGATAGCAGAGGAGCAGGACATCAGCAGGTCACGAGTTTCACAGATTTGTTCACTGCTTGGAATTTCTGAGTGAGAGTATTTATGGATAGCTCTGGAGTTATTTTTACGGGAATGGCTCTGTAACTAAGCACTTCAGAAAAAAATCAGGCCACCATGTAGATGAAAAGGCAGGTGGAGGGGGCTTCTCTTGAGTGTATCCAGCTTGGAAAGGGATGGGTGTAAGCCCCTAGCAGGCGCTTGCTATGAAAACCCCTAGGGCTGGTTATCTTCACAAATGCTCTTCCTCAAACAATGATGAATAATAAACACATGTGTAAATCTCTGGTATTGCCAAGGGCCTGTGCAGAAGTATCTGTTGCTTACACTGAAGTTCTCTCTCTCTTTCTTTCTGTGTATTTTTAGCATGGATGGAGATATAGTCTCAGAAAATGTAATGACATGTGACATGCAGGATTCATATGTATCTAGGCAGTATGGGAATGTACCATGTAGGAGGAGATGTAACATACTGCTTGGCTTCTAATACCCATTACTTAAGCACAATAAGGCGCCTTATGGAAGCAGATAAGGGGGCTCCCCATTGCGCCTAAGCATTAGAACACATATGTTTATCCCATACCTGTATTCTCTCTTTGCTTTATATCATTACATTTAAGTTACTTCATGCAATATTGACTGACCATTTGTACTGGCTTGTCAAAAATGCTCTAGGCATTCACCTTTAGAAGATGGTCAGTTTTCACAAGAAAACAACTATCAGCTTGATTCCGCCTCTCCCATGCCATCAACAAATATCTGCTAATGAGTCCAGCCTGATACCAATGCAATGCTAAGGCAAATCATCTAATGTTCAAGAGAATTTCTCTGCTGATTTTAAGAGAGTCAAAAGGCAATGTTCTGTCCTGGAGTTACCTCTATAACTTTAACAAGATGAGACAGTGAAGTTTTGCCTTGTAAATGGTTCTAACAAAATGGGTTTTTTTCCAAAAAATAGCATGTTTAAGGAAGCATTTAATGTCCACAGTATCTCTGCCACTGAGAGGAAGTGTCTCAAACAGAAGGGATCAGCCTCTTCCCTCCCTTGTTTTCACATTGCAACCTAGTTTTAACAGGAGCTGTAGTCTGCAAATGGATACAGAAAAGGACTGCTAAAGGATCTTAATATCATAGTTCAAGCAGAACTGCCTATTTTCCTAACTAAGGTTTGAATTGCATTGTAAAGATAGACACTGGAACGGTTGACAGCTTTAACAAGAAAACTGTGACTGCAATCCTAGTGCAAACCATACATCTTGTGAGATCAAGTGGAATGCTCTGTACAGATGCCAAAAAGGAGCTGAATGTTTAAAGCCTGGGGTTTTTTTTATTAGTAGTTAATGGTGTATATTTAGCACTGAAAAGATCATTTGACAGCACATCAGTCTTGCCAGATACATGAGTAAAAGGAAACTCAAAAACCCCACATTTTTGTGGGGTCTTTTTCGTCTGAAATTTTAGGAGGAAACAACCTACCGACTGCGAACTCTGCTGAACTAGATGGAAAGAGTGCCATTGATTTCCATGGACTTTAGATCAACCATAAGGAGGGGAAGCAAAATGCAAGCTAGGATGTTTCCTTGGTTATTTGCCTGTCCTTTTAAATGCTATATGTGACATTTTAAAGTTCAGGTGTTAAAAAAGGAATGATAGCTTCATGAAGGGTTTGTCAGTGAACTGCAGAGTTTAGAAGGCTGTTAAAAATATGAATATAAATGTCTCTGTGCATACACACTACAGGGACAGAATTTAATTTAGCTGGAGCTGGTGGTACCTGACACTTTCTGCTATGAGAGCCTGTTTTCAGTTTTCTATAACTTTGCCAAGTTTTAACCATTCAGTGTCTACATCACACTGAATATTTTGCATCTCTTGATTCCACCAGCAAGGTGATGAAAAGCTACCCAGTACTGCAGAATGGAGAAGGCAATCAGGGGATCTGGCCACACAGGAGAGGGAGTAAGTGACAGCAGGAGAAGCATGCACATGGACAAAGGAGGGGACAAAGTGAAATGGAAGGTAAATCAGATGGGGGCAGCCAGACATAAGAGAGAGTGATGGGATGGGGTTAAGGGCTAGGCCAGCAGGAGAGGCAGCCTGGGAGAAAAACACAGGAGAGGTTGAGGAATAAAAGACCCCCAAAGCAATCTGAGCAGTAAATCCTTGAATCATGCATTCATCTTCTTTAGGTTTTTGGGTTTTTTTTCTTTTTCCCCCAGGCTAAAGAAAATGATTTATGCAGCACCAAGCATAAGGGGGCCCCATTCTCCACTGGCTGGTAAGCACTGCTGTGAGGAACACAACGGCAGCAACAGCAAAGGCAGGAGAAGCCTGTTGTTTCAAAAGCCCTGGGAATGACTCACTGGTCAGACTGCTCCCAAGAAGAAGAGTTGCTTATTGCAACTGTTTGCTTTCTTTTCCTGTCGAGATTGCAGTTTTTATATTCATTTTCCAAGCACTAGGAAGAGGCTATGGGACTACAGAAGTAGGCAGAAAAGCTGAGAAGGGGAGAGCAAGTGCAGGGAGTTATGAACAAAGGCACACAGTGAGGAGGGAGACAAAGCACCGATGAGGATGAGAGCAAGTGAGGAGATGCAGAGAGGGGAAGAACCACCAGATGGGGGCCAAAAGGCAGAAAACAAAACCTCTCAGCATTTCTAACTCTCCCCCAATGTACATGTATGTTCCTTGTGCAAACACTTCTTCCCAGAGGTGCTTTATCTTCCAGGTACAGGGATGGATGCAGACTCAGTAGGAAGAACAGCTGGAGAAGTAGATGATTAGACATTGGTATGTCAAAAGGTGTTCTCTGGTACACCACACCAGTAGAAATGCTTGAGGAAAGTCCCAGCTCCTGTGTTCTCTCACTCTCTACCTGCTAGGTTTACAGCCTGATGTCCAGAAAGGCAGCACACATTTCCTTGTTCTCTGACCCTGGGACCAGAAGCCAGCCCCACCTGAGGCATGGTAAAAGTTTCCCATGTTGAGATCCACTGGCACATTACGTATCACATCATTTTTGTGGAGCTGTTTACATGAGGTCCCACTAACATGCACTCTCATTCTTGAAAAGCCTGTGCCTGTGTGTGTCCCTGATCCACAGATTAATGCTGAGATTATGCTTGTGGTAGCTGCTGTGTTGCACTGCTGCCGGGAGACAGCATGTAGGCAAGGAGGTGTCCCTCTTGCTCCACCTGCACATACCCATTGCAGGCATTTCTGTAAGGGAGGTTATTTTGGAAGTGCAAAGAATAGCACAATTCCAGTACAAATGTCTCCAGGAGATGTTGCTCTTCCCGCATCTCTTCCAAAGGGGAAAAAAAAAACGGAAAAGGTAGAGGGAGACTTCCAGCCAGCCCCAGTAGCTTCTACAGATGAATTCTCTTAACAAATGAAGCCTTCTCATAGCATGAATTTTGCACATAGGGTGCAACAAGTTTTTGGGCATGTCCCTGTTCATAGCTACCTGGCAAGGAATTTGGGCAAAAAAGAGAAACATGTGAGAATGCTACACTGGATTTGCCAGTAAATGGATTATTTGGAGTTTTGGCTAATCACTTTCTGTGATGGATGTCACCCAGTCTTAATGGCATTGCCTCTGTGCATGCCACAATATAGAAAAAAAATTATTTTGTTGTATTTTTTCCTGTTTCACACACATCCCCTAAACGTTTGATGGGTCTTGGAATGTGAGGGTTTTCCAAATGGCTGCAGAAGCCCTTCTGATGCTAATTTATCCAAGTGAATATTTACTTCCTATCAACGTCACCATCCCCCTGATAGATGCAATCACCTGTGGCAGTTAGGCTGCTTTGCAGGACAGGAACCTAAGTGACGACTGAGAGGAGAACATAAGGATACATGAGTGGAGCGTGGCAAGGAGGCCAAGCCAAGCAGGGTGACTGCTGTGGTTTAAACACCCCCCAGTTGTAAAGCGGTTATGGCTTCTCCTGTTGTCTCACTCCTTCTTTTACGGACAGTCTGGTGACTACAACCAACACCACGGGAAGTAAATAAGGTCCAAAACACCAGCAGAGGGAATCAGTAGTTTTTATTCACTAAAGTATGTGTTGTTTAAAAAAAAAAAGAAAAAAAATTAAAAAGCAAGCTGTAGTCACACAGCTGTAGTCTGGTCTCCCACGTTTCAGCTGTTCCCTCTGTCCACAGGCAGAAGCAATGCGTCACTTTCTGAATTGTTTCTTTAAAGAAAAAACAACAACCCAAATCAGTTAATCAACAGCAGCAGTGCTGCCGACTGGGAACGGTCGGCTCTGCTACAGCCAGGAAGCACAGCATGGCCCCTAGGAATGGCCGCAGGTAGGAGCTGCGAAGCTCGGGGCTCTACGGAGCACGCAGTGTCCCCTGCAGGCCCGGAGGGAGGGTCTGTCCTGCCCAGCCAGCACCCGGCGCAGGTCTGCTCTGCTGGATTCAGGAGAGGCGCAGAGCACGGCAGGTTCGAGCAGGCTGCGGGGCCCCGGCGCCACAGCCCGGCCACGGACAGGGCAGGAAAATGCTGCGTTCCCCGGCAAGACGCACAGGATTTCCTGCAGCGGGTCAAGAAAACATACCTTCCCATTGTCCCCGCCATGTCACGGGGAGTCCTTGTGCTCCGCTGGGGACAATGTCAACTCCTACCCTGGCAACCAAGGAAAACAAGGACGGTTGTTTGGCATTTTACGCGAAGCTGCCGCCCGCCTCCCTCACCAGACAGGCCTGGCACTGGGAGGGACGGCCGCCCTCACGGCCACTAACGAGCCTCCCTCCCTGGCCGTTGGTTGGCCCCTGAGGTGGAAAATCTGTGGCAGCCCCAGGGAAAAAAATCTCAACTTAAGACAAACAACTGTTTGTGGGGGAGGCGGCGAGGAGCGGACACCATCCAGCCCTTCGGAGGACGGTGCTGATTCCAGCCCTCGGCCAGGAGCTGGGCTGGGCAGCCAGCGAGAGCCTGTGCAATGTTTCGGCCGGAGCTGTGCCCAGCTGTGCCCAGAGGAGCGTCCACTCGGGAAGGGCTGTCCCAGAGGCACAGGGCTAGGGCAGGAGCCCATGTCGCACCCTGCAGCATGTCTGGGGCCGGGCTCAGCGCCCACTCTTCCATCAGCCCCGGTGAACTGCAGGGTGGGCTTCCTACTGCCCTGTCCTGGTGTTCAGTGTATTCACTGTTACTGTTGCCCTTTTCCTCCGCTAAAAAATCACTTCATCGTTCAAACATCAGTCACAGAGAGGAAACGGCAGTCTTATGTTCATGCAAAGCCAAGGGAGTCAGTCTTTTAATGGGCGCTGAAGGCACAGAAACGCGACGTGCCGTACTGGGCGCCCGGGAGGCGGCACAGCCCTCGCCAGCACACGTCCCCCGGGCACTCCGAGTCCCGGCCCCGTCACTGCAGCCTGGGTCCTGACCGCCTCAGAGCCCCGTGAGCAGAGGTCAGGCAAGGCTCAGCTTTGATACTGCTGGGCTGGCACATCTCCAGGGATAAAGGCATTATTTGCTTCCTATAATGCTTTCGTGAACCTGCGTTTGCTTTTTGTTGTAACACCAAGCCAGCAAGTGCAGGATGAGACAGAGTGCCCTGGAAGGCAGCGGTAAGGATTATAAGAAACTGGGCATTTTACTAGAACTTAAAGAAAAGAAATTATCACTCTGATCCTTTAAAATAAGGTAATCTTAAAGTACACATGGAAAAAGTATAAATCAGCTTAGTGTTAACAGCGACATGGATACACACAACCCAGAGGTAAAGTAGGACTTTACCTCTGGGCTCAAGAAGGTGTTTCAGTTTCTTGCAAAATACAGATTTTCCCTCTGTCCTATGTTTCAGTGCCCCCTAGAATACAAGAACTGTTGTTTGACTGCTAGTTATTTGCTCGAGTAAGGATCACTAATAAAATCCAGCATAGAGTGAAAATATTAATCTTTCACCAGAAAGGTGAAAATACTTAAAATAAAACCCTAGAGACAGAAGCATATATAGGCCAGGCTCCTAGGCTTCAGAAGTGCCCCTGCCACTAAACCAGGTGCAGACCCAAACTGCCATGAAATAGAGCTGTGTCCAGAGCCAGTGTTACTGTTTGGCAAGATCCACAGAGGGTATCATGTAGAAGGCTGCCCATTCAGAGAAAGGAAGAAAGACATATATAAAGAGATATATAAAGAAATTTTACTGTTAGATTAAAAAACCCCAAACAGTAGAAGAATGTTTGTCCAGGAAGGGGGAACATGTGTCTTTAAATTTATCATAGATAAATGGGCAGAGGGAATAGCAGCCAAGATTTCCTTATCTGAAAGGCTGAAGCTAATACTGTCATCTGTGGTTAAGACCCATTTGTCAAACCGGGTATGCTGAGAATAAGGAAAATCAAGTCTCCCTTCCCTTTTTAATTTGACTTAATCAGCCATTATTCCCCTTACCAAAATAAAGGCATTTTCAATTGCAGAACACATTTCTGTGCCCTTACTTTTACTAATGCGTATACATAGCTCTGCATGCAGGGAAAGCAAAAGCCAAACAAATGTGCTGCAAAAACAAGATGCTCCACTACACTCACCTCCTTCCTTGGGAGAGGAGGACAGAACAAACAACACGTGGCAGATGTTAGCCACACAGTTCAGTGCCCTACTGGGAGGCATGCAAATACTATCGTGATACACAGGCTGGAAGAAGCTACATAGGAGAAAACAGGGCACTTGTTGTATATATGTCAGATTTGCCCCTCCATAGCTAGGAGGAGGCATGCACTCATAGCACGGCACAGAGTACATAATGCAATTATAATTGGGTGCAATATGTTCACAGCGCTTAAAAAAACGCTGTCTTAAAAAACTGAGTGCCACGTTCAGATGGCTTAAATTCCCCAAGAGCCCCTGTGCCTACTGCTTCCTACTGGCTGCTTCTGGTCCTTCAGCGGTGCCCAGCCAAGAGGAAACTTCAGGGCACAGATGGAGTTCAGGCTAGACAGTCCATAACCTTCACTGGATCCTGCTGGCATCCTGTGGTGCGAAACCTGCATCCCAGAATTACTTGGAGCAGTTGTCCTCCCAAACCCGATGAGCACACTTGCTTAAAATAGTCACTTGCAAAGGTGTGGCAGGGCCAGCCTTGGGGCTCGCAGAATCGCTGAGGGGGATTGTGAGCCTCAGAATATCCTTGTAATTCATCTGTAATGTTAAACTTTAAATAACTGTCTTCCTCTTTCATTCCTTTCTACCTCGGCTAAGAAATGCGACACGCACTGTGTAAAGGGACTGTCACCAGCTGTTAATAAGAAAGCAGCTTTAGCTTCTCTCCGCTTCTCTTGTTCACACGTAGACAGTGTTGGAAATCAGTGAAAACGGGTGTAGCCCCTCTGCTACCACTACCACCACCTCCCACAAAGAGAGCAAGTGAGAAAGGGAAGAGGAAAGGTTGAAGAAACGGGCTGACCTACTTAGGTACTGCGAAGGACGAGCATGCAGGCTCTGAGTGCTGGGATGGCTGCGCGCGTTTGTTCTGGGCACCTACTGTTACCCTGGCATCCCTCCAAACAAATGGCTTTACACCCAATTCCAAAACAGCTCCTTCCTCCTCCTCTTCAAAATATGCCCTCCCCACCGTGCATGCTCTCCCTGTGATCCTTGCCGCCTTGGTTTTAAAACGGCCGCTTCCCTGAGCAGGCAGCCAGCCCCTGTCTTCTCACCCACCTGTTAATACCTGGCCTCCTGTTTGTCACATGGCAGCTCTGGGCTCTGGACCAGGAACCCTCCCTTGCTCCTGTGCCGCAGCCACTGCTTCCGGCATGGGCCACCTGTCCCTCCTGTCTCAGCTGAGAAAGGACAGGACCTAACTGCAGGGTAGGTGGCTGTCAGTGAGCAGACCCGGCTTGCAAGGAGTGGTTTCCAGAAGCAGGAAGGAGAGAGGAGGCAGGTCTCCTTGCTCTCAGGAGCCCTGACTCAGACCCCTTCCCGTGTATTGCATGCCGCCCCCTCTGCTCCGCTGGCTCTGAGCCCCTGAGTGGCATCACTCGAACCCTGTGAGTTAGCCAGCCTGAAAATTATACCCACTGGGATCTGGCCAGTTTGCAAAGCCTAATATCAGTGACTGCAAGGTGGGATCAACGCATTCAGGCGACACAAGGATTGCATTATAAACCCTTTTGGATTTAGATGGCAAATGATCCTTTTGCTCTTCAGACAGTATTTCTGGCAATTCAGAGCACTCACAATTGCTTGTCAGAACAACCAAAAGTGCTTCCCTGGCAGCACGGCATATCTTACTGAGAGACTGGAAGAACCTTCTTTGGTTTCTATATAAAACACACTTATGACTCATATAGGACTCAGAAATTGTCTTAGTTAGAGATAAATGGGAAGATACACTGCAGATCTGGAGAATGATGCTTGAGTCACAAAGCTGGAACCGTGATCAGAAGGCAAAATTCCCCAAAGTTTAGGGTCTTAGGGAGACAAAGAGGGGTTTGTTTGCATTTGCACACAAGCATTTGGCATTTCTTCTTTGTTTTTTCCTTCCCACTTTCTCACTGGATGTGTTCTGGAGTATGAGAGGTCTTGTAATTCCTTTTGTCTACTCCAGCTACCACCCTTTGTCTTGCATCACATCCGTGATGTCTCAGAAGCAATTAAAAGCAGTTCCACTGAGTTCCACAATGCCATATCAGCTTCAGTCCTTTACCAAAGAGTACGTAACAACATTATACAAACCACAGTGAAAGATCATTACTAAGGGTGACAAAATCAAGCACTGAGGATCTAGAAAAAGCCACTACCAAGCTGACTTGTGGAGTTGCAGTTTGGCCCCTCTGTGTGTACACACGTTGCAGCAGTCTTTAATTACATGAGCATAATCCTGCACTGTTTGTCCCACAGAACCCCTGCCTCATCCAGCTCATGGAGCAGGTGGTGCTCAATTAACAAGCAGCTATTTATACTGGGTCTGTGCTCAGTACAAGACCCCATGCCATGTTCACTGAACACTGTTCAGACCCCAGTGAGAAGATGGAGCGATTTACTTTCCTGAAGGCTCTGCTGTCCTATGAAGACAGGCTGAGGAGTTGGGTCTCTTCAGCCTGGGGAAGAGAAGGCCCAGGGAGACCTTATAGCAGCCTTCCAGTACCTACAAGAAAGTTGGAGTGGAACTTTTTACAAGGGCATGTAATGATAGGATTAGGGAGAATGGCTTTAAACTGAGAGTAGGTTTAGATCAGATATTAGGAAGAAAATCTTTACTCTGAGGGTGATAAGGCACTGAAACAGGTTGCCCAAAGAGGTTGTGGATGCCTCACTCTGGAAGTGTTCAAGGCCAGGTGGGACAGTGCCTTGAGCAATGTGGTCTAGTGGAAAGTGTCCGTGCCCATGGCAGAGGGTTTGGAGCTAAGTGATCTTTAAGGTCCTTTCCAACCCAAACCATTCTGTGATTCTGGTGTGCTTACCAATGTTGTATCAGTGGGCTTCATTTCCATAATACCTTTTGGAGATGAGAAGGTAGAATTATTCCCATTTATAGATGGGGGATTATACAGGGGGATGAGAGGGGTCCAGTTCTTCAAAGTGACCCTTGTGAGGTTCCTGGTCTTTCTGTGCTCCACACACAGGCTCCCACCAGCAAGTGGAAGCTTGGTATTTCTACACAAAAGACTGTGCTAGGCACTTCTATCATCTATTCACTGTGGAAAATTTGCTTTCAATGATTTGCCTTATATAATATAGGATCTTCTGGAGCTTTCTGGGATTTCCTTCATATACAAATATTTGCCAAAAATAGTAATGACAAAGAGATTCTCTCAGCAAATTTTTTACAACTTTTGCATGATAGTTTCCAGAACAGCTTATTTTAAAATATTAATCTCTCTAGGAGTCATTTAATATACCCTTCAGTTATTTGTAGATTGAAAAGGACTTTCATATCTTCATTTGATACTGATACGTTGCCGTATTCTTTTCCAAGTAGAATGAAAATATGCATTGTTTCTGCATCATTAACAAGGTTGGCATTCCCTTCTTCTCCAATAATAGGCTGATGCAAATTTCTTTTTCTTCTACTATATTAAATAAAATGTTCTTGACCTTCTCAGTCTCCTGTTTCCCCTGCTCTTTGAACCTACTTTGTTATTGGTAGAATTTGTTAGGTTATAGTACTGCTTGTTTTGTCTCTCTTGCCCCTCCATTTGCATTTTTTCCCTGAAGAGATGGCTCCTCTCTGCTTTGCAAACAGAGTGAGTTGTCAGGCAAATCTGCCTTCTTTTGCTTAATTGTGAAAGCTTGACCACTTGACCATATAATGACCTCAGTATTCTTACACACCCTTCTTGGTGTCTTTGCAAATTTTTACTCCTACCTTTCTCACGTTTCTTATCACCCTGAGGTATTAGCTCTTCTCAAATGTCAAATACAAGTACTACTGGAGATACTGTCTCCGGTGTAGTGGGTGCATTCAGGTCATGAAAAATGTTCCCAAGCAACCACCAACTTCCATTCCATTCATCTACACATACCATAAGGAAATCCAAACTGGAATTCGCTCATGCTGGCTGCCATGTCTCTCATGTCAAGGAAGTCTCATCAACAGTGCTCTCCTGAGAACACAGTTCTTCAAAATGGAAATCCATTGGGAAAACCCATAACAATACAGTTCTTTCCAGATGCTGTAAGAAAGTCACTAAGAAGTGCCCTTTGCTGCTTGTGGTTGGTCTGCCCCTCTGTAACCGCTTTACCAAATTTGTTTTCCTTCCTTGGTTGTGTTCTCCACTTCCACTAGTCTCACCATTGCCAAAGACCCAGCCTTCCTTGTGCCTCAGAAACACAGGTGATCCCATTGTCTGTCCACAATTTGTCTCCAGTGCTTGCTCACTTCCATACTTTGTTCCTTCCTGCCCCTGGCTCCCGTTCCCAGCGTATTTGTTCAGCTAATCCCAACCCTGGTTGTTCTTGCTCTCCTGGCTCTGTAGGTCAACAGATCCCTTGTTTCAGTCTTTCCATTCCTTTTGCCGTCTTCATTCCAGTTGCTGTCTCCTCTGCATTTGAAGCCTCCTGTTTAAACAAAACCTACCAGGAGTGTCACTGAGGCAATAAGTTGACTAAGCAGAAAGTACTCAAGGTTTTGTCATTTGCAGTCCCAGTTCCCTGGTTAACTGCATCAGAGACCTCAGCAGAGCCTCTGCCCACCCCTCTGGAAGCCAGTCAAGTGGTAACCTGATGAAAACCCATCCACCTAGAAGAAGCTGGACACATTTGCAGATCCACCAGCTTAAACATAACGTAGGGTTGTTATATGGATAAAGTCCTGTACACCACAGATATGGCCCCTCTCCTCAGTGCTGGCTCTAACTCAGCCTAGAACAGCTATTACAGGAAAAAACTGGCTTCTGTTCCTGTACTGCTGGCCTCAGGCATGCTCTGCTATTTCATGGAGAGGTACATGTTCAGCCTCTATTGTCTCTTGGAGATAATGATGAGATGGAACGTGCGCCATGACAGTGGCATTCTTGAGGGCTTTGTCTGTTAACATCTAGAGAGTCTCCACTGAGCAGCTATGAAGAAAGATTTTTGGTTTTCCCTCAAAAGTGTGTGTTGGTCAAATTAGGTGGATTTTTCAGAAATGTGATACAAGGCATATCCCTGAAGTCAAGGCCAAACCCCTGCCAGATTTCAAGCCCTGCTTCGAAGCATGGGAATGATGCAATGGTTCCAAGAAAAAGTTGCCAGAACATTTAAATTTGGGCAAAACAACATATTTTCCCAAACCTTGTTCTTGGAAAAGCCAAAGCTGATGGATCAGAAATTTTCCCAAAAAAATAAATCAATCAACCTGAACAGTATGGCAAATTTAACTTCAAATCATTAATGTTTGGCACAGCTGTAAGATGCCAAACCCATGATTTTGTAATACAGAGCTGTGGGCAGTTTTTATAACAAAAAACAGGCCAAAATCACTTGTAATCATTATTATCCCCTCTTTAATTTTTAGTATGATTCTGTCTTTCCCTGTTGTTTACAAGTTAAAACAGATTTTAATGCATCCTAAAAGATCTTTTAAGGTCAACACTTCACATTAAAATATGCAAAAAAAAAAAATTAGAAACTGTGCTTTTGCTTTCAAAAACAAAAATCAAAATTACGAAACAGAAAATAAGACTGGGAATTTTCTGGGTTTTTATTCCACAAACACACCTCACAAATGTCAAATTTCTTAGCTGTACAATCAATAAGTGAGGTGTAGAAAATCACAGAATATTTTTCATCCTGGTCTGAGTAAACATACAAAAAGTGACTTATTTTCATGGAAATGCATGGGAATGTCTCTTTGGCTCCAAAATTATTTGCCACATTCACACCAGCTAAAATTGTAAAAATTTGAATATGACAAAGTTTTATGGGAACCAGTTTTGTGCAGACAACTGAGGGCCTGTTATCACTCAGAAGTCACTAACTGAAAGTGTCCAGTTGCTAAAATTTTAAGGCTCACCAATGACAGCATTACAACTGTGTGGCAGTATCTTTCCTCTCATGATGCACTGTGTTATTGCTTGATGCCTTGCTGCAGATATTGTTTAGCCAAAACTTCATTGAGTTGAAAGTGCCTTTTTCTGTGCAGAGAACTGAATTTTAATTTCTGATTTACCAGCTGCAGTTTTTTTGCTCTTGTATCAGTGACCTTGTTTTCTCAATACAAAGTGTGGATTCAGATATCTTGAGAGTTGTCTCCTCTGGTTTCCCCAAGACAGCAGAACCACTTATTTCCCTTCACAAGACATCTGAGTTCCATTTATTAATGGAACTTACTAAAACCATTATTAAATGGTTTTATAATCAACATGAAATAATGTAGAAGTCATCTGTGGAAAATTGCAAAGTGTGGAAACGATGTCATCATATATTAGCAATGCTCAAAAATAAAATAAATAGCTTCACAGGGCTTTTCCAATATTTGTGGAGTGGCATACCTCCAAAGCACACTCAGAAAGGACAGGGTGCTTTTGGAAAGCTTATTTGCATGCACCCAGGCATGCAAGCACACACACACACATGGACTGCAGGCACAGAGCTATTCTATTTTGCTTGCTTGGAAGAAGTCAAGTGTTGGAGGACACTAGTCAATGCTGCCTGCTGCCAGGCTGAATAGGGTTTCTCTGTTTTTCTGCTCTGGGGGTGCATCACAACTGGGAAGAGCAGTTCTGCCCTGCCCTCTGCTCCCCCGCCACTCCCCAGCAGGGCAAGGATGGGCAGGACCGGCATCCGCTGTGGAGGACAATGCACAGGAAGGTGCCAGCAATGCACTGGGGGTTGTGCTGGCCTCCAGGAGGGGAGAGTGACAGCTGGCATGATCTCATGCCCCAGGCCAAAACTGGTTGGGGAGAACTTTAATGAAAGGATAATATTCACAAAAATTCAGAAAGCTGGGTGTAATACCTAGCAGAGCCATCCCTACATTTCAAAGCACAGTGCTTACTGATGACAATCTCCATACATAAATCTGGTGTGCCCTGCTTGCCTCTCATTAAGTGTATTAGACCTTCATGAGGAAAGTTGCTGTTGTAACCAGCTTAGTTACTCATTTTCTCCCTGTCCCCCTTAGCACAAGTAATGAGCATGCTGAGGCTCTGAAACGGGTAGACAAAAGATGAGAGCACTTCCTGAGATTCATATGGCACATAAATATTTAGCATTTGATTTATGCTGTGTTGATGCTATTCATCAATTGCCTTATTAAGACCCAGAAACTTTGAGAGAACTTTGTAGATGGGAGAAAGGAAAGTCATCCCTCTGATGCTAGAAATAAGGAAGAGTCAGAGGTCTATGTGTTGCGGGAAGAGGGAACTGCTCTGTTGTGTGTCTGATCACTGTAGAAACTGCTGCTCTGCTTTGGGGTTCACAGCCCAAGGGAACAGAAAGGATTTGCTCCTTTCAATAGGCAGATAGAGCTGTATTAAACCTCTCCACATAAAACTGGGTAGATCAGGAGTTGTGCTTCTTTTTCCTCCCCCGTCTCCAATTTAGAGACAACATAGCTGTGAGGACATTGATGTACCAGTGAAGGCAAGGGTGAGCTCAGTTGTGCATCATTTGCCAAATGCGTGAGAGTGTATGTGTGTGCATGGGGCTGAGTCAGGGTGAGGGCATCTTCTGCCAGGTCCTGGGGGAGCAGAGCAGAGAGACCAGCAAGACTGCAGCCCCAGGAACGTTGTGGTGGTTTTGTAGTCAGTAGCCACTGCACTAGTCATCTCTGCATATTTTAAAAATGACAGGCAGTTTGGGCATCTGCTTACATCAATATTCTGTAAATACAAGGATAAATTGGTAGCCCAAAACAGTGAGAAAGCTTTGCATAGGTTCTGTTTTGAATGCTATTTATTACACAGCATGATATACACAGCACTCTTATTCATGTCAGTGGGAGTTTTATGCAAACATGGAAAGCAGAATGTGGCTCTAAATTGTAACTTGATTTGCTGTAGACAGGCCTTTCTGCATGCAAAGCTGCGAAGGCAAGTTCTCCTCTTCACACAGAAAAGGTGCAAAGCCAGTGTAATATGGAGTCTGTGGTAAAGTGCAGAAAGGTCCTGCTGCCTGGTGTGGTTTTACACCAACTCTCCCATCACCAGGACTGAAGAGAAAGAGCAAAGGGAGCATTCCTGGGAAATATGCATAGATAAAATATTTCCCTACAGCATTTGGTTATACTCAAATTTGCAACTGATTGTTTTTACGGATTAAGTGTACTTCTAGAGATGGGACATTATTACAGGGAGCTGGTAAAGTCTCTGTAGATAACAATGTACTTAGATTGCTGGAAAAAAAGCAATTTCTATCATCCTAGCATCATCTAACCTTAAATGACTGACCATAAGGTTTATGAATTTATAGATTTACTCTTTTGAGAGATGTTTTGCTTTATTTTTAGAAGATGTGTTGAAAAGACCCGCCTTCCCGACAACATGGAGGTTTAAAAAGTGAGGATATTTTTTTTTCTGATACTTATCTAAGTTTTTCTTGCCCTAAGAGTTAGAAGTGTTCTTATTTATACTCGCCTTAGCACTCTGACTTTTGGGGTGGTGCTGTAGTGACATTGAAATTTTAAATTTCAGGGAAGTATATACCTTAAATATGCCTTAAAGTTGCCAAATTTTATTACATATTGAAACTAGTGGCCACAGGGTGTGTGTAATTTGAAGTTCACAGATGAAGAAACACCACCCATGGGAAAATCCAGATGCTTTGACAATAGCGCGTTATTACCGTGTAGCATTACAGCACTGATAAAGATCTGCCTCTGAAGACTTGGACATATTTATCACCCAGAACTCCTTCTGTGATTGTTACTGCCACAAATAAACTCCTGCAGAGCACATAAGCTTTTCACAGAACAGACTTTTTTCCCCTTATTTTTTTTGCTTAGAATAAAGATGATCTCCCTTCACAAGCAAGATTTACCCAAGACCATTTTGAAGAAAATGTAGTGGAAGGAATCCCTAAAAAATTGTATATCAAATGCTTAATTAACACACTTAGGCTGTAAATGCAGATATGTACTACAAGGAAAAAAATAGTCTCTTATGTTGAGTCTATTTCATATTCAGTTTGGAAATTCTAAACTAAGACAAAATTTTCAAAGTATTTCAAAATATACTTGAAAGATTCAGTCTTAGAGCTCTGTGAACCTTAACTCTGACCACTACTGTTGGCAGAGGGCCCTACATATCACTACAGAGAGCAGTGTACCCTGCGTATCTACTGCTGAGGGCGTTACCTATTCAAGGTGTCACAGCACATTATGACTGAGAAAATCCTTCTAAACCCAGCGAAGTGCCTCCTAGATTTGCACTCTATAACATTCCATATGTTTCATAAATGGGCCCACTGGCTGGACAGCAGCTTTGCAGGAAAGGACCTGGGGGATCTGATGGATGCCCAGTTCAAGAGTAGCGAGTCCCTGCAGCAGAGGTGGATGGCAATACCCTGGGCTGCATTGGGAGGAGTGTTGCCATAAGGCTGGGGGAAGTGATCCTTCCTCTCTTCAGCACTGGCGATACCACAGCTGGAGTTGTGTGTCTAGCTCTGGGCTCCTGAGTGTAATAGAAAGATGCAGTTACCAAGGATGATCAATCCAAGGGCCATAAAGATGATTAAGGGTCTGGAGAAAAGGCTGAAAAAGCTGCGGCAGTTCAGTCCAGAGAAGAGAAGGCTCAGAGGGAGTTCTCATCAATATATACAAATATATGAAGGGGAGGGTGTAAAGAAGATGGAGCCAGGCTATTTCCAGTGGTGTCTAGTTACAAGACCATGAGCAACGGGCACAAACTGGAACACAGGAGGTTCTGTCTGAGCATCAGGAAACACTTCTTTACTGTGCGGTTGATTGAGCCCTGGCACAGGTTGCCCAGAGCGGTGGTAGAGTCTCCATCCTTGGAGATACTCAAAAGCCAACTGGACGTGGTCCTGGGCAACCAGCTCTAGATGACACTGCTTGAAAAGGGGGATTGGACAAGATGATCTCCAGAGGTCCCTTTCAACCTCACCCATACTGCAATTCTGTGATACTACTAAACATGCAAAGCAGCAAATTTAAGCTTACTGACTAGAGGTGTCCTTTCCATGCATCCCTTCCTCAGGTCTCTCCAGAAACCTCTGGGCAACCAAAAGCAACTTGTCTGTCAAATATGCTACCTTGCAATCAAAGCATTGACCTGATTTTAACCTTTAAATAAGTACGGGCCAAGCAGTCTAGCATTTGTAAACCTCCAAAGCAATTAGAAAGATTTTGGGTTTTCATACTGTAAAGAGTGTATGTGCAGGGTACAAGGACACCTATCGTAACACCCTTGATGGAACCAGCTTTGATCACAGTGATGTCTTTTATTATAGTAGAATATAGGGGAAAAGTTAGTGTGTGTAGGCTCATCCATTTTTAAAAATATCTACTGCTTGCTTTTTTAAAACCTTTACTTTCCATTTCAGAATCTCGACTTGAAAAAAAAGTCCTAATTTAAAATGTCAGGATTTTCTTTTTCTGTATTTTATTTGGTTTTGCTAATTTGTCTTCATTTTCTGACCAGAAATAACTAATTTAACTAGTACTGCTATTTATTTTACTAACTGATTTAGAACTGGTACAACCTGGTGAGGCTGCTTGTGCCAACGGCATGACGGTTACGTCTGCAGCAGAAAACCTGGCATCATTGCTTGTCCTGAGGAGTAAGAAATCCAGTTTGGAAATCATAGCTTTTCTAGCCCCCACCCAGAAATCCAGCCTTGTGCACATATTAAATCCTATCTGTTTGAGATATGACCTGGATGCGTGCCAGTGCTGTCCCTGCAGCACCATGTGTACCAGCAGTTCTGACCTGCAGAAGAATTTGCTGGGGAAGCATTGAGTGACTGCTGAGAAGAGGGAAATGGAGAAACCGGGATGGGACGAGCATCCCAGGGATGGGGAAAAAGGGTCATGAGGGGAGCACTGTGAGGAGGGGAAGCTCCCTCTGTGCAGCAAGCAAGATTTCACCTCTGCGTGCATGTGTCCTGTAAGTGATATTTGGTGCACGTAGCATTCCTCATTCAAATCCCTCTCTGAGGCAAGTCTTTGCCAAAAAGACCGCCCCCCCCACCCCCCAGGAGACTTCAGTCCTTCCTCACATCATATATTAGCACCTCAGATCTCCTGCATTACTGCTCAGACTAAATGTGCATTTAAAAAGAAAGGAAAAAAAACCCCACACATTGCAATCTTCCTGTGAAAAAGAATCACAAACATGAGGATAACACCCCAGTCCCGGCTGTCGGGAAACAGTCTCTGTTTGGGGGGGTTTGCTAACTCGTCCTCTCCATGGTGGCCGAGCCACCTCAGTGCACAGGCAGTGTAGCGTATGGAGCCCACTGAGGAGCACGTCCCTTCTCCTGGGGTCGCCACTACAATAAACATCTTGTTAAATAACTGCAGCACTAGGAGATACATGGAGTGCTTGGTGACCCTCATAATTTCTCATTTCTTCCCTCAGATGAAGTGGTCGGCAAGTTGTGCTTATGGTGGTAGTCTGAAAAATGTAGGATCTCTTGGATGATCTCTGCAAGATGTGCTTTCACTTATCCATGTGCATCTCTTTGTTTCTGAATTTAAAATGTGGTACATCTGAGTGAAGAAAACTAGGTTTCTATGCAGGCTGCCTCTTTTCCAGCTCAGAAATAAAAGATGTCAAAATATGCTTTTTGAACAAACCTGCTTAGAGGCAGAAGGCTTTCTCTATTGATCAGAAAAGCTCAGAATGACCAAACTGAAGTAAAAATCCCAGAATGGTGTGGAGGAGGGTATCATTATTTTTTGCAGATGGCATGTCTGAGCAGCATTTGGCTTTGGTTCCTGGACTAATGCAGCATGTTCTTGCTGCCGGTAAATCCAGTCTACTAGAGATGTGGGTGCTGCAAGACATTCCTAAAGTCTCCCCAAGATCATTGCATCCCTGCCTCACTTGGGGTCTTGAGTCCCTTTCTCCATCTTCAAATCTGCAAATGTCAAAGTTAATAGTAAACATCAAAGGGGGAAATTGAAGAAAATCAGAAAGGTTTCCTGTGGGAATGCTGAGCAGGAATCCCAGAAGTGCACAAGAGTTTTTAGTCTGAGCACCTGTGTCACTTAGGCACCACTGAAAGCTTTATCTGCAGCTTTCCTGATCGAGGGATGGTCCCTGGCAATGCAGTTGCTAGCCGGATTTTTTTTTTTTTTTTTTTTTTTTTTTTTTTGAGGGATTTGTATGCCTTCCTCTCTGAGGATTTCCCACTGCAAATATCTAGAGGTATAGCCCAGGACATGTGAACAGAAAGAACTCTGAGTATTTTGTGGTTTTGTGGAGTGGCAGTGCACCCAGGTGATGTAAGAGCACCTCTGATTTCCAACTCTGGTACTTCTTTCTTGGAGAAACCACTAACCCTCTCAGACCCGTAGTTTTTTGGTCTGCACACTGACGACGGTGCTATGTACTTTCCCTCCTCTGTAAAGGGACCCCAGCAGAGCTGGAGAAAGTTTCAAAATCAGCAAACTTTTTCATCATCTTGGAGCTGCACAAAGAGGAGCAGAGAGTTTGTGGGTGCTGAAAAGGCTCAGTATGTCTGTCACAGCTTGCTTGTCTCCCCAGATAGCAGCTATAGAGTACTGGAAGCTCAAATGACTCAGAAGGGGAAGGGGAACCTGTGAAGTCAATGCTAGCAAACCCAGCAACTAAGTGGTGAGGGAGAGACTTCCTCACTTTTGTGTCTGTGAGTAGGACAAAACATTTCTGGTGCCAGCCTGGAGCCAAGTAACCCACAGCAAGCTGTTCTGTGGGCAGTGCCAGCGACGAGTGAGCTGAAGTACTGCAGCCAGGTAAACAGCCACGCGCGCTTCTCCGCAGACCCAGACTGCTCATTTGGTTGCTGTCTAGACGGCAGTGCCCCAGCTCCTCCTACCCTGTGCCTTCCTGCCCTTCTTGCACACATTGTTCGTGGACTTCCCCATTGCTCAGGACTGCAGTGCCACTCACTCCTTGCCTGCTGCCTATGTAGGCAGCCAGGCTTTGTTTGCCCCTGAGGACACCAGCTCAAACATCAGCTGGAGGGAGGAACTTGACATCAGGAGAGAAAATGAGCAGTTTCTCCAGACACCCCTTAAAGATGGTTTCAGCAGTTTTTATGTGCCGCCTGGTGAAATGCAAGTTAGCTGTTATGTTGGCGAGGGAAACTTTTATGGACTGTTCACGCCCTTTGGGCGCGACCCCGGCCCCGTGTCTAAGCTCCCTCACACATGTGGGAAGCAGAAGTGCTATAGCAGGCAGCACAGTCACACACGCCGAAGTGAGATGAGAACCAGACTTGCCTTTTTAGTAGCCTCTAAATGCCGCTGTATCCAAATGAACCCTTTCATTGGATGGGAGTGCAGAACAAATTCGGGTGGCAAACATACGAGATTGACTCGTAAGGCAGAGGTCGAGCCATCACAGGGAAGAAGTGATATATTGGTGTAGGCATCAGGCATCCCAAATATCCACTGGCAATGTTCTCTGGAAAATGCAAGCCCTAAAATTCTGGGCCAGTGTCTTGTGGAAGGGACCCGTCCCCGGCCCCCCCTGTGTCCCCCCCCCGTGCCCCAGCAGTTTCCATTTCATTTTTTGAATTATTAAAAGATCAAATGTTGGAATGCTGGATCGCCCGAATTCATTTGTCAGATCACGAAGTACTCATAACATTTCTCAGCCTTAATAACACATCTGCTCTTAAAATGTGGTCTCTTGATAATAGCTGGCTGAAAGTGTCTGAATTTAGGGATTATTTGAGACAACAGATTTCCTTCTATTTGGAATTGAATGAGGCATCTGCTCCCTCACCGTCAGCTTTGTGGGATATTCTCAAGGCAATCATAAAAGGGCAGATCATTTTGTACATTATGAGAAGGAAAAAAGACCTCTGTTGGCAATTATGAGACTTGGAAGGGTGAATTAGGGACCCGCAAAGGTACCACTTCATGTCTAAAAATTCTAGCTACTCAATCCATTCTCCCCTCCATGTAGGGTGGGACACAGATTTATCTGATGAGTGGAGAGGGAGGGGGCAATTCTCTTGTCAAAGGCAATGTTGGCAAAAGGGAAAGAGAAAGAAAATTAATCAGGAAAGGATATGCGCACTCCATCTTGGATAACTGACCCAACAACGTATTAGAGAGATTAGGACTCAGGATGGAGAGCAAGGCATGGATCCCTTGGAGGATTAGAGGAAATTTTGCCAATATTTATGCCAGTTTGGTACACTGGAAAACCAGGACACAAAAATGAATGCTTGCAAATTATTTAACACATATTCATCATCAGAATCTTCTCCCACATATCAGCGGAAGATGATTAATAAAAGAAGTAAAAACAAAAGCAACTGGAGCTGAGAGAAGGCACTGCTTTGCACTTTGCAGGTACATAATTCATTTCTGGATGTGACACATGACAGGCAGTGCCCAGATGATGCCATTTGCTGAGGTAGGACAGGATGCATGCTCTGGACCACCTGTCCTGGCCAGCACATAGGTGAATGCAGACAGGTAAGTCTATGCATAAATACACACAATTGCATACATGTAGATCTGTGTGCATCCATATATAGCGTATGTATATACTCACATGCGTGCACACATCTATACATATAGATGTATAGATAAGTATATTTAGCTTCTTAGTCAAGTGACGCAAACTGCTGCAGCTGGAAATAACACTGTCTGCTCATGAAAAGACAGGCATGTACTTAGACTTATTTATATGGTAGAAAATGTGTTCAAGGGATGTGAGCTGCCTCAAAGCTTTTGTCAGAGGAGAGGGGAGCAACCTGTGAGACACCTTGGATGGATTTGCGTCTGGGAGTAATTATTTACTCTAAGACTGATCCCAACATGAAATACCTGGAGGAGGACCTGCGGCTGCAGGATGGGATTCAGGCAGGTGGGAGTGTGTGTTCTCTGGCCTCACTGTGATGCACAGGAGTCCCCAGCGTGCTGTGGGGAAGACTTTTCTGGTTGGAAGGAGGTGAGCTGCTCTGTGTAACCTGAGATGGGCAGAAGAAGGCACCTGACACTGGATGCTGGTGTGCAGGCGTATTTATGAAAATATGTAGCCTGAGTTTGGAAAGGCCACTGAATGTTAAGGGAGTTGTTAATTATTTTGTGTTTTCTAATACTGTCTAGAGCCCAAAGACTGACTTAGGAGACTTGTGTGAAGGTCTTTTTCTGAAAATTATGACCCTTCATTTTGAATGACTGAAACCATAGCATAAAAGTCTAGGACCTCACAGCTCTTCAACTCTGCTTCAACTCTGCACCAGTGCCATAGGCACTGCAACTGCCTCTGTAAAATGGGATGAGGCAGAGGATGGATTGTGCTTTCCCACCACAGAGTGTTCGGCACCTCAGCACAATGCAAGGTACATAGGACTGTCCCAGAGAGGGAGCAGCAGTGGCTGAGCTTTCTACCCTGGGCAAGTGGTGTTGCTGTTGGATTAGGGTAGGTTTTTGGCTCACAGCTGACTCGGGGAGAAGGAGCAAATGAAACGCTCTGCATAATACATAATATACCCACAGGTCAGTGAGCATCGCACATCGTGCTCCACGGCTGCGCTGCAAAGTAGGAGTCTGCTCTTGTTCTCAGCCCAAGAGACTTGCTCTTTAGCGAAAGCCGTGGGGGCTTACGCTGAGAAGGTCTGTGGTGCAATCCCCGGCCTTGGCGGGGATGCCTGGCAGCCCCGACACCACCCTGAGCCGCTCCGAGCGCTCCCCAGCTGCAGGCGGGAGCCCGGCCACGGGGCCGGCGATAGATCCCTGTGCAGGGCTCCCACCGGAGCTGGGCTTTCACACGCTAATCCTCGGGGTGAGGGCAGAGTCTCTAGCTACAGGGTTTTCATTCGGCGATGGCTTGGTTTCAAAGGCAGCTTTTTACCACTTTGATTGAGGCTCACATCAATTCTTCATGTTTTATATTAGATACCGCATTTTTTATTAGAAGAGGTGTTTGAAGTTTCTGATTTTCCCCTCGGCCACCTTTAAATCTAATTTCTAATACCTTGGCCACTCTAATGAAGTTCTCAGTAGTTTACATTGTTATTAAACTTCTGTTTGGGGAATATAGCTTTAATCCTCATTATATACCAAATATAGGTTTCGAATATTCATTGTGCAATTGCAATTAAAAAATACAACCCCCAAAGGATCTTTTATATTAATTTAAATTATCCTGCACTTATATTATGGTTTGAAATAACCTATACTGCTACAATGTCTATTGAAGACATTTCAATGTGTGTAGTTATACTTAGAACTCCTCCTTGTTACAGTTAAATCCTGTTCTATGACACTGTAGTCATGTAGATATAGATTTACAGCAGTATTATATTTGAGCCTTTTTTTCCCCCCTCTTTGTACTTTAAAGTAACAGTTGAAATAACTAATTTTGCATTCAGTGTTAGCAAAAGTGGAGTAATTAATCCAGGCAGCTTTTTAATGCATTTGACAAAGCTTCATGTCACATGAGCTGTTTTCTCTTTATAAGCAGAGAGACAGATTCTTTACTCCTTGCAAGTATCAAGAAAGTCATCAAGATAAATCCCCAAATAACACATTGAAGGACTTTAAAATACAAAATTTACTGTTTACAACTTAAACATGAAAAAAAATTTATAGTCTTCTGCATATAGATAACATGGTTTGGGACACATTTGCAGTGGATTTCAATAAAGTAAACTGATAGCAATTTGCAAGATTATTCATTTAAGCTAATGTTTGTAGATAATAATACCAATTTATCTTTAATGTATCTCTCTTGATTCTTACACTGAACATCCTTTACAAGAAAAAAAAAGGCTTTTGAAGTCTTTAGATGACAAATGTTATATTTACAGATGATGATCTCTGTGTTTGAAAGCTGCGTTAACTGGCATAATCTCCAAGGGGAAATACTCAGGTAGAGCCAAGCTTACTGCTATGTAGCAGCTCGGTTACAAAGAAGGGACTCCAGCCCTATCCTCTGGGAGTCACTTCTTGGAGCAGCCACAGCAAGACCCATCACTGGCTTGCAGTCTGCATAGATATGATTGGATATTTTTATTTAAACATTGTGGAAGAAAGCCTAAAAGGTCACATTTCTGCCTGCCACACAGCCCTTTTTGTTTTTACAGCCATAGTAAGTATTGAGTGGAGAAGCTGTCAGGCTAAAATAGAATTAGCATTAAAAAAAATTCTGAAATGCAGACAAATTTGGTGGAAATTTTTATATGATTTCTGCTGCTCACCCTCACTTTTTTCCAAGCAGACAAACCAAAATGGGAGGGCCATGGGCAAGTTTTCATGCTTGCTTCTGTCCCTGTTTTAAGCATGATTCCCAAATGTGAGGGAGCGGAAAGGGGACAGGAATGGGAAGATTTGGCACAGTGGAGGAAGTGGTGTGTTCCTCACTCTTTCTGTGCAACAGCCTGCTGCATGCCGTCAGTCAGGAGAAGAAGTTGTCCCAGCAGCGTCTCCAGAGAGCACAAGCACTCAGGCTGCTTAGATGTTGTGAGCTAATGGCTTTTGGAGGCTGAGTGCTCTTCCCAAGAAGATAAAACAGGGGACTCTTTGGAGTGGCAGCTGCTACCAAAACCATAGTGGGAGTATTTGAACAACAGTGGGAGAGACTTTCTTCTGTTGCAGTAGAAGGAAGGAGAAGAAGGAAGGGAAGTTAAAAGGAGTTCTGACATGAAAGCCATGTCTGTGACTCCTTGTTCCCTATAAAGACTGATGGCAGCAGTCCAGCTAAAAAGGAGTTGTGACCCCCAGGGCCATCTTTGATTTCTCCTCAGGCTTACGACTCTGAACTTTCTGGACATCATCTGTGTTAGAACAGGGCCCTTCCAGTCTTGTGGTTGAACCTGTCACAGCACATGGACAGCAGGGCCTCTACTCCAATGCTTCATGTCCGGGAAGCCTTATTGCCCTTCCTGTTTCATCTCCTGTCTTTCTACTGAGTGCAGCCTGTGCATCACCTGTCCTTAGCACACAGCTTGATTCCCTGGCCACCCACAAGGCAGCTGGAGTTGCAGGACTCCTCCTTTTCCTGAAGTCTTAGTAAGCAAAGCCAGGTGGAGCAGGGGACTGAAACCCAGCTGGTGCAGGTAGGGTGAGGGCTATCAAGCTCCCCATCTATGTGGTGGTTCTCATCAAGATTACCAGGTAGGAAAGACATCAGTGCTGGATGCTTTTGGCCCATTCTATTACTGCCAGAGGATTGGAAGCTGCTTGTAAGTACAAGTAACACCTCTAATTGAGGAAGGGGAGGAGGTTGTTGGCCTCTCTACTCTTCATGTGGATCAAGACTGTAAGTGGCAATTCACATATCCCTGTGATCGTCTGCAATGGGGTGAGTCAAAGCTCTTGACAAGAGGAGGCCTCGCCTTGCCTGTGCCTCCTTGTCCTTCCACAGCCCTGGCTGAAGCCGAAACCACGGTGGTTCTGGTGCCAATGATCCCATATGACTTGCAATTTAACATTAAGGCTGTCCCTGGGTGTCCTCTTGGGAAGACCCTTGCCAGGCTGGTTTCTGTGGGCTTCCTGTCTGCAGGAGTTACTCCATGGAGGTTTGGCAGAGCTGGGTTTATGGTGACAGTCCTGGGGAGCATTTTTCTGGGGAGCTCAGGGGTGTGGTAATATTCTTTAATGGACAAACTTGGCATCACTTCCTCAGGGGCTGGGTCTCAGCTTTTAGATAATGAGCACTGAGGTTCGCTGTCCAAAATTGTACCCACATTTCTTTTACCTGCAGTTATCTTATCTCCATCCCCATCACTGATTCCATGCACAGACAAGCATTGTTAGTACTGTAAGAATTAATCACATACTGTTCGAAAAAAAAAATTGACATTTGCATTTCAAAACTCTTACCAATTCTAAACATTTATTCTACAAAACTTGGAAAGATTGTAGTTCTGTTTCAAATTATTCCAGCACCGTGGGCATTGCCACAGAATGTAAAATTACAGAACATATGAGACTGAAACCTGACACCCGTTCTTCCCTGTTGTGAAGTGTCGTTGATGAAAAATACACTAGTTTGAAGAAAAAAAATTACATAGGAGCATGACCTATTCCCAAAGCAGCTAGCCAAATTCACTCATGTTTCAGAGAGAGCTGCATATGTAAATAGAGTAGGGGACACTTCTTCAAATACAATCAAATTTGTTTAAAATAGTAAGAAAACATGAAATATCTCCTACAGAATAATCTCCTGATGCTAATGCAAGGAAGTTCAAAGTGTTAGCAGAGAAAAAAAAGGGCAAGATACTGTGTGTAAGTGTATCTCTTCTGTGAGCAAAACAACATAGAATTTAGTGAAATCAGTTTTTATTGCTATTAAAATTCTTCTTCCTTTAAAAATTTTCCAACTAGACATTTTTAAGTTTTGTACTCAAAGAGATGACTTTTGCATGAAATGAATAATCTACTCAGACATTTCAGTACTTTAAAATGATCTAGAAAAGATGGTGAGACATAGGTTGAAAGGAGCATTTATACGGAGGTGACATGAGTGAAACTGGAATGTATGTAAATACAATTGTATTAAATATAAGTATAAATATAAACATCAACATAAATATGCAATACATGTCATTAAAAGAACCCTCATCAGTGTATTTGCACATATACATGTGTATATTTTGCTGCACACACACACACTGATGTATCTATGCAACGCTTTCATTTGAAGACTCCAAAATGCTTCAGAAAGCTGAGTATTGTGCTTTGCTGCTCTCATTTTACAGATGGGGATGTTAAAGTGCAGAGAGGTTACACGTGCAAAACACATTGCTTTCTTGGATGTAATAACCAGTAAATGAGTTCCCAGCTAGCAGAGGAACTGCCTCTGCCACCTTCAGCAAGCCACCTGTTGCTTTTGAATGGAGAATTAGCCATTTTGGTTCAAGCATTTCATCTTCTCATTCCAGCTGCTAGTTTTCACTCTACCTGAAGAAAGCAAAAGCCACAAAGAAGTTTTGACGTTTCAGAGTAGCCCATTCTTTAAAAAAACAAGCCTAACCTCACATAGTACACACCATTAATTTCCCAAATCTGGGCCTAAGTCCTGCTTCTCACCCATGCAGCATTTAATTCCCTTTCTAAATCTCTTCTTTATCCATAAGTAAGTAGGAGTGTTATTTGAGTAACGAATGAGCAAGAGCTGTAGGCTTTAGCCTTTGAGTTACAGAGATGAAATCGTTTACACTCACAATATGTTGTATTATTTGAAACAGGGAAATAATATTTTTCAGTGAAAATTAAATTTAAAACATATGTCGACGATCATCCACATCTTTCTTTCACAAAACATTGCATGTTCCTGAAGGTCCTTATTTCACAAAGGTTGGAGAATTTTAGTTTGATTCCCCGAACTGTTCATTTAGTCTTCTTTCTCTGATCTACTTTGCCTCTTGCTCTTTTTTATCAAATCACCTGGACAGATAAAAATGAGCTGTCCCACATAGATGGCCAGTTCTGGAGCACGCATGTAGCAAGAAGCCCTTGAAAATCCCAGGGCTGGAGAGGTGGCATCCCCTCCCACCCAAGCTTTTATACTGATCTGCTCAGTGGTCCACCGAGGAGTCCAATTTTAAGACATAAGTTTGCACATTCTCTGCCAGCAATGTCTGGGGAACAGCGATAAAGGAAAAATCTCTCCATTACCCATATGGGCTGCCTTTGCTGTAGAACATGAAACCCTGGCAGACCCCCCATCTCCTTATTCCTTCTTCCTCTTTCACACCAAAAATGCTCTTGGAGAAATTTAATTTTAACTGTTTCTTCATCACATTGTAAAGCAAACACTGCTACAGATTTCTGTGCTGGATGGTCTACTGCTTACAGCAGCCCAGCTTCACTTCCCTCCCATTTGGGGTGGCTAGGGCAGAGCAGAGGTGCGCGGTAAGGTCTGTGGTGGACCTCGAGGTCCTCTGAGGACCAAGCTAAAGTCTCAGTTCCCGTGACCCTGACCCCTACAGCCCTCGACGCTGTCCCTCTCCTAGGTGTTTGCTTCTAGGGGCTTCAACCTGGGCTGCTCACCCTATGGCCTCCTGTTAACCCCAGTCCTTCACCACTTTTTCTTCACTGCTGCCCATTCTTGCTTTCCAGACTCCTTCTCCCAGTCAGCCCTGCTTCTTTCTGGCTCCCAGCCCTCCTGTCTTGAGCCATGTCCCCACCTGGGATGAACATGGCTGGAGCCTTGGAAAGAAAGAGCAGCTAGAGGGGCCAGCAGGACCTGCCTTATGGGTAAGTGGGAAAAAAATCTTCCAAGGGCTGGGTGGTAGCGGGGTCAGGGGGAACGGAAAAGAGGTATGAACTCCACCTCAAATCTGGTGGCAATCAGAAAAATCTTGATACTAGAGGTCATGAGTCTAACTATGGCAAGATTAAGGTTTTAATAATGCTCACTGTCAGTATTTAAGGTGGTGAATCTGCAAGAAATGCTGGATTAACTCCAAACATTTCTGTAAAACACTTTTGGTTTCATCCCCTTCATAATAGTTACACTGGGATTTTGCTGAATAGTATGCTCCTCAGTGGTGCCTGATTCAGAGCCAGATTTATAAAGACATTTAGGTGCTCCTTCCCACTGATTAAGGAAGTAAAAGCCTAAATTGGTTTAAAAATCTGCCCTTGGGAACTGCCACGTGTGTCTGGGCACCCGAAGCATTTTAAGATTTACGGCATATAAAGACCCAGCGAAGATCAGAGAAATTCTTTGCCAAATACAAGTGGCAATGAGACATACTTTGAACTGTCACAAGACTGCCTTTAATTTTCTTCTCTAAAGACCACTGTCAATGAAGAATATACTGAGTCTGGGTTTGGGGACCAGTTCTGCAAATTGGGTCTGATGCTGCTGCCATGGGACCAACTGTTGTCCCCAGCAGAAGCCAGACCACATCTAAACAACTTACTCGGTGACACATTGCAGTGACTTACTTGACACATATCTTCTCTTGTTTCCATGGGCTCAGGGGAGAAGTGAAACCTCATGCCCACAGAGCAGCAGAGAGCTGGATTGCAGCTGGGCTGCAGGCACAGTGTGCCAGTCAGTGTGCTCACCAGCACTTCTTCAGCCTTTGGGTCTAACTGGAAACTTGGACTTCTCATGCCTAGATGGTAACGCTGGGCTCTCTGAGATACACCCATTCATCTGTATCAAATGGGAAGGTGGAAATGAAAGGTGCTTCAAGATACCTGAGTGATTGTTCCTGTTTTATCTGATTAAACATGTTAGAAGATGTTACAAGCAAAAAAGTGGCCTTTTCAAACACATTCAATTTGTTTGAGTCCATTGGGCTTAGAAGAATAAATAAAACCTTTCTTAATGCTTCATAATATCAATAATACCCCTGAAATTATTCTGCACTTAATGAGCAATTTAAGAGCATTAAATGCTGTGAACAATCAATTTACTGGGTATTATTGTGCTTCTGTTTATAAATGTCTAATTATATAGGTCAGACTTGCTTGTAGCCTGTTACCTTTGGTAGCCAACTGCAGACCTCTGACTCAGCGCAGTAAAAAACAATTCCTTTATAAACCTCTCCCAGAAACAACAGCAACACCAGAGTTCCCATACAACTCTCCAGGTTTTTGCTTTGCCATCAGTATGTGGCTCCCATCTGTGTCCCTACAGCCCCACCCCTGCCCACGGCAGCTCCTCCACGCACAGGTAATGAGGAAGGCAGGGCTGCACTGGAGGTGGGAGCACCACACGCCTTGGCAAAGGTTTCCCATAAAGATCTGTCCTCTAGCTGCGGATGCAAACTCAAGCTGGTCGCACACACAACTCCAGCATGCCGAGCCCACTACCCCTCGGCACAGCCAAATGTTTCAGCAGCTGCCCTTTTGTCCTGTTTCTTAAATAAACAAAGAACAGATACAAATTAATGACCTAAATTTATGGCAAAACACACTGCCTTCCCAGAGCAAATAGCCTTAAAAGAACAGATGTTAAAATACCATTTTGTACTCAGAGAGAGAAAACGGCTACCGTGCAAATGGAAAAGCTCAGGATGTGTAGAAAAGAGAAGCTAAAGCATCTAATTGTGCCATGCCGCCTCCCGCTACACCACAAACCCCGTAACCTTCTGATGGTGCCTTGCACAGAATAATTATCCTCCCTCGGGCATTCCCCATCCCTTCTTGCCTCCCCTTACAATCTCAGTAAACTTTCTCCTTTTATTCCTTTATATTCCTTTTGGAGATGAAAAGAGCAAAATTATCATTTTGCCAGCACGTTAAACAGCGACTGGCAATCCGGTGCTGTAATCCTCAAAGTAATTTAGCCTGGAAGAATTGTACTCCCGCAACGCATCATCTCAACAAACCATTCCTTTGAATTACCTCTTTGTTTTACCCCGAAGGGTGCATTCATCACACAGGAGAGATTATTTCTCACTAATTTTTTTTCTGAGACTTATCTTGCCAACGCCTATAGTTAAGCAATTGTTAATGATATCCATGTGGGGAAAAAAAAAAGCAATTAAGATGGATAGAGGCTTTGGAGAGGGGGTAGTTATTTTGTTATTTATTTATTATTTTTGCACAAAAGCAGAGGGAGACACAATCATGCATAGGAGGTGAACGTGCCTTTCGGGCGGCAAGCAGTCTCTGCCATCCGGTGCCGGCAAAGGCAGGAGCAAGCGGCACCGGGTCATGGCAAGAGGAATTAGAAGGCATCTCTGTTTTCCCACCCAGCAAGTGCATTCTGTTTATACTACACCACATTGTATTTCTAGTCTTACTCAACATTTTAATATACATTTTCTTGTCAGGCGTCTTGGCAATCGGGTACACGACTTGCAAGATGGACTGAGAATTCCACAGGTGGACTGATTAGTGGGTGGCATTTCTGAGCTCCAGCAAGCTGTTAGCATTATGTCTGTTTGCTTTAGGTACAGATGTGAAATGATTTGACAGTCAATCTCAAAGTGTGTGTGAGTACTTGAGCTTTTTTTTTCTTTTTTTTTTTTTTTCCCTTCTTGGTATGTCAAACTCTTCTTATAATACAATCCTCATCCGTCTGGTTGTCCATTGAAAAAGCATCCCCCCCCTACCCCCCTCCTGTAGCCAATCTGGATGAGTCATGCATTATTCAGGAGATATAATTTGTAAGTGTCAGAAGTGGCTTTGGTTTTTTTTCCTGTTCGCTCATTTGAGGACCACAGCTGTCGCGACCAGGAGTCCTTGCCGGGCACGAGGGTTATCCCACTGCAAAGGCGAATTGTTTCCTTCGGGTAACTTGTCCGAATGCAAGTTTCCTTAACAAAGCCGTAGTCGTAAGCAAATGGTGTTTGACAAGTGGAATTTTCTGTTGACTTGCTCATTTCATTTCCTTCTTTTGGCAGAAACACTTGGAACTTGATTTTCTTGCAGTTACTATGAGCCCAGAATAATAACTCCTAAATCAACACTGAGGAGGTGGAAAGGTACAACAACACAAACACTCAGTAACAGTCAGGACAGCGACATGGAAATATGAGTTGACATGCAGAATAACCACAAGTGGTGCATAATTTATTGATTGCACCTTGTCATGGGAATGATGAGCTCTCAGCTAGAGGAATTATATTTTATATATTTCACAACTTTGGGGAAAAATATAAATATTATATATACAAACTGCATATACAGTAACTAATGGATAGAGCAAGATTCCTATTTCCAGTTAGTGAAAAAATTATGTGCATCACAAGGCAATGTTTTCTGGAGCCGGGTAAGCCCAGGAGAAGGGAGGCAGGAGGGCGGTGAAGGGGGATGCAGTTCTGTAGCATTGCTTGGGTGTTCAGGTGGACATGGTAAGGTTAGAGCCGCTCCTCTTCAGTCTTAAAATTTCCCTAATGCTGGAAACCAGCTGTATTGTATTGTAAACACTAGGTTTAAAATTGCTTTACATTTCAATATAATATTTCAGTTGTGAAATATTATGTACATGAATTTGCAAGAAAACTGCAGCATGAAGCAGTGTGTGGAGACCAGCAAACTACCCTGGAAAAGCAGGGTAAAAGGTCTGAGAAGTGTCTATTTCTTATCACCTTTCAAGCTTTCAACCAGGCAAACCCTCGAGCCTCCCTGGCTAGGTACAACCCAACAGCTTCTTTCTCCTCTCCTCATCCTATTTGTTTTCAGCACCAGGAGCTGCTTTGGTCCCAGGCTGGGGCTGCCCCCATTTCAAAGCTGTTGCTATTTCCTCCTTGTTTTCCTCACTGGGTAAGCAGGGCACCAACTGAAGCAGACTGTTCCCTGTCTCTGGCAATCACACAGCCAGAAGAGAAGACACAGCCGCAGCACTGCTTGCTGAAGGAGGGTGGCTAAGTCTCAGGGTGGGCGGTCGACAAGAGAAGCACACACACATGAGGACCACCGGCTGCTCTACCAGCAGCACTGAGTCAACGGAATGGTTGAAACCCAGAAATAAATGAGAAATCCAAGTGTTCACCCTACACAGGTTTATTTCAACAGGAGCAGGCTAACAGGTTAACCAACTGAAAAGTCAGCTTCCACTACTTAAAAGAAATTGATTTTTCCTCTTTCTGCATTGGAAAAAACTGTAACTGCTTTGATTTCTGCTGATTACCTACTACAGCACTTGAGTTACAACCCTGGAGTCAAAGCTTCCTCCAAGTGGAAAAGCTGTTTCTCCAAGTGCCTATTTTTCAGTGCTATGAAGAAACATGTCAGAGGAGACACGGCAATGCACTCCAAATGAGAAGCAGGGGCTCGGCTCAGTACTTGCTGGTATCAGCAACAGATTTGTCTATATCACCTTCTGCAGCTAGGAAAGTTGCTGCCGTGCATTTGCCATTTAAGTTGTGAGCTGGTTTCATGCTGCTTAAGGAACAGCTTAAGTTGGAATAAAAGCAGCTTCATGGGAAGAAAGCAGTAACAAAGCCTTGGGTACCACAAAATCACGGCAGAAAAGTGCTCCTCGGTGTAGCTAAAACGAAAGCGCCTTCAGCAGAAAGCTGATGGTCCTGCTCTAGAGAACAGCAGCTGCTGCCTGGGTGACATACACTTTAGTTTAAATGTGCTCAGGGTCCACCCTGACTATCACACACATTTTGCTTTATTTTCTCCCTTCAGACCCAGAAATATGTTTACCACCCTGCTCCAGACAATATATATCTCACCATTTCCCATGATTTACAATTTAATCTTGTCTCACAAGTGGAAATAATTTCTGAACTGTTTATAATGTGAATGTGATGGAGACCTATGACTAAATATCTCGTTTATTATTTTACATTAGTCTTCTGACTTTTTATGAGGTTTCTCTATGTTAAAAATAGAGAGCACTTCTGTTAAGCACATATTTCGGGTGACCTTCTCAGAATAAGAAATTACCAGGCTGAATGCACCCAGATGTGAATCACAATGAGTATGTGGAGGGTTGCAAGAATAAGCAAAGGCCACTGTGCAGATGCCGCTGAGGGCTTCAGGGAGGGAAGCAGGGTGGGAGGACACAGCCTCCCCCCCTCCGCGGCCGCTTCAGAGGCACCCGACAAGCAGCCCAGCAGCAGCTGACTCACCTCGGCGGCTGCCAGGGGTCTCTCTGGCAGAAATAAATTCCCTGTGAGAACCGGGTCTGCCTTCCTTAAAGCAGAATTATTGAGTTGCTGGGCAGGGAGGTGCGTTGAGTGGGTCCCCGGGAAGGCGGGTGGATGTGGGCGGCAGGGCTTTGTTAAATGCCTAGGCTTCGCCCCGCTGAGCCCGTGGCGTCCCTGGCGTGTGGCTGGAGCCCAGCTCCCTCTGCTCAGCGCAGTTGTCTCTTGCTGTGCTGCTTATTCACACATCGCTCCGTCTAGCTGCCTGGGTACCAATGCCAGGGAAGCTGAAACACCACAGGCTCTGCAAGCCCACCCAGACCATAGGCTCCAAAGTGCATACTGCTGCCTCTTCTGAAATTAATATCTCAGCTCGCTAAATTAAAGCAAGCGGGGTTTCACCCAGGCATGTTGTGATCACACCTCCAACTTGCAATATAGATTTACCATGTAAACTGCTAAGCAAGGTACAGTGCTTTCCCAGCAGGAGAAGACAATGTCTGCCTGCAAGGAAAAGGGTGGGAGAGCAAGGGTGCAGAGCCCTTCTCCAAACAGCTCCAGGGCACCTGTCCACACCAGCACAGAAGACCCACAACACGGAGAGGAGGCTACATGAAGAAAGATGTTTCTCACCTGGAGGGCACTAAAGTCAGAGGCACAGAACATGCTTTATAAAGAAGGCAGAAGCCACCACAGCTGAGCAAGGTGAGGCACGGAGGTGGAGCACAGAGCAGGCCAGTGCCAGAGCTGAGCCGTGATTTGCAAACCCACTGTTGCAGAGGAGGCTGTCCCAGTATATCCCAACAAACGGACTATTTTAGGATTTTTGTGCATCTGTGAAGAGCTCAGTGTTTGCAGGTGGGTCATTTCTTCTGCCCAGCCCCTTGCTGCACCTCTGCTGAGGGTCTTCAATGCAGATTTGTCTGCACCCAGTGCACTGCTGAGGCTGTTGGGTCTTTATTCTTTGCTTTTAAATCAGTAGACTTGTTACCATCTTTTAAAAGTGTGAATAGCTGCAACAGAAGCCATCAATTAGCACAAGCAAACAGGGCCAAAGTCCTTCCTTCCTCCTCCCCCACAGCATATTGTGAGGAGAGCTGTGCTCTTCTACTTCGGAGGCTGCTGGAGAGGCTCTGAAGTTGAGCGGTCCCGCTGCCGCCTTTGCATCTGCTCTAGGACGGACAGTACGCACAGTGCTCAGAGGGAAGCAGGATGGGCTTTCGGCATTGGCACCACGACAACGGGAGCGAGACCAGCTCAACAGCAGCAGCAAAGGAAGGCAATTTTTTTCCTCTTTCTGTTCCAGAGAGCCTTCCAGGGCTGAGGGAGGTTGCCAGAGGTTGCCTGGGTTTTTTTAGTGCCATTCCCCCTTCCCAGTATTCAAGAAGCTACGGAGGGAAGCCCCTCCAGCAGCTTTGCTTAATTACTCTGATCTATGGAGAGGCTAGAAAAGCCTCTCTGCTGAATAGTTTGCAAACCAGACCGTGCGTGCCAGAAGATTTCTGTTGATTAGATGATGCAGAGTATTAATTAGAATATAGATTATATTCAGAGGCTTTACCATAAGTTTGCTGCCATTTGGTCTGGGCATGTACATTTCTTGCCACATTGCTTTTTCTCCCAGAAAAGCAGTCTCATGGAGCCAGCCCGGCTCCTAACACAGTTCCCATGCAGCAAGGAGGAGGCTGATTGCATTCTCGGTTGTGAGTGAGAGTGCTATTACTTACCAGCCTGGTGAAGGATGGTAAGAATTACTGTAACATTGACCAAACCCCACAGAAATGCGTAGCTTGTGGGTGAGCCCTGCCCTGCCTGCCCGGCCCCTCAGCCAGTGTCACCATGCTGCAGTCAGACGGGTCCCCAGCCAAACCAGACATGGGAAGCGTAGTGGCCACCAATTTAAGTGCCAGCATACACTTGGCACGGGCTGCCCCGAGTCCCTTTTCAAGCCACACCAAATGCAACCTCCAGGGCAGGAGGGTTGTTCCAGCCACTGATTACTTCATGTTTGCTGAGGCCCTGGGATTTGCTTATTCGGTTCCCTTGGGTCACACTTGGAGTGGATCTTTCCAAGTGCAGAAGGACATCTGGAATGCAGTTACTACTTTAAAAAATGTAATAATTCTTCAGATTGCAGGGCAGATCAATGACTTGTCTCACCTACTGCTCTTGCTGGCAGCCACAGGTCCTTGAGAGCAAGGTACAAGAATTCAGTTTGGGGCATTTGGGGAAGTATGTGGCCCACAGGGGACATTTTTTTCCAAGCCTTAGTTGGCTTACTTACTAAAGCATGATTTATAGCTTATTATCCATATAAATACATATTTTTTCTAGATTCTGTAACCTTTATATGCTCTTCCAAGAACAGGTACCTTGTGGCACAGTGGTATATTACCCATGCTTGGAGAAAATCTTCTAGTGCTTATGTGTCAGTAAATAGAAATTACAGTCTCGTAGAGAGTGAACAGAAGCACTGGCTTATCTCTGCTGTGCTATTCACTGCCTTATATACCTCTAATGTGCCCCTCTTCCTTATCCTATTTCTAAATTAAACAGTCATTCTGTTTTTCACATCTCTCATTATATATAGAGGTCTTTCCATATGTCTAACATTTGTTTGAGTCTCAATACATCAGACCATGTAACATGCTGATTCACAGAAATCTCACGTTCTGTAATGACCCAGCCTTTGAAATCTGCCTGCATTTAAAAAAATCTGGATCAGATTTTGACTTATCAAATTTTATCTGACCACCTCTTAGTCAGAGATTGCTAGGATTGCTTTCAAGTAAGATTTGACCTCAAGCTTTCGCGTTTGATTCAAACTCGAGTTTATTAAAACCAGCAACTTTGTTCAGCTCTTTAAAAGGAGGATAAACACTGACGTGTTTGCAACTTGGAAATGTCTTGCCATTTCCCTCGATCACAGCTCATTTAAAAGCAGGCAAACTGGCCACTGCCCCTTCCAAAATACCACCTTCATATTCAAGAGCCGCTCTGCCTTCAGATGTTTCCAAAGCCGCTTCAGCCTCGCAGGCATCACACTTCTGCAGTGCAAAGTAGTTGCCTTGTGGTGCTAGAAGAGCTATTGGCAGCCTCTCGCTGGGTAGCGTGGGAGATGCTGAGGTGGGCAGCCATGGTGTCCCTGCTAGCCCTGGGTGTCCACTAACTCCATGTCCAGTGCGGTGGCAGGTCAGGCATTTCTGGTCCCATGCACAAATGCAGATCTCTGGAAAACTGGCCAAGCAAAATGGCATCTGTCTTGCTTGGTGTTTGCAGCTGGAGGTACTCAAAAGCCGTCTGGACCTGGTCCTGGGCAGACTGCTCTGGGGGGGCCCTGCTTGAGGGGGTTGGACCAGCTGACCTCCAGAGACCCCTTCCAGCCTCAACCCTCCTGCGATCTCTGACGCTGTGGTAACACATCAACCTCCCCTCCTTGGCTGGTCACAGCAACTTAATCATCAGCCAGCACTGTAGAGCCATGTATGCTGCAGAGCCAGTGTGGGTGTGCAGCACAGGTTCCCTGTAGGGAGGAGAGCTGTGGCCTGGGTCCTGCTGTGGGCTCAGGCTCTGCCCCAGTTCAGGCCCCTCAGGATTTACTGCAGGTCTGCACGTTTGGGCCAGAAAAAACACACCTGTCACATCCTCAGCTGAAAATCAGCTATTGCTGATCCTGATGCATTTCAGAGTTACACACAGGTGAAAAAGTTGAACTGCTGTAAGTGTAACTTCGCCTGTGTCCACACATAATGTGGTGCCGTGGTCAGACATTGATCATACTGGGGCACAGAGGCGTTTCAGTGACACATTCGTGCTCATGGTACTGAGTCTCCCTGTCTCATTCAGGATGTTGGAGTTGCAGAGGGCACTGACTCACAGGCCACTCCCATCTCTTCCATCGTGCAATTCATTGAAAGCCTTTACATCTCACTACCTTTGCTTGTAACATTAACCGCGAGGGGTTGTTCCTTCCCTGCACATTCATCGCCCTCTGTTTGTTCCCCGTGACCCTCATGTTCAGATCAGCATATGATCAGCAAAGCTATGCAAATCTAGGAGGTTTCCTATGTGCTAATCTTCCAGCTACTCTACAGTGCAACCCACCCTGACTTCCATGCTGCGTCAATGTAAAAAGTGCCTTGGATCATTTCATCCTTGAGACCCTCTACCTGTTGGCTTTTTACATTTTGCACACCACTGGATTTATTTCCTGCTTGTCTTGGCCCCACATCCTACTCATACCAATTATTTCAATCTTCCTCACACACCACTCTCCAGCCCCATCATAGAAACCCATTTGCCCTTTTAGAAAAAAGAATTCTCTATTAGCTGAAATTGCATTTACTTTTACTGGCCACAGATTGCCACAGTTACTGGCTTAGGTTCATCTTTATGTTCAGGCAGCTGATTTGTATGGTATTGAAAGGTTTTGATCTCTTTTCTGGGGGGGCTGATCATTGAGCTCTAACACAAAGCTCTGGTTCAACACCATCCCTTTACTGTTTTTAAACAGGGCTAGGACTAGAGATGGGATGGTTCAGTGCTTGGGACACCGAGAGGCAACACAAGGGACTGTGCTGCAATCTCTTTTCTGGCACCAGCTTCCTGCAAGGCTTGGAATGGTCACTTGATCTCTTTGGCTCTGAGTGCCCCAGAAAGGGCTCGCCAGCACAGTTCCACCACCCAAACACAGCTACAGCCCATTGCAGCAGGCAACAGCTTTTTCTCGGACATCCTTAAAAAAACCCTGCTCCCTGAGTGTAATGATCTAACCCAGAGGAGGAATCTTACATCCCTCTAAAGGCAGGCCCGATTATGCTGTGATCAGCAGAGGTACTGTGACAAGGGACACAAACTATTCCAAACCATTTCTACTGCTGTGGCTTGCCAGGTTTGCATGGAGAAGTTTTGCTGGCGTAGCCTGGGCCAATGCATCTCCGAACCTTATGTACGAGGGACAATAGGCAATCCAGGCCTCACAGACTATTTAAGAATAAACTCCAGACTGTGAGCTGCTCAGACATCTTGGTTGTCGACTGCATATAGGTGCCATCCTAAAACTGTGAAACTGAATACCCTTAATTTAAAAATTCATGCCCAGATCTGTGCTTTGCCCTTCATCCTTGCATTTACAGAAGGCTAAATTGAGATCCCAGATTTTACATCCAAACGCCGAAATGTTCACAATTCAGACTCCTGCGAAGGCTTACAGACAAGCACATTTTAAAACTGCATCGTGTAAACTGTTTATGTGCTGAAAGAAAGCCAGGGATTTTGCTAATGACAAAGAAATTGTTCTCTCCTCTGATAGTTGAAAGAATTCCTCTAATGACAATAAACCCCCTCTTTTGCAAATTTGCTTTGGGTAGATGGCAAGATTAAAGAACAACCAGCCCAGCTATGATTTTTCAGATTGCATAAGTACCTTAAAAAGATGTTCATTATCTAAAGTGACGCCTCTTCCCTAATTGCAATGCCACTATTATGCGAGATTAATTTTTTTTTTTTTTTCCAAACCCTCGTAGACAGTAAAACCACGTTTTAGCCTCAGGAGCGAGCCTTGCTTAGAGAGGTAGTGCTTGCTAACGGAGATGGGGGCAGGTGTGGGTCCTCCCCGACGGCTGCCTGTGCTGTGCTGCGAGGACCGCTCTGCTCCTGTCCTCACCTCACCCCGTCACATCCAATCTGCTGCCCCAAATCACAAATGGGAATAAAAAGAAGTGCAAAACCCTTGACTGGGAGGTGGTTGCAGAAAAAGCTGAGGCTGACACTGAAAACCAACATCTCCGACAACTTGCGCACACCAAGAAATATTTGTTTGTTTGCTTCGACTCCCGCTCCTCCTGTTCATTCAGCCCCTGGTATCATGCCAGGGCCTGGCCACATGTCCCATACCGGTGGGATGGGGCACCCCGCCGGAGGGGAGCAGCCGTGGCTCCTGCTCGCCGGGAGCCAGGCGATGCGATAGGTCATGGGCTGGGAAAAACTGGGAGCTTTGCCGTCACCGTGAGGAGTTAGGCACACGGGAGGCTGACAGCATCCCTGCCCAGCCACCGCGGTAGGCAGGGGAGCAGCCTGCCTGCACGGAGGCTTTTCTTGCTGTAGCGATAAAGGTGGAGACAAAGCATCTTTCATGCCCAGGCACATCAGGCGGAATTATTCCCTGGGCCAAAAGGGCACCCATCAAATTGCTGTGAACAGGGTAGCCACAGCACCCCAGGGCCGCTCCCATCTCTGCAGGGCACAGGCAAAGTTTGCACCGAGCCCCCACCAGCGTTTGTGCCTGCCCTTGTCCAGGCTCCCCGCTGCCACCACCATCAGCACATCGGCTCTTTGGTGCCCCACAACTCACCCACATTTGCAAGTGACCCTCAGCGTACAAAAGGGGCTCTGGGAAGAGACTGTAACCCCCTCCTATCAGCTTTCAGAGAGTCAGTGTTATTTGGGCAAAAATTTGTTAAGGTTTCTGTCTCTCTTTGAAATACCAAAGCATAACATATGCATCTATATGTACACTTGAAATTGCTGGGAACTCTGTAAACCTTGTCATTTTAATCCTATTATATGGTTTATATTTAATTGGTTGCTAGTGAGAGATGAAAATTTCACAGATCTCCTAAAGGAATGAATATTGTTAATCAGCTCATTTAGCAAGGGAAAAGGATACGCGTCCGCTCTCTAAACCAGCATTTCGCAGCACCGCACAGGTTCCAACTACTGCTAGAATCAGTTACCCCTCCAAAAAAAAAGTTGAAAATTAATCCAAAGCTAAATCAGTGACATGACTGTATTCCCATTACATTCCACTTAAATGCATATGTTTACAATATCCTTTAATAATAATTATTATTAAACATAGTAAAATACTTCCAAACTTGGCTCATGGCATCATTGTACTTCTAGTGGAAAAAAATTATCTGAAGCCCTGTCAATATGCCACTTCCTCCTCCCCCATCTTTTAACAGAAGCAGCCTCCAGTGAAATAATCCAAGCTGTGTTCAAGAAGTTGGCAAGTGGGTCCAATTAAATGTGGTTTTAGTGTATTCTGGCATTTGCATATCTAGTTTGCCAAGAAGTAATGTTTTAGGAAAAAAAAACCCCACACCATAAAAAAAACACACAAAAAACCCCTGCGTTGGTCCAGACAGAGAGTGGATGGTGTGATGCATCAATGAACCTTGTCCCACGAATCCCAGTGGTTTAAATGAATAAATAAATAAATAATTTTTGTCTCATCTATTGCCCCTTTTTGGCTAACAGGCTTTACAATAATCTGAATGTCCTGTAAAAGAAAACACACAGAGGGAATATTAGAAAATTAATGCAGCAGAAGAAAAACCAGCTTTAATATTTAGTGAATCATTTAAAAACTTAAATCACAATGACCTTTATTTAACAGAAATATTTAATGCCTTAGTGGAGCCGTTCTCCAGATAAACAGTGATTAAATAAAGCAGTCCATCAAACCAGCACCTGTTCTCCAGGACGCAGCACTGAGAAGTCAATCGTTGCTTGTGAACGATCGCTCACCGCTGCTGCCAGCAGCGCCTCATTTTTTGTGGCTCCTTGTTCTCCCCTCATGAGAATAACTGAAATCACCTCCCCAGTACCCCAGCCCTCCTTTTTCCCTCTGCCGGTGGGTTATGTGCAGACCCCTGGGCATGGGAGCTCTAATGTCCCAGTGCCCCCAGGGCACACCTTTGCCATTGTTGTGGGATGCCATCAAGGGGCCACAGGTGCAATCCCTCACCTTATTCATCGCTCCAACCCAGAGAAAAACCGCAGCAGAGGAAGGATATATGGAAAAAAACCCCACCCTAATTCAAACCCTAATTCTCCACAAGGCTAAGCGTAAAATGATGTTTAATGTATACTGGCCATTCCTTTCACTCATTTATTCCATAGCCAGGACAACCTTGCTACAAAGCAAGGAGAGTTAATTAATAAAACGAGGCAGTGTGGGGTTATATGGAATCTTTAAAGCCTTTATCAGTTTGCCAGTCCATTAGCGGGGCTGCATTCTCTGCAAACTCCCTGCTCCAATATGTGCAGCAGAGCAGTTAATTTCTTTTGGACTCAGTCTATGGCACCAAGCTGGTTTTTTTTTTTTCCATCTTTATCCAAACAAACTATTAAATAATCAACAAATAAGAATATTTAACCCAAAATAATGAGAGGAATGATCGCTCGCCTAAAAACTATAAATTAAAGCTATCCAGTCACAAAAGAAAGTTGAGTCATCCATTAAGCAACAAAGGAGAAGGAAAAAATAGATCTCACTCGGATGTTTTTGTGGCATTGGTTGGCTTGCAAATGTGCCCAAGCCGAGGCCCCAGGAGGATGGACGGCTGGAGACCGAAATTACTCCGAGACCATCATCAGGCAAGAGTTTCCAAAATATTAGAGTATGCCCCAAAAAACAAGTAAACAAGAAGATGAGGGCCACTGTGTCCCTCTCTCTGGCCAAAGTGTACGGTAGGACCTGTTGTTTGGAGCCAGCTGTGGAGGGGGAGCCTTCACCCAGGAGCAGCACATGGCCCGGAGAAATGCACCATGTGGCTGTGACATGGCAAAGCCCAGCCGCACTGAGGGGTCAGGGCACCCTGCGCTGGTGCTGCAGCATCCTCACTGTCTTGGGGCGTCACCCCAAGACACTCACCCTTCACCAAAAGGCTGGGGAAGGAGGTGATGAAGGCACCTCCCTGCATTGCTGCCACCCCATGGGGCCAGGAGTGCTTCCCTCTCCTTCCCCATGAGGAGAGCAACAGAGCCATGAACCTGCCACCAGCCTCCGTACTGACTTGCCTGGCCTCGCTGACCATTGCCCTGTGTGGCTGCTGCAGGCTCAGGCAGCAGCATTTTCCAAGGGACTGCAATGGAAAGTAAACCCCAATTTTAGAAGCAAACTCCCCTCCCTGTTCCCTCCTTCTGCTCACCACCCCCCACCAGTCATGCACAAGAGCTGTGTTTAAAAATGTTGGGGGGGGCTGATTTTGCAGTGATTTCCAACCCCCCAGCTGTATTTCTCAGAGTAGTTTTCTTGTGGATGCTGTGCTAACAAGATGCTTGACAGGCACCAGGCTGCGCGCTCACAGCCACGCTGCCGACTGCCGAAATTCACAGCCCGCTTCCACACGGCACAACGGGAGAAAGCCTCCTTCGCGGCATGTGCCCGGGATGGCAAAACGGTCTCCTAGGGAAAATGAGGCTGGGGAGGTGGAAAGGAAGTGGGGCAGTCGCAGGAGTGTGCACATAACCTGGAAAAATGCTACAGCTGATGTCATTAGCCCTTCCTTATTTTTCTAAATAAATAGCGTAGACACAAACCAGGGGTTCCAGCAAGTGCCCCCTGAAGACCAGCAAGCATCTCAGAAGGACCTGTGATGGAACAAACACTTCCATAGTTAGCTTAATTTCTGCCCAGAACCCAGGGATGAACTTTTGTTTAACCATATTCCTCCGGTGTTCTCCAGAGGACTTGAAAATTGTTTTCTCTTAGCAACAAATAACTCTGGGAGAACGCGTTCAAATCAGATCCGCCGACAGCAGAAAGGCGCAGAGCCAAGCCTAACATCAGGCATCAAACATGGTGCACAAAGGGGCTGGAGAGGTAGCACAGAAGATGTGATGAAAACACTCTGAAATATCAAACCCTGCATCCAGCCTCAGGAAAAACATGACTTTCACTGATGACTTTCATTCCCTTTTTTTTTTTTCATCCTTCTTCAATAAGTTCAGTGGCTTTGAATGAGCCACATCATTTTACCAAGCAACATTGGCCACGGACTTCCCACTCCCAGTGCCTCATTCAGCAGGAGGGCAGGAAAAAAACAGGGACCTCTGCTCCAAGGATGGGGTCTTGCACTGCCCCAACAATGAGACTTCAAGCATGGGCTTCAAAACCGTGATTCTGACATCTGTAAAGTTATGAGGAGGAGATGTTCCTTTCTTTGTTCAAACTGAAAAAAAAAAAGAAGAAGCCTTTGAGATGGATTAAAAATGTTTCATCCTCCAGGACTGCATCAGGAGTGAGGCTCCCAACCTTGCCATGGTATATTGCTTCCTTCCTAAAAGCCAGCATAAAAAAAAAAGAGGAAAAAACTTATAATGCTTTTGTCCTTAATAAGAATCAAAGTGGTGTAGAAAACAGTCTTTATACCTCCCATTCCCATAGCCTGATTAATGTGCTCTGTCTTTCAACATGTGCTTTCCCTTAAACCTCATTTTTCTGTAATTTCCTTCATTCCTTTAACAATGTGCTTATCCCTCTTCTAAAAAAAAAAAGAAAAAGCCATTCTTTACAGATGTTGCCTCTCTTCTCACCACAGTCCAAAGCACAGGCTCATCCTCCTTCTTCTAAATAAAAGGAGATAAGATTGTTTCAAAAGGTGAGCATCAATATTAAATTTTAGCAATACATAGTAAACTGATGTCTTTGTAAATAAATTTCTTTCTGCTCCAAACATATTCCTACCCTGTTCTGGAAGTAACAATAGCTACCCAAAGTAGTTGGGTATTTTCAAAGGTAAATTTTGCCTGCCATTAATGCAGGCAGTTTTGGACTGAAAGGATCCAGCTCAGCTATGAACAACTGCAGGACCTATCAAAGGCTCTTGTTAGAAAAAATCCTAAACCACTAAATGGTCGTATTTCATGTGGGGGAGCCCTGAATCTGAAGAGCATCAACCTAAAATAGAAGGCTAACATTAGGACGAGTGCTAGTCATCTACTCACTGTCTTGAGGGTGACTCATATGTAGCTCACGTCAGGTAGGTCCCAAATCTTAACACCTCCGCTCGCCCTCAGGCTCATACTCCGAGAAGAAGGGTTGAGAGACCAGACCCTTACATTTGTCATACTTCTTTTTTAAATAGCATTGCAATACAGCACCCAGGTATCCGGCTTCCAGCTCCAGACTGTCCAGCAGCAATCCTAGTTCAGAGTACAACACTTGAAAATCAGCTTATACCATCAAGTACTTCTGAGAACTGCACATCCATTGGCCCAGGGCAGGCAGGGAGCGCTCCCATCTCCATTCTCTGCTGAGAAAGCGTGAGCAGAGTTGTTTTAATACCTTGCTTGAATCCACATTATCCAGCGTCTTCCCAGAAGCAGCGCTTCAGGCATTTTCAATCCCTCCAGCAGAAGCATGCCCACAAACCTGCTGCTGTTTGGGGATGAAGGCATCGCTTGCCACAAGACGCTGACCCCCGGCAGGCTCGCTGGCGGGAGCTGGGAGCCGTCTGGCTGGGCCCCACAAACGACCCCGGTGTTTGCCTCATGCCCTCACCCCGACACAACACCCTCGGGCTGCAAGGTGAATACGGCTCTGCTGTTTTCTCTGCTCAGCAGGAATCCCACCTTTTCTTTCATGCTGCAAACTTCATGTTATAGATTAGAGAGAACAATAGAACACATGAAAATTAGCAGTCTTAAAAAAAAATAAAAAGAAAAAAGCTTGATCTACTCTCATTTTTAACTACTGGCTATGGGCATAAAAGGTTTCTTCACTGAGATTTTAAAATGCATGGGTTTCTTGATCCAAATTTAGCCTAAGAATAACAAATTTCCTAAGTGAAATACTGCTAGATAGCATTTGTTTCCTCACTTTTGTTTTTTAAGTTTTGTTTTTGTGATACTTTTCCAATCATTAACGAAAAATAAATAATTTATGTTTATCACACTAAATTGGGCAAAGCACAACTTCGGGTTCATCTCATGGTTGAGGAGCTTTTCCTTTTAAATACTAAGCAGCAGTCTTGAGAAAACGTCAGAAGAATGTTGCAATGAGTTATCCAGTACTTGCAGAGGTATGTTGGTCTGTCTGTCAACAGGGAGCCCAGTGTTCATGTGCTCATTAAATTATATCCTCATAACTAATACAGAGATGTACAACTCTTCATTTCTCCAAAAATTAAGAATTACCTAGTTAGTCTCAGCTCGTTAAACCACAGATTTTTCTTAAAAGTCACTCAGTCATTTGAAAATAATGAAATACTGGTATTTATAGTGTTTTCAAGCTGTCATGTATTTAAGCCTGAAAATCATCTACTAACAGAAATCATATTCTGGATAGATGGTGCCAGTCAAACTACTTTAAAAAAGAGAGAATAAGCTACAGAAAATTAAGACCTGGTAGCTATAGCCTGTGAAGACAGAATATGTTTCATTAAGGTTTTAACTATATTTTTTATCTTGGTATGAATTTCCAAAATTATCTCAACATGAATCCTCACTAAGTGTGAATACGTGGCAAATGTAGTTGAAAATAAATTATATCTTGTATGATAAACCTCTATCAGTTTCAAGGAGTTTTATTTATAGATAAAGTACATTTTTAAAATGGTAAAAAAAAATTGTAAAATGTATATTGGGAACACATCCAAAAGTTTAAAAAAAGTAGCTTTAATGCTAAAATTGAAGACTATTTGACAAAAACATAAAATACAGCATCGAGACTAGTTTTTATTTTCTTAATAGATATAAATAAGCCTTAACCAAACTGTATTTTGGGAAGGTTGTGAAAGAAATATTTAAATCCCTATCTAGATTTACATCCAGATACAGCGTATACCATGCCGTGGAGCTGTTTTGAGACAGTTAAGCCTTTTAATATACCTCCTGTAGTACTGAGGCAGTAACATATTGCTTTACCAGTTAAATCCTTTCGGAAGTCATGGTATACATGTAACTTGCTCTTTAAATATTTTACTAATTTAAAGCTGGGTTTCATGCACTAGGTTGTTATGGCTGGGGATGTGCTGTGTAAATCCCTATCTGGCATGTTCTGGACGTGGCATAAAAAACCCTTCTTGGTGCTCAGATTAGCACTGATAACTGTAGGAATCACAAGCAAGGTAGCACAAGACCACATTGTGTTGGCTGCTACGCGTGAACACTAAACACATCTTCTAAAGATCTTTAAGGAATTACTCAGGCTGTGATTTTGATGCACACCTAAATAAAAATTACCAAGTTATTTTTAACTAGTTCCTCACATGCAGACACATATGTTCATACAAAACATGCATTTTAAAGCACAACACTGAGTTTAAGAACGGTGCACATTAAAATGTCCTAAAAAATATCCACCAACTGTATTTTGCATTCAATCATTTACTTGTTTCCTGCAATCCCTAAAATACCCAGTCACACGTTAATTTCAGTTCCGAGGCTAGACTGCATACCTTCCTTCTCCTTTGCAGCCACAAGCAAAATCTTGCTAAAACCAGGCTGTAAAGTCTCAAAAAGAAAAGAAAAGAAAATCTGGCCCGCCAGTAAGAGCTGCAGTATAGGAGAGGCTTGAAGTCTGTCCTAGTGAGGGGATGGTTGTAAACAAAGCACTTGTGTCCCCCTGCTACAAATGGTTGATGTTAAGGAGTTATCAAGAATGAAAACTGTGTCCATTCTGCACCAAGACGATGGTGTATTAGTGGAGCAACTGTCTTCTCAGGAAAACAAGCCTGAAAGCAAGAAACTGAATTAAAGCAAAATGAACCTGAGGATAATAAACAGACAACTTAAACGAGTTCAGTTAGTCGTAAAAATTAACCAACCCAAGAAGGTCCAATGTAAGGGAAATACTTCAGCTCAAACATGATTATTTTTGAAAACAAGAAATATATTTCGGTTGGGTATTTTTTGCAATCATCTCTGTCACTGGAAACCTCTGCAGCATTTGCCATCACTGCCGGAGTCTTAAGCCTGTAGCACCTTTGGCTTTCCCGCTGCCTGGCTGTGCAGAAGGCTCACCCCTCTCCTGCTCTGGCAGAGCTGGGGAAGCTGCCGATTATTTGCACCAAGAGCATTTCGGTTTGACAGCTGGTTAAAAGTAATACTTCTTTTTTAGCCTACGAGAACTAGGATAATGGATAACCCTTCCAGAAAGGACCATCTTTCATTGGTAAGACCCATTAACAGGTTTAGCTGAATTTTATCACACTAGCAGGAGCTGCTGACTGTAGATTTCAAGGAGCAGGACTCTTCTTCCTCTGTCTGTCCACATTTGCCAGCAAAAGGGAACATTTCCATCTTCAGTTCAAAAACACTCGTACAAAAAAAGGACAAACTCCTCTCTTACCATCTAGAAAATATTTTTTACTCCCAAACTTTCTACATTTAATGGCATGATTAAAATCTGAATGAAGAGATACAAAATTTTCACAGGACTCCTGAAGCAGAATATTTTTAAAGAGCCCAAAAGATTTGTGCATTGTTTTTTCCTCCCTTTAAAAATATAAGACAGTTCTGTTAAAATTCACATTTACTGTGCCAGTAAAAAAACCTTAATGCTTTGGTTAGATTTCTGTAATAAAAGCCCATACTCTGGATATATTTCAGTTTGGAAATCACATGGACAAATAGCGTTAATAATGTATAAGTTTGAGAACCCGGCCACAAAGAATTATGTGACAACATTTTAGCATCAGTTTTATAATTTTGGGGTATTTTTTGCAGGATTGAAACATATTTCACCTTCATTCTGAAGGAATTTGCATTGCTTCAAAGTGAGGGGAGGGAGCAGGTAGGAATTTTCTCGCCTTCCAAGTTTGCCTCAGCTACAAACTGCTGCAGCATCACTGATCACAAAACAGGGGGCTCGGGGTTTCATTTTTGAGTAGGCTGGAAAAATGCATATTCAAAGTTGTTTATTAGGAATCAACTAAAAAATTAAAGCATTTGATTAAAGCAGATTTGGCTGGGGAAGGCGGGAGGCAGTCCGTCCACCGCCAACAAATCACTTGCTCCATTATCTGTAGAAGGAAAGTAGAGTTACGCTGTCGCAGGGAGAGAAAACGGTGGTGCCCTGCCCGAGCAGGTGAGCCAGCACGGGGCAAAAGAGAATCTGTACCCTTGCAAATTAATTTAAAAATTGTATTGAGGCTTACAACAAGGCAATGCAAGTTTTGAGGGCATATACTGGCTTTATTTAGGGTCAACAGAAGTACATGCGATTGTTTGGCACTTGTTTTTGCCCTAAGGCAGGAGAGCAGGAAAAACAATGAGAATCCCTTCCCTTCCTTGGCCAGAAAGTTTTCTTTTAAACTCCTACCAAGTTTTTCGAATTGCAGCTAATATGCACAGATCTCAGTAAGTAGATGGGCTGTAGAATGCTGTGCCTGGTTCAAAAGCCTCTGTCCCACCAAACCCTGAAGCTTTTAGAGAAAACACACGTAACTAAAAGAATTTTAAGCTGTTATAGGAAGTGATTTAAAAAATAGCCAAATTATATATTTAGTATTTTCCCTGTGAGTCAGTCTAGAAGTACTCACAGTTAAAAAGTGACGACTATCACCAGTCAGAGAAAGTTGTCTGAACCCGTGAAGTTTAGAGCGTCGTTTCCATTCCCGTGCCTTGCCTTCAACCATCGTGGCAACACAAACGGTGAGGATTTTGTTACCACAATATCCTCAAGCCAAAGAAAATGCTTTTTCATGCTTCATTATCTAGGGACTGTATTAAAAAAAAAAAAAAAAGAAGAAAAAAGAAAAACACTACAGCTATTTAGGTAAGTCAGTACATTAAACCTCATGGAGGGAAGCAACGCGCGGGAGTACGTTTCATCTTTTCATTGAAGAAACACTTCGATGGCCACAAGTGTGTGCTGCACACATACAAACCATCTCTAGATAAACCACAAAGTATAAAGAATATTTTGAATTATTTTGTCACTAACAGCTAAGTTTTGTTTTCCCTTCCCTTCCGAAGAAGGACTCCTTCGAAGTCTAGTTTTATTTGAGAATCTACAATCCTTGAAAATCTTAATGTTGGCGAACAAATGGTGAATCTGCCTGGAGCCACAGCCAAAGCTCATCAGCTGCACAGATTGCAGCACTGCAATATTAGCCGTCTTTCAGTCTTGACGATACTTAAAACCATCTTAACCACACATAATATTCTCCCATATGAAAGCCTACAGAAAAGGTCTGCTGCTAGAAAACAGAGAGTTCTATGCGACCGGAGATGCTAACACTGACAGAAGGAAATGTTTTCAAAATATCTCTACTAACACAAAAAACCCACACCGCAAACACAGCAAATGATGATTGAAAATTGTTATAAAGAATAAAACAGTGAAAAAGATAATTTTGGCTACATACAAATTACCGCTGATGTAGGAAGATAAGCAGAATAGCTTAGGCACCGAGATTCACGTGGTTGCTGCACAACTTCAGTTGTACCTGGGCAGATGATAAGTGTAATGAAACATTTAAATTAAGGTATTTTTCCCCCCATCAAATTGGTCCTGCTGTCTCTGTTCCAGCCTTCTAATTTAGCTCTACTTCCGTATTCCCATTGGGCTCCGCAGTGCTGGTCTCGTTCCTAGGATAGAGCAGCCTCAAACAGGAATTCTGGGTATATCCTGCAACAAGCATCTAAACCAGGTCTTTTTCAAAGGTTTTGCTAAGACTATTTTTTTTTTTAGAGAAACATTTAGTCCATAAGAGAAATACCCAAAAGATTTAGGATTATTTCAATTTTCCTCTGTAGTCCAGACAGCTTTGATGTGTTACCAGTAGTTTGGACATTTTGACTGCCTACTGTAACACTGACAGCCAGTCACTACCCGGCCAATGCTTCAGATTAAGTTGTTGCCTTCTGCTCTACTGTTCTCAGAGAGACTGACACATAAGAGAGTGAGCCCAGGAGAGCTCCTTGGAGTGAAATTAAGCCTACAAAGGGAACTGTGTACCTGCACAGATATTTGCATGGTAGCAAAATTTCTGGAATTCAATAGATTGATTCTGCAAAAGCCTTTGGGGAAGTAAAAAATAATTAAAAAATACCTCTACAGAATGAGCGAGAGCTACACACAGAGAAATGCTTTCAAAACACAAGCATTTAATTTTTTTAAATGTTAAGTGAGATGTAAATATGTATGGTAGCAACAAAGTGCCCAAAAGCATACTGAAAACATATTCCATACACAGTTAGCAATAGAAGTCTGTACAAAAGTAATAAAGTTACACATTATAAAAAATACTCCATAACTATAATTTAAAAGAGGGAAAAAAGACAAGGGAATTGATTTCTCAGTTCATATAATTTATTGCAGTTAGCACACAGTTTAAAAATTCACCAACACACCAATAGTACAAAACTAAACAGCATTATAAGTTATTCCCTCCTCAGGAAAATAAAACATACTATGATTGTCAAAGCTAGATGTCAGTCTAAGTTTTAGAACAAAAGAAGAATGTGAAACTAAGGAAAGGAAAAAAGCAATCACTCACGAGGACCACAAAAAAATCCAAGAGAAAGTCCATTTTCCTCAGACACTGATTGTCTTTTCTAAATTAAGAAAAGAATGTAGTTTTAAACCTAGAAACTATTCAAGTAACTAAAGATAACGCTCCAAGGCCATTTTCACAGCTTTTTTTTTGTTTTAAATGCCATTACAGCCAAATTAACACACATTTGACCAAATATTTCCAAAACAGTCCAGCAATACACAATGGAGTTTTCCATTCAGTATCTTAAGCACAAAAATAGGCTATGTTTACAGTAGTTAAGGCGATCAAATTTTAAACAAAAGCAGAGGAAAAAAAAAAGGAAAAAAAAAAAAAGGAAAAAACAGCAAACGTTTTCCATGCTACTCCCATAGACCTTATTTGTAAGTGCAAGACAGGAAAACAAACACTGTGCAAAATGCTTTTGACCTGCGTGTTGGTCATTAAAACCACACGTCAGGCTGCAGTCTCTGCTGCTTGGATACGCATAGTCCTTCCCCGGCCCCCCGGCCCCCTGTCACTCAGGCCTGCCCAGGCCTTTCAGCCCGGGGCTTTTTTTTGCTTTTTTTTTTCAGTCCACAGCCTCTTTTCAACGGGGGGAAAAAAAAAGAACGACCTATTGTGGTGGAGTGGTGCAGCAGGAATCCTACAAATGCTCATCTGGGGAAATGGACGCACCTCAGTTGGAGCTGGCGTGGGGTCTGTGCAATTAGAAGGGGTCTGGGGTTAGTAAATGCACACCGCACATGCAAATCTCGAAGCCTGGTTGTAAACATTCAATTTTTTTTCCTTGTTAACGTAGCTAAATCGGCGACTCGTAGCTTAAGTTCTTCTCAACTTAAAGACAGTGGGAAAGTAAATTTAAATTAGATAAAATAAAAACAGTGCATTTCTTGTCTTCATAACACTGGCATTTTCAACGGTGTCAGGTTTTTTTCCTAAGGAAATTAAATAATTTTCAACTCACTCATTAAAGTTATACAATGCAAACAAAGACAAAAATATACTGAAAATCATGCATTTCTGTAGCGTTAATATTTACTTTTCAAGACTCAACTAAGAGCATCAACACAACCTGCCAAGTTCTTTGATACCTCCCCCCGGCCCATGTAATCAATTACAGTATACAATAACAGTAATTCACATTTTTTAAACACACAGTTCATCACTGCTGAAGCTGCAATATCCTTTTTCATCCCAAGCAAACCTTCACGTAAGACAGAGTCCCAGTGATCCCAGTGTACTCTCAGGGTTTTTGTTTTATGTTTTTGTGTTGGTTTTTTTGTGGTTTTTTTTCCAGTGGGAACTGTCAGAAATCCAGAAGTTGCCATAATAAGTTTTAAGTCAACCGCTTGTTTAAAAATAGATAATCCAGCATTTCAGAAATTTTCCATTTGGGTCTAAAAGCATTCAGGTTTCCAACAGCTAGAAAGGACTCATGCAATTATAGAAATGTAAAGGAACTGACAAAATTGGGAGAGGATTTCTACATTCAGATTTTAAGAGGGAAAAAGATCAAGAGTTTAAAAGAACGCAGTGTTTTGGGGAGAATAAAGCCACATCCAAATTTTTTGAATTGGAGATTCCTTAGAAGTAAAGTATCCGCTGGCTTCTATTCCAAAAAGGGGGAAAAATACGCTCCGCAATTAGTTACTTTGTCGGATTACCTCTACAGTTCATTTTTATTGGAGTGCTAAATTAGTGAAATATTCATGCTGCCTTAAAGTGCAAAAACAAGCTAATAGCCAAACTTTCAGTTCAAGGAAACAAGATTGCTTTTAGACTGTACCACAACTATATAGATTTATATATATATTATTTATATATATAAAAATTTTATTTCCAAAGTTCTTGTGAGCTATCTTCTAAGGTCCAGTCTCTGACAGTAGGTAAGCTCAGTGCTTCGCTTTTGACAGACAATGAGTTCACCAACTCACAGTGAAACTTCCGAATGTGTCTGTAAAGGTCTCCGGACTGTGTGAACCTGCGTTCACACCACTTACAAGCATGAGGCTTCTCCCGCGTGTGAACCACTGCGTGGCGGCTCAGGTTGTGGGAGTACTGGAAGCTCTTCCCACACTGGGTGCAAGTGTAGGGCTTTTCACCTGAATGAGTCCTCTCATGACGTTTCAAGGTGTACATGCAAGAAAAAGTCTTACCACACAAGGAGCAGGTCGGGACATTGACATCAGTAGCAGGCTTGCTGCGGATCCCGTCCTGCTCTCGAAAGTGCGTGCTTAAATGAATTTGCAGGATGTGGGGACTAGGAAAGACCTTGTTGCAGAGAGGACACATGAAAATTTGGCCGGCGGGGCTAAGTATGTTTGACACGTAAGGGAGCAAGCTGCTGTCCATGTTTCCCTCCACCTGGACTCTCTCATTCTCTGGAGTTATCATTTCATCATCGCTTGCCTTGTCCTCTCTATCTAGCTCCCTCAAGACCGAATCTTCCCTCATCGGAGCCAGGTGGGCCGGCTCGTACTGTACCCTGTTATTAGTGCTCACACTTTCCTTCACAGTGCTATGTTCCATATCATAGTCATTAGTGCCAACATCACTCTCATCACAGGAAGCCTCTTTCTCCACCTTCACCTGAACCAGGCTGTTTCTAAGCATGTCCTGCGAAGAGAAATAAGAACTGTTCAAATTTTCAACTCCTGAAAGGCTGGACTTGACAGACAGGTCCAGCACGCAGTCAACATCTGCTGAATCCCTCACGGAGGTGACAGACCTCTGGGACAAAGACTCTGTTGAGCTGCAGGGGCTGGCTACTGTTTTTCCAGCTGCTGCTGTGTGCGTCTCTGCCTCTCCGCCAGTCTGGGGAATGCCTGCTGAGTCTGAGGGCAATCTCATCCACATGTTCCCAGGCTCAGCCGCCAAGTCCCTTTTGCTAGGCAGGATGTTCAATTTTTCATCTTCTCCGTCGTCTTCATCGCTGGGCAAGTCTCCTGGCATGTGGCTGCTGCCGTCGGAGAGGCTCTCCACTTTGTCTGAACAACTTGAGGCGTCTTCCTCCTTTTTTGTACTGTCTGCCTCCGTGGTTGCTTTCTCTTTCAGCTTCTTTTTGCAGACTTTGACAATGTCATACATGTGGAGATAACTGGCAGCTGCTAGCACGTCTTCAATGGGCAAGTCTTTGAACTGGAGCTTTCCTTCGTACATGAATTCAAGCAGGAGAGCGAAAGCTGGGGCTGTAACAATGTCGCTGTTCAGATGAACAATGTCCCTTTTGTCCAGCTGGTCCTTGTAAAAGAGGTGGAAATACATGCTGCATGAAGCCAGTACAGCTCTGTGCGCTCGGAACTGGGCATCTCCTACCAGAACAGTGCAATCACAAAGAAAACCCTGATGTCTCTGCTCACTCAGACACTGTAGCAAATGTCTACTGTGGTCAGGAAACTCCATACTGTCTTCATAACCTATAAGCAACAAGATTTTTGAAAATTAAATGTAGGTCAGAATCACAGAACTTATGAATCCAAGTAATTCCACTCTAAAAACCTTGTATTTATATTGCAGGAATTCTGGTACTGACACCACGCAAAGATCATTTACCACGAATGTACAATGGCAACTCTTTCCCCGACTGACCACTACAGTTCTGATTTCCTTTCTGTGGTAAATAAGCTGGTTTAGTGAGCGCGTAGGTACATCTGCAATTTTTTTTTTGAAGTATCACTGCTGTTCATAAAATCTGTTCAACAGTTTGGTTTTTTTTTTTTTAAGAGAACTTCCTCCAGATTAAGTCCCTTGGAGGGCAGATCAAAAAAAAAAAAAAAATTTTTTTTTAAACACTAAGTTTGAGAGATCACAGAAGTGGCAGAAAAAAATACCAGATCATCTACCTTCTTTTGAAAGTTAAATTGTAGTAAGAGGAGAGGTTCTCACATGAAGAGATGTTAATATACCCAAATCTGACGGTCTAACATTCATAAACCACAAAAACTATTTACATGTGTCAATTTATATCAACAGCAAAAATGGACATTTTTACAAATTTAGTTCATGTGGTTTTCTTCTTGTAGTAAGTACAGGTTTTTTTTAAGGTTTTAAACCTTTTCCATACTGTACAATAGAACATGATCGTTTTTTGCCAACATGCAGAATATACAAAAGAAAGCTAACAACCAAAATGCCAATGAGCACCACTTCCCCAGTGCAGAAGGACAGAAATTTCCCTCCCCTCCCACACCAGGCAGAGTTAACAGTACTAAGCTTTAAAAAAAAAAAAAAAAAAAAAAAGTCATTCAACCATTCAACTTGAGCATGTATCCAGGTTTAAAAAGAGTATCCCAAGTATGTTCTTACCCAAGTGGTTTTTTATTTGCCTTCCTTGATGATAAAGGCAAAATAAACTTAAAAAAGAAGTAAAGAAGTCAAAACTCAATGGAAAGTAAAATCGTTTAAAAAAAACCTATGTTAATCTATTCTTCTGTGATTGATAGCAATGGTCTCCCAAACCATCTAAGCAGATCGTGACTCTCCAGGCTGGCAGATATTATTGAAAAACCCTCATCCCTTGCAAACCAAGATGTACTAAAACTTACAACACAACCCCTACTATATTCTGTAAAATACCATTGCTAGAGTAAAGCATGAAGATTTACAATACAATCACTTTAAGTGCCCCACAGCCAACATCAATCCTAATCCTTAAGAGGGCTAAAAATAAAGATTGGAGGGCAGCTCACAAGGTAGCTGTGATCAAATTAGGAGGCTGAAAGGACAGAGAGGGACGAAGAAGGAAGCTTATAAACATCTGATCCAGCTGACTGTGGCCATATGGCAGCTGCTGCCCAGATAAAGAGATTAAGAATAGAGGAGTGCGATTACAGCTGTCTGGCCAATTCAGGCAGCTCAAATCTACAAGTTCTAAATTAGTCACAAATACAAAAACTCCTTCAAATAATTATTGTTACGCTAAATAAAAGATTTCAAATGCTACATGCAAGGAAGAAAAGAGGAAACCAGTCAAGCCATTCTCCGGGGTACAAAAGTTTTTAAACACATAACTGATTTCTATCTTTCAGAAGCACTACAGCTGTATGCTACTACATTTCTGAGCTGCTGGATATTTAATCATGAAGTTTAATGAAAGACTTCCCTACAAACACATTTTAGCCAGGAAGGTCCTTTTGTAAAAACGAACACTCTCGTATATTTCACCAAAACCCCTGTGAAGTCATTTAAAAGATGCAAGACAAGAACATAAAGCAAAACTCTCTTTAGGCTTGCCACTAAATCCATTGCAGTTTTGGTCTCAGAAATTAAGAATGAACTTGCTCTCTCCTTCTTCCAAATCAAGACATTCCCACAATATGCATTAAAGTTAATGCTAACAATGTGCCCAAGAACTGATACTCTCCAACTGTAGCCCAAGCCTTTTGACTAAGTCCACTTATCTATTTAATACTCAATTTCATATATTACCTCTAAACTTGGTTAGAAAAGTAATGTGATTTTTTTTCTAAAATTCAATAAACAACACACCAAAACAGAAATATGCTGTATCTAATCTATTGCTACTCCTACCTTTAGTACACATAAACCTGATTAAGTCCTTTCCTCTGAGTCTTGCTGGCTCCAGGTCTGTTAGATCGGTGGAAAAAAAGCAGACTAGGAGAGACAGATGCAAAGTGGAGATGATGTTAGAGAGGAATGAGATACCTTCTCCACACACAGATCTGCACACACTAACTCCCTGTCTGTGTGTTAGAATAAAAGGCTGAGGGATGGCAGGCTGTCAGCTGCTCTGACATCATGTTCAGATGGAAATGCTACCTCCAGCTGTGCTCCTTTTAATGCCATATGCTACTCCTCTACACTCCTGCCACCAGCTTTTTCTTAGGAGAACTTTTCTCTTCTGTTAGTATAAACAAAATACTTCAAAGTCTCTTTTTTTCAAACTTTCTAACAGGGAGGAAAAAAAAAAAAAGAAAATCCTAAACATATGGGGCTCTACTGTATGTGCAGCATAGCAACACTTCTGCCTTAACTTGGAGGACCGCTTTATGTGCTGACAGCGTACCCCAGCCACGGGGTTACCCCAGAAAGCCACACCGGCTCGGTTTTACTGAGCCCAGGGGTTCATTCAAAAGCAGAAATTAACCGGACCTATTTACCACCTCACAGCTCCCCGCTCCGCCGCCGGTCCTTTCAGTTCCAGCGTTTAAGACAGCGCAAGTGACACCGAGCACCAACTCCGGCTCCTTTCGAGCCGCGGAGCAGCTCCCCTGGCCGGGGCACTACAGCGAGCGCTCGGCTCGGCTCGGCTCGGCTCCTACACCGCTCTTCCCGGGGGCTGGGGCTGCCCAGCTATTTGACCGCGGCGGCCCCGGGACGCGGGTCCCGGGCCCCGCAGGCTCCGAGCGGCCCCCCCGCCCGAGCGGGAGCCCCGAGCCGCGCCGGCCCCCCGGTGACACTCACGCGTGTACCCAGCGGGGCGGGTCACCTGCCCGCTGCCGGGCGGGGACAGCCCGCCGCCCCCGGGACGGGACGGGACGGGACGGGCGGGGAGGCGGCAGCGACGGCGCGCAGCAAGTTCCCGGCGGGCCCGGCCCCGCCATCCCCGCCGGGCGGCGGCAACTTTTGGCCGGGGCTGTGTGTGCCCCCCCCCCGGCCCGACACTCCCGGCCGAGGCCCTGGTCCCGCGGGCAGCGCCGCCCCCGCCCGGGGCCGGGCCGTGGCCGGGCGCGCCGGCAGCCGCCCCGCGGGGAAGGAAGCAGCTGCCGGCGCGCAGGAAAAGCCGCCCCCGGGTCACGGCGGCAACAAAAGAAAAGTAACCGGGAGCGTCGCCGGGGCGGCCGGTCCCGCCGCCCGGGGAGCGCTGCCCCCGCCCCTCCGCCCACCCCCAGCCGGACCCGCCGCCAACTCCGCCCGCCCGCGGGGCCGCAGCGGCCCCGGCCCCGGCGCGGCGGGTGTGTGGGGATGGGGGCAGCGGGACTCACACTGCGCGGCGGCCCGAAGTCCCCGCGCTCCGCCGCCGCCGCCGCCGCCCGCCGGCTTCTCTTCGCTCACTTGCCGCTCCGGGATCGTGCCTCGCCCCCGCCCGCCCCCCGCACCCGCTGGCCGCCGCCCCCCCGGGCTCCCCCTGCCGGCGGCTGAGGAGCGAGCGGGGCAGCCGGCGGAGCGAAGCGGGCCCCGCGCTCAGCGGCTCCCCATGGCACCGGCGGGGCGCGGGGGCGGGCGGGGACCGGGGGCGGGCGGGGGCGCGGGGCGCTCGCGCGGCGGCGGCGGCACAGCCGGGCCCGGCTGCGGCAGACAGATGTTCGCCCCCTCCCTCCCCGCTCCCCACTTCGGACTCCGCTCCCTGACTGACAGCGCGGCCCGCCCGCGCCGCCGCCGCCGCCAACCGCCGCGGCGCCCCGGCGCTGACTGACGGGCCGCGGCGGCCGCCGATTGGAGGAGGGCGGCCCGGGAAGGCCGGCGGCGCCGCCAATCGCGGAGCGCGGACGGGCAGAGGGGGCGTGACCCGGCGGGGAGCCGAGGCGGAAGGGGGCGGGGCCTCGCGGGGCCCGGGGCGGGGCGAGCGGCGCGGGGCGGGGCCGGCGGGGCGGGGCGGCGGCGGGCGGCGCGGTGCATGGCGGGACGGCGGCAGGTGCGGCGCAGCCCGGGAGGCCCCGGCGCGGCGGGAGCGGTGCGGGAGCGGTGCGGGAGCGGTGCGGGGTGCGCTCCTGCAGCCTCGGGTGCTCCCGCAGCCTCGTCTGGCCGCTCGGGCGCTGCCGTCCGCCTCGGGGCTGGTCGGCGTGAAGAGCGTGCTATGAAGTGCTGAGACCATGCAGTCATTAGGGGCAAGAGCATTACTAGTGTATTGTGCAGGGTTATATGTATGCTGTGTATGTATATAATGTATATAGTGCATATTGGAGTGTTGTCTTAAGACCCGAGAGGTATCACTTGCCCCTACTAAGAGCACACAGTCGACTAAGATAAGGAAACTTTTTGCCAAAATTCACCGAAGGATCCGTATCTAAGAGAAACTCCAGTTACTGGTGCTTGGTAACTTTGCAGAAGTTGACTGCAGGAACATCTGGATTAATATGTTACAAGGATGCTGATGGATGCTGCTGCAAGATGTACAAAGATAGAGTAGCTTTGCCGTACCACATTTATGATTGGATAATTAGAAATAAGCACCAGTGGGTAATTAGGTGATTCATATCATACCCTTGTGTAAAAGCCCTAAAGCAAAATCTCAGGGGTGTGCTGGGTTTGGCTGGGGCACTTCAGATGCAAGAATAAATATTTATGTTTGTAATTCTGTGGTTTGTGTACTAGCCTCTCTCCTTGATTGGCACCAGCCAGCTGTGAATTCATAACAAGAGTGCAAGTGCTTTGGTTTCTCTCTTCTAAGGAAGCGCTCTGCCCTGAGCTTCCACCTCAAGCGTTGAATTACTGTGGGCAGTCTTTGTGCTGCCCGCCGTGGTGGGGCAGATTTCGAGGAGCAGTGCCAGCAGGCTGGCATCGCTTGGAATGTGTGTGTGCCCAGGTCTGCGCGCTCCTGGGCGGCGCTGGGAAGGCCGGTGCCTGAGGGCAAGTGAGCTCTCCAGACCTCATCATGGTTCACAGGCAGATTGAGGTCAACGGCTTAATGGCGGGTTAGGATAGGACAGTGGAGGCCAGGTTTGAAGGGCTAAGGTCTTCCTTAGGAAAGGACTAATCCAAGGAGATTTGGCTATTTCCCCACCTCCCCTTCGGTTTCAGGTAAAGAGGTAATATAGGGAGGTATTTTAAAGAAAACAACGATCACCAACAGAGACTTGGAGTTAAAGAGAAAGAACTCAGTTATGTATTAATAACCAAAATTGATTGAGTAGATATAAAAGCTGAGAGCATGTACTTTGTCTTTTCAGTAATATGAAACTGCTATAAAGAAACATACTGGATTCTAGCTGTGCCTAATTGCTTTGACAGCACTGCTATGCATACAACACAGCAGCTAGCATCTAGGTGTCCATATGCTTCAAGCATTACATACGTATATGAAAATATAAAATATATATGTGTACAAAAGAAAACACTTTTCTCTCCATCCTTCAGTGCTTCAATTGCTCACACTAGGTGTGGAATTTTTTAATTATTGACTTTCAGTCCCTCTTAAGTACTGATACAATTCCATCAGGAAGAGTTTGGGCCTTCTTTCCATTGGCATCCTGTTCCATATTTCATTATAGCTGGAACTTGGTAAGGTTTTGTCCCTGTCTTCAGGATACAGCAGCTAAAATGCTGACTCTTCATGTTTCCTGATTGTTTCCTCAGTGCTAATAATCACTTCATCTGAGAAAAACCAGTACTGTATTCCCTGCTGTCTGTCATTTCTTGAACATCTTCCCTGTAACGACTAAACTGCTTTTTCTTTCAATTCCAAAAATAAATGTTGAAAGTATTTTAACAGGAAATACTTTTGAACATAGTTCTAAAGTTTAGGGGTTTGTTGTTTTTTGGGTTTTTTTTTTTAATGTAAAATATACAAATAACTTATGCAGTTATATGTATTTGAACTATCAGTGAATGTGCCTGAAATGATTACATTAACTGTGTTGTCCTAGGTCTCTAAACTTCATGCTGCCTCTTGCTTCCTAGTGTAAGCTATCTCACCAGCTGCTCCAGGGTGGTTAGTAAGACCTCAGTTTGTGAATATTTACTTATACAAGTACAACTTTAATGAGGGAGGCAGTTTAGTTATTTTCGTAATACAAAACTCTTTGAAAAATGAGTCTGCTTGATGTCAAAAAAATGGAAGAATTTATTTGCTAGAGGACATTTAGCAAATGGACTTTCTCAGATCCTTACAGACTTTTACAGGACCTGAAATTTAAAAATAAACGTTAAATTTAATTTAATTTAATTTAATCACTGTTTGTACATTCTGTTAATTTATTATTTCTTCCTTATATACAAGAACTTGCCTCCTTATGTTGTTAGATGTACTGAGAGAAAAATTACTGTCATTCATCTAGTATTTACAATGCTGACTCCTAATTAAATCAAGTTGTGTTTTCTTTTCCATTCTATCACTTGGCTATATAACCTCCAGCAAATCTTTTTGTCTTTTTTGTGAATTCATACTGGTTCACCCTGGGGCTGCAGGTTATTTCTTACTACAGTTATATTTAAGAGAATGATCTGCAATTACCATTTATACAGCTATTATAATAAAACACTTTTTTTACTATTTCTAAATAGGAGATGAAGAGAAACAGAGAAAAAGTGAGTGTAGGTAACTCTTTAAGATTAAAAATCTTTTTTGGCAGTGAGTAAGACTTCATTGATTTAAACCTGGAACTGTTGACATTTGTCTGGGATTTTTTTTTAATGTGAAAGGAGCTCTAATTTTTTAAAAAAGTACTTAGCGAGGTTTAAAGACTTAGCATTATACTAAATATAGAAACAAGATGATAGAAAGCATATTAAAGAAAAAACCTACAGAGGGAAAACTCACAAATACCCAATAGTCCAGTTGATCCTCTATTAGAAAAAATAATATAAGACAGGCATTCCATTGGAAGGGATGGTGAAGCCTTGTTGTAAAGGGACGTAAACATCTGGCAGTACACCTGGTCTCTACACATATTTATAAATCACCTCAGGCATCCCAAGATACTGTAAAGAACACACACAAGAAAATTGAACTAAGAGCATTCATAAGCCAAGGAAAATAAAAATTATCTCAATATAGCATGGAAAGAAATAAGTCTCATTTACTTCACAAACACAGTTTGGAAAGACATGATGCAATTTTGCACTTCTTGCACCTTTTCACTTGCTGACTTTCATTTATATCCTCCAGGCAACAAGGAGGCCTGAAGGCCTTTGGCTCATAACCAATGCTGACGTTGCAGCGTGGAGCGCCTGCAGCTTGGGCAGAGCCTCCTGGCTTTTGCCTCTGATCTGAGAACATCGAGGTTTCCTGGTGTCTTTTCTAACACAGTTTGTGTGGTGAATCTCCCAATATGGTTTGTTGCTGCTCAAGGTTCATTAATACGTAGTGAGCTGCTTTGCAGATGCCAGCTTTGCCTGCTAGCCTTAAAAGTGTTTGTTGCATTTGTTTCCGGAGCTTGAATGGAGCTATGTGCTCTTGGAAACTCTTCTTGAGGACAGTCCAGCAGAAGAGCCCAAGCTGACAAGGGTCAAAGTGCCTGTGTGACATTTGGGTCCAGAGCAATAGATTTAGATGCTAACACAACACAGCTATACTGCAGAACCAGATGAAAATCTAGTCCTTAATACTTTCTTATACCTACTGTAACACAGTTTTCTACATTTTCCTCAAACTGTAGAATAGTGCTGTGCTAATTACAGTACATTCCATTCATTTTGTTCTCCATGGTGAAAAAGCAATTGACAATGGAAACAGCTTATCTGCCACCAAGTATCCCGGATTTATGCCCTACAGGTTATTTCAAACCTTTTACTGTCACCCGTATGCATTGCTACTGTTTTCATTGATAGGACAATGGAAAGTGGGTACCCACTTGGTAAATTAAAACTCTCCCAGGAAGTTTTGATGAATAGGACTGGAGGCAAAGCAGAAAAAAAATCTCCAGTATTATGTACCCCGGAGAAGTGAAAATTAGGATTTATGATCATGGCACTCTTGTTTTGGTTTTTTTTTATTGTAGTGTAACTTAATTGATGACAATCTGGTTTTCAGAAAAATTAAAAATTAAGTAGTTTTTGAAGCTGCCATCACACTTGAGGTTTAGCTGATGTCGCCATGGAACAGAGTTTTCTCTCTGGGGAACCAGTGCTGAGGAAGTGCCAAGATAATATAATATAGCCTTTGCGTGAATTGGCTCTATGTGCATGTTACTGTGCCAGAGGCTGACTGGATCAGTAATTCTTATCTGCCCTAACTGTGCTGGATAAGCATCAGGATGTACTCATCTAAGAGCTTTTCTTACCATGTGGGCCAAAACCTCTTCTCTCATCTCAAATGCTCTCACATGCAGGAGAAGGAACGCCCTGCATTGAGGTTTGTCACCAAGGTGGCTGCTAACATTCACGCTACAAGCTGAGGACAGACACCACTGATAAACTTTCTTTATGTCCAGCTGTTCTTTTCTGGAGCAAAGGTTTATCTAGTTTTAAGCTACAGCCTCTGCTTCACATGGGGATTATTACTGAGGGCAAGGGTTTCTTTGTGCTGTTTCAAAACAATTTCAAGGCTCTGCATAAAAATTTGATTGTAAAGAGTGGAATTGGCCTTGTGGGTGGAGACGAGAACTGGAATTCAGTTGGATTTTTTTGTTGACTGTTAATGATATGCACACCATCACTGGAAGAAGAAATGTTTTCTTTCTAAAGACCTCTTCTTTTGGATACAAAGGCTCCAAATTTCCAGCCTAGGAACACCTGATTGCTGGATTCCAGTCTCCCACAACCCCAGCCAAACACAAACAGATGCTTAGTTCAGAGCAGAAGTACACCAGGAGCCACTGCATGCTCACGAGAACACACAAGTATTATTCCAAAGATACATAACAAATGCAAAACTTCAAGTATAAATAGAAGAGAGACACAAGTAATGATACCCCGAAAGGAAGAGGATGGGAGTGGTGGTTAATTTGTGCTCTGAGCCCCTGCAGTGGCAGAGGTGTACTGGGTGGGACTGCTCAGAAGGCATCCAGATGTCTTCCTTTCACAAAACCTCCTGCGGTTCCTGCTGAGGTTGCATGGGTGCGACTAGTTATTGTAGTTGGATCAGTAATTCTGAGAAAGTTAGAAGGTGTGAAGCCATTTCAGCTATTGTGGTGCCCCACACCAATTCTGTAGGTCTGCCTTGTTCAGAAGTTAATAAATAAAATGGCAACTTAGTTTTATAAAACCACTGGTTTAATTTTTCTGTCTTTGTATGCTGAGTGTTGGTGTATGCTTCTGTGTATATTTGTGGGGTCCCCCTTCTACAAGGACATGCTGTAGAAACAAAATAAGGAATAGCCGCTATCCTATTGTTTCACTATATTTAAAGCAGACCTGAAAAATACGTTTAGCCAAAACTCTGTTAAATTTTCTTATGCTTTTTCTGTAATTTCTTTCCTATCATTACAGATTACAAAGACATTTATGCCTAAACAGAAGCTGTCTTCTTCCAATCAGCCTGCTCTTTCTGCTCAGTTCATTCACTAAATCATTTAATCACCCAAGGCCATATGTTACCATCTTGTGTAAAACGGGTGGAAGAGGAAAAAAAAATATGCAAAAATCTCTGCACAAGAGTGGGTGTCAGCATCCAGCATAGCTCCCACTAGGAAGCACGAAATATAAAATGTTATCACCAGTGAATGTGACTATGAAAATAAACTGAGACAGACAAAAGAAAGAGACAAGACATTGCAAAGGTGAAAAAGACAAGCTTTGAATATCAATTCTCGGTGGAAAATTATGGACTAAATGTTGCATGTTAGTCCACGTGCTCTTATTCTCAATATTCTGCCATTAATATAATGCTCTGCTGTAATTAACTTGAAAGCACGTTCACTCATGCTTACAGTCCTGTTTTTCTCATTGCATGAGTAAGACCCTGTCCCTGACCTGGTTCCATCTTCTCTCTCTCTGTGTACTGGTGCACATTTTGTCCCAGGTATTTTTGTGTGGAGTGCTTTTACCACTCGGCTTCAGCTGCTGTTCACTGTCATGATTACTTTGCATGGCTTTCTCTCTTGGCACATTTGCTGGGTGACAGACCCTCAGGAAACACATGACTTGGAGCAAGTTGTGGGGTATGTGCTCCTGTCAGGGAATGAGGAGGCTTGAGAGAAGTTAGAGGTGGCACATCTTTTATTTTTAAAGCAAGGGGACTTTTCAGTTTTGTGAAATGACCTGTAATCCACCCTTTCTTCCTATCTACAGGAAGCTATTATGTTTTTCCTTGCCTTTGAGCTTGTGACAGTGCTGCAGTTGGAGGTGGGAGAGCAGCTGATCAAAAAGCCACTACTGCTCTCCACTTGTAAAGACTCACAGGACAGGGGCATAACACTACAGACTGCAAAAGAAACCCCTTCTCTAAAATTGCACAAACCAGTCTATCCTAAGACTATGAAAGCATAAAAGATTATATTTTCATTTGCATGGTTTGCTGGTTTTTATTTGGCAGCTACAATAACAACAGGCTACAGTGAGCCCATAAAACAAAGTGAGAACAGCAGCTCATTTTTGTGGCAGAATGTAATGGCTATGGCTAAAGGGCTTGCATAATTCATCTTAAACCCTTATGCCTCTATTTATTGACTTTTAAATGAAAATTAAACTCTTTGAGCCATAAGGAGGCTTCTGGTATCTGAAATGGGATTTCGATGATGGTATTTTTATCTGACACTGCCAGCTGAAAGCTCCCATCAGGAAGCGTTTTGCTGGGAAGCCCCACGGCTGGGCAGGGCTGGGTCTCCCCTCCCCAGCCTGCTCTTGGTGTAGCACCAAGGCCCTTGAAGACCCAAGCTGGAGGGATTGACTGGTCCTGCCTGGGAGTCTGACCCAAGAGGTGGCAACCTTAAGTTGTGTTTCCATGATGGGAGGATGGTCATTGAGGTGGCAAGACAGTATTTACCACCTTGAAAAACTGAAAAGGTGAAGTAAAACTGAGGTTTCTGATTTCCTCAAAGGCAGCTTATTGTAATATCAGCTGTGATACCTTTCCTAATACACGAGACAAAAGATTAAGCTAACCATACTGTTAGGGTAGAAAAAGGATTTTTACTTCCCAGAGGCTTTTAGAAGGTTATTTTGTTTGTTTCTCAGATTTTTCTGCGATGCATCATTTCTCCCTCTTCTTTATTCTCCTGAAGATAGAGCAGACTCAGGAAGTGAATTGCTGCTTAGGGAAGTGTCCTGCCTCCAAGCTGACTTATATAGTAGGACATATGGCAGAAGTTATATTTGGACAGATGTGAACAAGTAGTCAGTAGATTTGATAAGATTCTTTATTTAAACTAACTTGCACAGTGTCACTGTTCTACCGTCTCTCTCTCCTTCTTCAATCTGATCTTTTGCTAGTTTCAAGAATTTTAAATATACATTACATCTAACTATTCTGTAAAGCTTTAAATGTGTTTAAGAGCATTCAATAATGTCAATAATGTCAGATTTTCTCCCCACTATGATTGGCAAATATCTGCTTTTGATGATAAATCAGGCACAGATGATACATTGTATAAGCTGCAAACCCCAAGTGATTAACCAGACAGCCAAGCTCAATGCAAAGGATTCTCATTATTTGTTTAATTTGGCCCCTGATGCTTCTGTTCCACTGGTGTGGAGTTGAGGCACAAAGTAGTTCTGTACCTCTCAAGCATAATATAGCAATAAAATCTGAAGAAATAGGATTGAATGAATTTCAAGTGGTCATGTAATTCATCTCCCTGCCTGGATCACTGTCAGGATCATCTGTATCTGGGCTATTTCTGGCTAATGCTGGTCCATCCTGTTTTTGGAAATCTCCAATGAAGGAGACCCCAACATCCACCCAGGCAATTGTTCCCACTTCTCCATTAGCCTTTCCAGAGATAATATTTTTCCTGGTGTCTTCTTGCAAGTATTGTTGTAAGAAGCTTCTTACTTCCGTCCTAGCCAGGGTGATCCTGCAGAAGAGTTTATTTCCTTTGCACATTAATAGCTCATATACTGGAGGCCAGCCTTCGTGCCTTGTCCAGCCTTGTCTTCTTTAGGTTAAACAGCCCTGCATGTTCCCTGTAGGTCATGTTTCTCACGTTTTATTTAGTATTTTTCATCTTCTGTTTGGTCCACCTCCTTCATGGCCATGCCCTAGCTATAGATCCTGTGATCACACAATTTATTATTCCTTCCAAAGCAGAACATTTTGCTTTCATCCTAATTGCCATGCACCCAGCTCTTTTGGTCCATTTTCCAGTATGCTGGGACTGTTTTGAATGCTTCTTTCCTCCAGTGTGCTTACAGCTCATTCCAAGATGGGTCATCTGCAAATTTAAGAGTTGTATTTTTAAGCTGTTTATCTGTATCATTAATGAAAAAAATGAGTTGTATCAAATCTAGGTCAGCTATCTAGAGAACTGGACTCAGTATAGCCCTTCAGTTTGGCAGTGAATTTTTGGTAATGATCCGTTGTGCGTGGCTTTTCAGCCACTCTTGCCACCACTGATTAGTTCTGGGCTTGAGCATGTTCCCTGGTTTAGTGGCAAGCGCATCAAGTAGGGCAAGGGGAACGGCCTGGCTGAAGGCAAGACATAGTGTTGATTATCTCCCCTTCTTTCAAGACCTCTTAACCAGTTTCAGAGAGCAAGTGGATTTGTTTAACATGCTTCATTCATGATTAATCAATGTGAACCGACGCTCATCTCCTTGTTGTCTTCTAGGTGGTCTTAATATGCTCAATTATTAAGTTTCATAATTGACCCATAATTCTCTTGTCATCATCTTTTAAGGAAAAAAAAACCCCACTCGTCCTCCATGAGTTCTCAAAAATTATTCCTACTGATCAGGATATTCAACCAGCCCTTTACCATCAAGAGGATGAAGGATAAGTACAATACAAGCTTGGAAATTATGAGCACCTTATCAATGACTTAATAGAAACTCTTTGTTGGTGCAAAGGAGGGGCTGCAGTGCAGCCTTTATTCCCAACACATCACTTTCTCACCAGCCTGAGCAGAGCCCACTCCCTCACGTTAGCTCTTAAACCTCAGCTCCGCAAAATTAAACTTTCCTAGCGTGTTATAACTCTCAAAAGATAGCGTGGGTGGGTGAAAAATGCATTCCTCAAGGCTTGAAAATAGATGTAAGTGGATATTTGGCATAAAGCTAACAAAAAAAAAAGCCATGGAAATGTATTAATTGCTACAAAAATGGAGTTTAACTGCCAGTGGTGGTTCAGCCCCGGGTCGATAACTTGACCTAATGCTCACCTTTGGGGTACAGGCATGTGCTGCATAAGCATATGTGCCATTTTAATTTCCAACCCCACTTTTTAATGGTTAAAAGCTAATTAAAACATACAGTGGCATTTTGAATCAATATAGCGTATGGACTGCTGCAAATTCTCTCATCAGGCGTGTTGCCCTCAGGAAGCAACATTAACTTCAACAGCAAAATAGGGCTGTGAGCTCATTAATCATCACGCTCACAGACAGTCTGGGAGGCAGTGGCATCAGCTCTGCATCTTTCTGGTGCTGAAGATTGGATACAATGGTTAGACATGTGAAGTGTTGCACAAACATTAACTATTACGGCCAACTGTCTTTGAAATTGGCATTTATCCCTTCAGCTCTTCAGATTAAAAAGCAGAAATGGGACCATGAGGTGGATTTTTTTTCAGGCGGTGAATAAGAGTCAGGCTGCTATAAGAACTCAGCAACCTGGTGTCCTAACTCTGAAGTCTTCTTATTCCCCAGTAACAAAAAAGAAAACCCCCAAACAACATTCTCCCCCCCCCCCCCCCCCAGCCACCTGGGAATGTATGGAGAAGAAAAAAAAGTTAGATAAAGGAGGCATGGAAAGAGAATTGAGAGGAAAGAAAAGGAAAATGGGAGTCAGAGGTAAAGCTAAGGTTGTAAGAAATTAGGCAGTAAACAGGAGGAAATTGGTTTATGTGTATAAATGTAGTCTTTAGTGCCTGTGAGAAGCTTTGAGATAACCTTCAGAGCGCTCTGCATAGGTACAAGATGCTCACTGAAACCAGAAACATATGCCCTTGCAGCCCCTGCGCCCCTGCTCTCCAGTCACATCAACATTGGTGAATGAGGTAGGGCTCACCAGAACAAAGCAGAAAAGGACTCATCTGTCCTAATCTTGCTGGTCAATTTAGCGTGATGCCTCTGAAGCAAAGGTTCACAGACTCTCTTTTGTGCTCAGACCTCCTAAGCTGTGGCAGTTTTGTCCTTACTGCAGCCGCTTTTGTGTGGAGTCTGATGAGCAACTTCTGAGATGTACAGGTTACACTGGTAGTGTGACCCTGCAAATGACTTGTACCTGGCATTTCTAGGATGTGTTGAAGACCAGAAAGAGAGCCTGTGTGCTGGCTCTTAGCTTTGTATAGGATTGAGTCACATGAGTTCCAGCACTGACTCTTTTTATTGGGACTTCATGCTTAGAAACATTCAAATTTTTCTTTCCATCAAGTATTCTTTAAGCTTTAGGGCTTTTTGCTGGGTATGTACTCTATAAAAGAAGTTAGTCCCCTCCTGAGTTGGTGTGGACTGAGGGTGGACAGTCAAACTGGGGACGTAACACTGCTCTTTGTTCTCCTCCTGCACTGTCTTCCTGCAGTCCATCAGACCCCTCTCCTGTGCTGTGGGGAGGAGGAGAGCACTTCGTGCTGGCTCTCGCTGTGCGAGCTGGCCTGTGCATGCAATTTCTTCTGGGGGCACGGTGCTGTGATTGGGGACCCATCTTCATAAAATCTGGAGACAGCATGCAGAAACATTAGTGATTGACGAGGACTGAAAAAGTGCCAGGGAAGAGAGAAGCTTCCAAATAAAGCAAAGTGCTAAAGGAGTGCAGGCTGCACATGTCTGACACTGCTGCTGCCTCATGGGGCAGGGGCGCTCCCTCTGGTCATGCAGGAGGAAATGTCAGCACAGTCCACACCACAGTTCAGCTTCTACTCACCAACTGCTGGCATCACATCGACTGTGTACTCCTTCACCTCTGTCCCATAGAGATCCATTGGTCCCACTTCCCTGCACACTGGAGTTTGTTTCTGTGTCAGGCAGCAAGTTTCATGCCTCCTGTTTTCACCTATGGAGCCATATAGCTTCTAAGAGCCCCTGAAAGGTTTCTCCTTTTTGAGGTGCTTCTGTGGTCCTTTTTCTTTTCCAGCAATTTTTAATCAGAACATGGAAGAAAGATCTCGGGGGAGAGGTAGGTGCAGAGCTAGGGAAGGGGAATGCCTGTAGGACCTGGCATGGTGAATCAAAGGTGCCTTTCCTCAGAATGTCTCAACAGGTTATTGGCTTGTGTTGGGGGGTCAGATATGGCCTGAGGGCAGCTGCTCGGAGAGGTCTGTCCTGCCATGGGGAGGCTTCAATATTAACCCTAAAATAAATTGAGCCAGTGTTCACAGGACCATCCAGGCAGGAGAAGAAAATAAGATAGTGTAACATAAGAGGGCACAGGAGAAGGATTTTGCTCTGTAATGGCAAATTACCCACTCAAAAATAACATAAAAAAGGGAGGAAAAAATTAACGAATAAAGTCTGCACATTATTTTAAATCACAGAAGTGTCAAAAATGGTAATGCCTATATCAAGGCTGCCCTAATGTAGCTTTAATTTGCATGCCATTGGCATTGATTTGATGTGAATATTTACTCTCCTATTCAATTAAGAAAATCCATAACTGCCACCATATTTTAATGTTAATGTATTTTTACACAGCTCTCTGTTTACCTTATTTTCTCTTCTATAACATTAACACTTTTTTTTGTTAAAAATGTGTGAAAGATTAATTTGTAGAATGACGGGATATGTGGGTGTGTAGCACAGGCCAGATGGAAGGGGTGTAACATGACAGTTTTCTTCTGTGGCTTCGTTTTGTTTTTATTGTTGCAAGCGAGCAAAGTATAACTAAAATTATCATTTCTTCTCTGGGCAAAAAGAACCAAGTGGTAAGTTCCTCTTTTATTCCCCATGGCTCTCAGTGCTCCCATGCAGCTGCAACCGTGTTCAGAATAGCTGACAGGTTGATAAATATTTGTCTAAAACTTCAGCTTATGTATTTGAAGACCACTGTGATTTAAAGAAGGGAATTTGTACTCAGGTTCCATAATTCCATTTCTATGGAGTAGATCTGAATTCAGATTTGTTCATAAATGAGAGCAATTTTGTGAGACTTATTAATCTTCTTTTGGCTGATCAGAGTGAAAACAGGCACCCTTAATGCTGAAAAAAGAAAGAAAAACGGAAAAGAAACCTATCCAAGACAAAGCCTTTTTAATCTATAAAGCTATCCATTCAAGAAAGCTTTTTAATTGTTGAAAGAGGGCTGTTCCAAGGCCAAATTCTAATTTACACATAAGTATTGTAGGAGTTTGGTATAGTAAATGTCCTTATTGAAGAATAAAGCAATTAGCACAGTAACTTGCTGTCATCTGGCACGTAAAGGCATTCCAAGAAAAAGTTAAGTGTTGAGGAAAGGAGAGAAATTCAGGACAGCATGTGGGAGAGGAATATGGAGGCTCCTTTTTATGCCACTCAGGAGAAAAGGAGGGGAGAGAAAACCCACTGCAGACTTAATCTGTTCCCTTACCTCATCACGAATTGACCCAAGTTTCTTCCCTTCTTTTAAGGCAAGGGGGAAAAAATGCAACCAGACCTAAGGTTCTTCTTGGAGGCTAAAATCCTGAAACCTCAATACCATAAGCAATAGCTGTATGTTTTGCATCCTCATCCACAAGTGCTTATTCTGCCCCGTGAATTTGCCCGTGAACACACGTGTGCTTCATGAGCTTTGCTGATACTCCACTCTTCTGTGTCAGTGCTACCCACTCCCTCATACATGGGAAATCATCCTGTTAAAATGGTCACCCTTTTTTTCCCCACGGTATATCCACACAAATCTCTTGGCTCTGCTTTAATGTCTTGCAAGTACACCTGATGCATAATTTGTGATCTTTAAACAGGCATTTTCTACTGTCTACAGACACACCCCCCACCAAAAATGCTTGCACATCAGGACACCTTTTTGCTTGTCATTTCAACCACTTTGGTGTGGGTGCAGTCATTATATGTGTACCAGCAAAAGTGCCTATTTTCCTCCAGTTCTCTTGACTGACAAAAAGGAAGGTTTGCTCAGGTTTGAGACAAACAAGTTGTTTTAGTTTGACAATCATCACAGGTTTCAGTCCAGAGCAGGAATTTCTGAGAAGTCAAAAGTAATGGAAATGAAATATTATAGTTGAG